>NC_087207.1:63443389-63540889 GCF_015104395.2 Macrobrachium nipponense
CTTGGAGGCGGTTATTTGAGAGTCGATGTGGGTTTTCACAATGGTCTACCTTAAAGATTTTCAGTTTCTTCAGAGAAAGTTTACTATCTTGGTCCTGTTGTTGTGGTCAACTCGGTTTTATAATTAGTTTGGTATCGTTAGGATGTTAGAGGTTTAGGTAGTCAGTGATAGTCTAAATGAACTCGAGAGTTTATGTTGGTCAAGCTTAGACTGAGTGTATTGTTCCTTTAGGTCCTTGAGGTTAGGTAGATCCTGATGGTCATGTTGGAATAACTTCAACTTCTTCAGCACAGCCATCTGCGTCAGTGAGCAGTAGAGAACTCGAAGGTCCTGCACACTCAACTTCTCCTCCATACCTAAGAGGCTGAATAGCCACATGGGAGGTTCACTGTTTCCCCTCCATACGTGAGAGGTATAGAATATCACATGGGAGGTTCTTCAGACTCTAGCAGTATCTTGGACTTAACGCTGACAGTAAGGTACTTCCTCTGCAAGCTCTGCAAGCATCCTCAATTACTAAAGTTGGATGACTAGGTGAGGAGATTTGCTTTTACCTCCATGAATAAGAAGTATAGATTTCCACATGGAAAGTATACTTCTGACTCAGACGATACTTTAGACTCAACACTGAAGTTGAAGTACTTTCTTTGCAAACATCCTCACCTACCGAGTTAGATAACTAGGTGAGGATACATACATTTATACATGGTAGGTTGATAATGAGTTATCTGCGTATGCTCCTGGGACAGGTCGGGCTGAATTAGATTGATCCCACCTCCATTAAAATTTTGTTAATTGGGCTAATTCAGGTGTTCAGGGAGTGTATTGCAATTCCCACCCTCCTCCCCACTTCAATTTGATAGTTAATGATTCAGTTGAGGAGACGGGCCTCTGGTGGCCAATATTTGCACCAGCGTTGCCAATGGTAACAGGTAACGGTAACAATGCCCTGCCCACTTTCAGGGAAAGAGAGGAACCACTTGGCAAAGAGCTCAGTTAGTTTCTGTTAGCTGATGGCAATAGACTGGTTGTTGGGTGCAGTTAATTCTGGAGTGCTTGACTTTTCCTTTTATTTACACAGAAATTGGTGAAGTATTTTTCATTGTGTTGGCTGATTTGGCAGTATCAAGTTAGTGTTAGATTCATGTTATAATAACTTGATTGTTATTAATTTTGTTTACCGACCTGACTCTCGGTTTGCGACATGTAAGGACTCTAGTGTTTCTAACATTAGGTATTGCGCAAATGGATGTAGTAATACTAGGTTGACCAAAGAGTCTTATGATGCGCATACTTTGTGTTCGGCTTGCCACGGACAAGTATGTTCTTTGGATTTAAGATCTAATGAATGTGTTGACTGGGATGAGAGAACTTGGAGGAACTTAGAGTCTCATTTAGGAAAATTAGATAGAGATATAAAGAGAAAGGCTTTAGCTAGAGCTAATCCAAAATCAGCTAGTCAGGGATAGTCAGATTTTAAATTGGATTTGAGTGTTCCTATTATTTCTCTAGTTCCCAGTTATCTTGCTGTACCACCTTCTCAAGTTTCAGGCTCCTACACTTCCGATCCCAACCCCATTGCCAGCCTCGAAGAAAAGCTTGAAAAGAGCTTTTCGCTGTTAGTGTAGACGATGGAGCAGCTTGGTTCATCTGTGAAAGTCCTGATGGACAAAGTTAAAAATGATAGTGCAGTATTAGTGGAGGAGATGGCTGTTCTTCCCATTGACTCTCTTAGGCAAAGGTCACTGGCGTACTCCCCAAAATTTGGGAGGAGTCACACTGGTAAATCAAGGGAGGTTAGTGGGGTATGCCCACAAGCATTCGCCACTCAGTTCAACCTGTTGACGTATCCAGGTTGCAATAGAGAACTGCTGGAAAGGTCTCTATGGACGTGCATAAGTCGTCTAGTTCGGAAGATTCCTCTCCATGGGACTAAGTCTCAGCCTCTTAAGAGGGCTACTACTGATGTAGTGGCTCCTCCAGTGGTTCCTGTCAAGAGGGTCTAAGAACTGTGCCCATCTTGCAGTCATTGAGACAGTTCCAGAGGATTTTTCTTCTGATTGCCTCTCTGGAGTGGATGCTCCCCCAGGTTTTCAGTAGTTGTAAACAAAGTTATTTCTCTATTTTTGGAAAAGGGGGCAATAGAGCCAGTGCAGACCCCTCATTTTCCAGCTTTTAACAAGGCGGTTCAGTAGTTAGCTACCAGTCCGGTTGTTGGTAGTCCCTCCAACTGGACGTAAACATTCCAGCTTGCTTTTGGCCGTCGATGTGTATAGATGTATTCTTCACCACTCTACCCGACTGTGATTGCTGATTTCTTTTTATATCCCGGTGGGATTTTTCCTTGCTCTTTTGTGATTGTTACTAATAGTAGTATGTTTGTGATTAATTGTAATGTCATGGAAACCCATGAAATGCAACAGCCTGTGTCCTCTGCCCCAGCCGGCATTGCCCCGGGGTATAGGGTAAGAGGTGTGGCAAAATCCCTGCCTCTGTAGACATTGATCCTCTCGACCTTTGCTCATGCCAGGGGCGCGGGTGTAACCTAGATGATATGTGTGCAGAGTGTTCCGTTTGGTCTGCAGTGGGAATAGTTTGCTGGGAGGAGGAAATATATTAGGAAGACTTAATCTGTGACGGGAGGTAAGACACCTCCCACCACACCTACGATACCTAACCTTACCTCTTCCTACCTCTCTCCCAGCTATTGTCGCATCCTTGCTGTCATCCCTTCGTGGGAAGCTCCCGCTTCTTCCCCTTCTGATGAGTCAGAAAGGGAAGAGGAGGGGGGCGGGGGGGGCCTGTGGTCGCAGATCTGGGGAAAACTCCTTTATGGGCCTCCCCTCTTTTTGAAGGTACACCTTCAGAATGAGGGGCGACCCATTATTTAATCCGGCTTTTGCTTCCTCTCATCATGGCAGACACACCTGTGAAGACCAAGCTTGGTTCTTCTGCAGGGGCCAGGGTTGATGTCGTCGTTCCTTGGAATAAGGCATCTGGAGAAACTAAGAGGACATCCCCCTCTTCGCACTATTTTTATAATACGTAAAATGAAGTTTGTTCACGAAACTTACCGGTCAGATATATATAGCTGTATTTTCCGAAGTCCGACAGAAATTAAAAAACTTACGACACACGTAGTGGGAGTCAGGTGGTTAGTACCCATTCCTGCCGCTGGGAGGCGGGTATCAGGAACCATTCCCATTTTCTATTCATAATTTTTCTGTCGCCGGTGTTGTAAACACAGTTTTCAGCACCTCCGTCTTGAATTTTGGAAACTTGGCTACTATAAGTACCCCTTTTTGATTTTTTGGTATCTTGACTTTTGGATCGGTGGCTAGGCACACGTTAATTGTGGATTTGATTGATTTTGGCTTGATTTCTCTTTAAATAAGATGTCTGGTTCTAGTTCGGCTAGCGCTAGGTTTTGTACCAAGAGTGATTGTCGAGGTAGGCTACTGAAAGCATCAGTAGACCCTCATACTTTGTGTAAGAGTTGCAGGGAGCATGATTGTATGTATGAAAGTCGCTGCAAGGAATGTGAGTGTCTTTCTGATTCTGGATGGAGAGTGTATGAGTCCTATCTTCGTAAGCTTGAACGGGATAGGTTAAGGAGGTCTTCCTCCAGGAGCGTTTCAGGTAAACGTCAGGAAGTTCATGTTTCTCCTACTAACCCTCCTTTAATCACTACTCCTAACCCTGTAGTGTTGCCTTCGGGCCCTGAAACAGTGTCTGTGGAGGGTAATACCCTTACGCTTATCTTAGAGTCGATTCGTAATTTAGAATCTAAAGTGCTCGCCTTAGAAGGTAAAAGTGAAGGTGCAAAGTGCAGTGACAGTGCTCCTTCGTTTGTGGAGGGTGCGTCAGATCAGCCCCATTTCGCCTCTAGGCCTAGACCGCTGCCGGACTCCCAGGTTTCAGGGAAGGAGGACATGGTCGAAAAGCCGCAGGTGGAGGGTTACGGGGAACGCCCACCGATCTGGCACCTGCCTTTGCCTTGGCCAGTAAACTGTCGACGCTACCCAGACTGCCAAGGAGCGTGCGCGTGCACGTCTCCTCAAAGAGTGTTTCTCTTCTTCAGAGGCTTCCTCCCCGCACAAGGGGTGGAGCTCTCAGTCAGTTTCACGCCCGCTGAAAAGGAGCGTTGGTGATCGTGACGCTTCACGTCCAGTTTTTGCTCTCGAGCGGCGATCTTCGCCTGAGAGTATGTTCGCAGCCTTCCCGCCACAGAAGAAAAGTAAGGAGTCATCGGATGATGACTTTGTTGAGCGCCCCAGTCGCTCCTGAGCGCGTTCAACGGCAGTTCCTGGGAGAAGGAAGAAGGCGTCCCCTCGCCCCTCGCCTTCTCACAGGATCAGCCCGTCACCTGACAAGGAATCCTCTCCTACTGAGAAGATCCTGCGCTCTTTGCAGCAACAACTTGCTGATGCTCTTTCTAAGAGAGGGACGCAACCACGTCCCCGGAGAAAGGATGACCGTCTACCTGTGAAGAGATCTAGAAGGTCTCCCTCTCCTTCTCCTCGCTCGTCTATCTCTCCACTTTCTTCTCCTGCTAGAGTTCGTGCGACTCCCCAGCGGCTCTCTAGAGGACGTGAAGAGGAATTTACATGCTCTGCGCATGAAGCGGTATTACCCGCTCGTAATCTTGCGGTGCGAGATCTCAATATTTGCGTGGACGCTTCGGTGCAAGTTCAGGATCTTGACGCTCGGTTGGAAGCCAAGCAAGCGCCAGTGACATCTAAGAGTGCACCTGCGGAAGCAGAACGCGTGCGAGATGTTAAGCGCGCTTTAGTGAACGTCATACGCACGCCAGTGGACGCCAAGCATGCGCCAGCGGACGCCAGCAGCGCGCGAGTGGACGCCAATCCCGCGCTAGTAGCAGCCAGGCGAGCGCCAGTGGACGCCAGGTGTGCGCCAGTGGATGCCAGGTGTGCGCCAGCGGACGCTCGGGTGGACGCGGATGTGGATTTTCGTCGTCACCCACCTGTTTTTGATGAGACTTTGCAAGTTACTTCGGGTCTTAGAGAGACAACCAGAGTTTCTATTAAGGAGTCAGCTTTGCCTTCCACTTCACAGCAACGCTCCTCTTGGAAACTTAGACCAGATAGTCTTGGCTCAGACTTACTTCCTCCGACTTCACCTGTGTCGGAAGCAGAGGTTAGCGACGCTTCGGTTGAAGTTGATGATGAGAAACCGTTGGCGGCGGTCTCTTCTGACTACCAGGTATTGACCCGCCTTCATCAATCGGAGTTTGGAGATACTTTTCATCCTGAAGCTCCTCGCTCTCCTCCCTCGCAACTTTCTTCTTCCAAGATCAACAAGGTCTCGGCATTTGTCAGAATGAAGAAGTCCCTTTCGACTAAGAGGGCTCTTCGTAAAGTCCATGACTGGATGGAGAAAAGGAAGTCTCAGGGAAAGACTTCTTTTGCTCTGCCACCTTCGAGACTTAGTGGGAAAGCTGGCATTTGGTACGAGACGGGAGAAGACGTAGGTATTAGACTTCCCTCGTCAGCCCAAGGAGACTTCGCAAGCATTGTGGATGCCTCGAGGAGGTCTCACCTGTCCTCTTCGAAAGTTTCCTGGACCACCACCTTAAAGGCCTCTTTCGTACGTTAGAGGTCTTTAACTTTCTAGATTGGTGTCTGGGAGTTCTGGATGCCAAGTCTAGGAGTTCCGACTCGATTAGTCTGGGGGAGCTGTCCAGCGTAATGTCGTGTATGGACAAGGCCGTCAGAGATGGTTCGGAGGAGCTTACAGCTCACTTTTGCACAGGGCTCTTGAAGAAGAGATCCCTGTTTTGCAATTTTACAGCTAAATCTGTCTCTCCGTCACAAAAGGCAGATTTGCTCTTCGCTCCTTTTTCGGATCATCTCTTCCCCCAGGCTATGGTAAAAGACATTGCTACCAGCCTACAGGAGAAGGCCACGCAAGATCTCCTCGCACAATCTTCAAGGAGACCTGCGGTACCTTCGTCCTCGGGAGTTTCGATTCTCAAGAAATCGAAGGCCTTTCGAGGTAGTTCTTCCTCGAGACCAGCCCCTCGAGGAAGAGGCACTTCCAGAGGCAGAGCCACTGCGCTTGCCAAGAACAAGAAGTGAAACAGAAGTCCTTCAGTCACCGGTTGGAGCCAGGCTTCAGCTTTTTGCGCAAGCCTGGGAAGAGAGAGGTGCGGACAAATGGTCCTTGGACATCTTAAAGAAGGGTTACCGGATCCCGTTCCTGAAACCACCCCTGCTGTCTACGACACCCAGGGACATGTCACCTTCTTATCAGGGAGAAAAGCAACAAGTGCTTTACGATCTGCTAGATCAGATGATCGTGAAACACGCCGTAGAACAGGTCTCCAACCTGAATTCCCCCGGATTTTACAACAGACTGTTCCTGGTGCCAAAGCAGTCGGGGGAATGGCGACCGGTACTCGATGTCAGCAACCTGAACCTCTTTGTCATCAAGCAGAGGTTCAAGATGGAGACACCTCAGTCAGTGATAGGAGCCTTAAGACCGGGGGATTGGATGGCTTCACTAGACCTCCAGGACGCGTATTTCCACGTCCCCATCCACCCCCAGTCGAGGAAATACCTGCGGTTTGTCCTGAAAGGAAAAGTGTTTCAATTCAGGGCTCTCTGCTTCGGACTCAGCACTGCTCCGATGGTATTCACCCTACTGATGAAGAACATTGCGAGGTGGCTTCATCTTTCCAAAGTCAGGATCTCTCTCTACCTGGACGACTGGCTCGTACGAGCCTCCTCGAAAGACCGGTGTCTGGAGGACCTTCACACGACCTTGTCTTTAACGAAGTCCCTGGGGCTTCTGGTGAACCTCGAAAAGTCACATCTGATCCCTTCTCAGTCTTTAGTCTATCTGGGGATTCAGATGGACTCAGTGGCTTTTCGGGCTTTTCCGTCCCAGGGGCGACAACTAGATTGCCTAAGCAAAGTGTCAACCTTTCTGGGGAAAGAATCATGCTCGGTGAGGGAATGGATGAGTCTGCTGGGGACCATTTCCTCACTGGAGAAGTTTGTTTCCCTAGGGAGGTTGCACCTCAGACCTCTTCAATTCTTCCTGTCGGACAATTGGAAGCACCAAAACAATTTGGAATCGATTCTGGTGTTATCGGAAGAGGTAAAGGAACATCTAAGATGGTGGACCGACCCTTTGAAGCTCGCAGAGGGTCTTTCCCTCAAGCTTCAGAGCCCCGACCTAGTGTTGTTTTCCGACGCGTCTTCCGCAGGGTGGGGAGCAACACTGGGGGGGGAGGAAGTGTCAGGCACCTTACCTTACAGACCTTACAGACCTTACAGTTCGTTCGGGTTGCCCCAGGTCCCTCAGTGTGAGGCGCCTCTAATGTCTACCAGAGAGTTGCTAGTACATCTTCCGGTATATTTTGCATCTTCCAATCTTGGATGGTCTGGGATGCAGTTTAGATATTTGTCGAGCTTATTCTTAAACACATCTACGCTCACTCCTGATATATTCCTCAGATGAGCTGGCAACGCATTGAATAGACGCTGCATTATCGATACTGGTGCGTAGTGGATTAATGTCCTGTGTGCTTTCCTTATTTTTCCTGGTATAGTTTTGGGCACTATTAATCTACCTCTGCTTGCTCTTTCTGATATTTTTAGTTCCATGATATTTTCTGTTATTCCTTCTATCTGTTTCCATGCCTGAATTATCATGTAGCGTTCTCTTCTCCTTTCTAGACTATATAATTTTAAGGATTGTAGTCTTTCCCAGTAGTCTAGGTCCTTAACTTCTTCTATTCTAGCTGTAAAGGACCTTTGTACACTCTCTATTTGTGCAATATCCTTTTGATAGTGTGGGTACCATATCATATTGCAATATTCAAGTGGACTACGAACATATGTTTTATAAAGCATAATCATGTGTTCAGCTTTTCTTGTTTTGAAGTGCCGTAAAAACATTCCCATTTTTGCTTTACATTTTGCCAAAAGAATTGCTATTTGATCATTGCATAACATGTTCCTATTCATCATCACACCAAGGTCTTTAACTGCCTCCTTATTTGTGATTGTCTCATTATTAGGTCCCCTATATGCATATAGCTTTCCTTCTCTGTCTCCATAATTTATTGATTCAAATTTATCAGAGTTAAATACCATCCTATTTTCCTCTGCCCAATCATATACTTTGTCAAGGTCTCTTTGTAGAGCGTTCCTATCTTCAGGTGTCCTGGCACATAAACCTCAAGGAGCTGGCAGCAGTTCATCTGGCACTCCAGTTCTTTCAGGACGAAGTCTCCGGCAATGTGGTGCAGATCAACTCGGACAACACCACAGCCCTGGCATACCTCAAGAAACAGGGAGGAACCCACTCTCGATCCCTGTTCTTCCTTGCAAAAGAGATCCTGTTATGGGCGAAGGCACACGACGTCTCTATCCTGACGAGATTCGTATCAGGAGTAGAAAACGTCCGTGCAGATCTGCTCAGTCGGCAAGGTCAACTTCTGCCGACGGAGTGGACCCTTCATCAGGAAGTATGCCAGAGGTTGTGGAAGTTATGGGGATGTCCTCTCGTAGACATCTTCGCAACTTCCAGGACAACGAGACTCCCGCTGTACTGCTCACCAGTTCTAGACCCAGGAGCAGTAGCAGTAGACGCCCTTCTTTGGGACTGGAGGGGACTAGACGTATACGCCTTTCCCCCGTTCAAGATCCTAGGGGAAGTAATAAGGAAATTCGCGGCATCAGAGGGAGCGAGGATGACTCTCATCGCCCCCTTCTGGCCAGCGACCGACTGGTTCACAGAGGTCATGTCTTTTCTAGTAGACTTTCCGAGGACTCTGCCTCCAAGGATAGATCTACTCAAACAGCCCCACTTCGAGAGGTATCACAAAAACCTCCCCGCTCTGAGTCTGGCTGCGTTCAGACTATCCAGAAGTTGGCCAGAGCGAGGGGTTTTTCAAGACCTGTGGCTAAAGCGATCGCAACGGCAAGGAGACCTTCTTCTATTGCTATATACCAATCCAAGTGGGCTGTTTTTCGGAGCTGGTGCAGGAAGAAAGGCATTTCCTCCACCTCTACCTCTGTGAGCCAGATCGCAGACTTCCTTCTCTACTTGAGGAATGAAGTTCGCTTAGCGGTGCCTACGATAAAAGGCTACAGAAGTGTGCTTTCTGTAGTCTTTAGGCATAGAGGGCTGGACTTAGCCAATAACAGAGACCTTCATGATCTCCTGAAGTCTTTCGAGACTTCGAAGGTATCTCAACCAAGAGTTCCTTCTTGGAACTTAGACATTGTTCTAAAGTTTTTGATGTCCAGTAATTTTGAACCGCTCAACTTAGCTTCGCTTAGAAACCTTACAAGGAAGACACTTTTTCTAACTGCTCTGGCGACGGCGAAGAGATTTAGTGAGATCCAGGCAATAAGCAAGCATGTTGGGTTTAAGAACTCTGATGCAGTTTGTTCTTTAAGCCCTATGTTCTTAGCAAAGAACGAAAATCCTTCCAACCCTTGGCCCAAGACATTTGAAATCAAGGGTTTGACAGAGATCGTGGGTAGTGAGCCAGAGAGAGTCCTGTGCCCTGTCAGGGCTCTCAAATTCTATTTAGACAGAACGAAGGACTGTAGAGGACCTTCGGGCAATTTGTGGTGCTCTGTCAAGAAGCCTGATCTTCCCATGTCAAAGAAAGCGCTTTCTTTCTTCTTGAGAGACACCATTAAGGAAGCTCATTCCACATGTAGTGATAGTGACATGAAGCTTTTAAAAGTGAATGCCCACGAGGTGAGGGCTATTTCGACCTCGATAGCCTTTCACAGAAATATGGCACTCAGTGACATTTTTGAGTGCACATATTGGCGGAGCAACTCGGTGTTCGCTTCACACTACCTGCGGAGGTGAAAGCGACATACGAACATTGCTCGTCGCTTGGACCATAACGTTGCTGCAGACACTGTTTGGGGGCAGGAGGTAGCACTCATCCTTTCCTTTAGTGGTTAGGTGAGCTTTTAATTGTGTGTGTTTTTTGGTTGTGGGGTCGACCGCCCGAGGCGGATCTCCCTTCTTTAGTCTAGTTTAGTGGGATACCTTTGGTAGACTAGGCCAGGTGGTTTTTTACTTCGTTGCCCTCATTGTATGGTCAATGGTCTAGTCACATCGTGGTCACGCCCCCGTTGACAGATCATCTTGAGTGCACCAGCTTATAGGTCTCTACCTCGCTGGCAACTCTAGTAGCACAAGCAAGACTTACGTGGCAGTAACCACGAAGCCAGCTATGCTAAACAGGTAGGAACCAAGATATCAATTATCTGCGTGTATATGTTTCCTAAAATTCTATTCTGTCTCTTCCCACCACCAAAGGTGGGATTCAGCTATATATATATCTGACAGGTAAGTTTCGTGAACAAAATGATATTGTAATGATACAATAAAGTTTGTTCATACTTACCTGGCAGATATAATATAATTTAAGTACCCACCACCTCCCCTCAGGAGACAGTGGAAATAAAATTTATGAATAGAAAATGGGAATGGTTCCTGATACCCGCCTCCAGCGGGAATGGGTACTAACCACCTGACTCCCACTACGTGTGTCGTAAGTTTTTTAATTTCTGTCGGACTTCGGAAAATACAGCTATATATATATCTGCCAGGTAAGTATGAACAAACTTTATTGTATCATTACAATATCATTTTTATAAATATACTTAGCAAGTAATTACTAAATCAGAGCCTGCCCTCCTCCCCTCCTCTTCTCTGATTTTCTTGGACTTAGTGGCAATAAATAATGACGCCGCTGGCTTCTGTTGCTTCCGAATTCCTGTTGCAGTGGGCGGGACCTGTCATCCCTGCATTGCAACAGTCACTTGTGCGTGAATTTTTGCATTTAGGATGCTGTGCGAGGCTATTCGTTAGCTAAGTAATTAATTGGTAAGTATATATTTATGAAACTTCATTTTATTATAAAAATATAATTTCATACAATCAACTTACCTGTCAGATATATACATAGCTAAGACTCCGTCGTCCCCGACAGAAATTCAAATTTCGCGCCACTCGCTACAGGTAGGTCAGGTGATCTACGCCTGCCCTGGGCGGCAGGACTAGAACCATCCCCGTTTTCTATCATATTTTCTCTGTCGCCGGTGGTATCAACATTGTTGTTATTACCTCCTGACTTAGATTCATTTTTCAACCTTTGATCAACGTTTTTCGGCTTTTTGGTGACGTATTTGGATCGTGTTTTGGCATTCGCTACTGTGGACTGTTTTTGGAATAACTCTTTTGGATTTTTCTCAGTATGTCTGATTCTAATGTGAGTGTGAGAATGTGTGTGAATGTAGGCTGCAGGGTGAGGATACCGAAAGCTTCGGTTGATCCTCACACTGTATGCCGTAAATGTAGGGGGGTTCAGTGTTCTGCTATTAATACTTGTAAGGAATGCGAGGGATTGAATGCAGAAGAGTGGAAGACTTTGACTTCTTATTTGAAGAAGTTAGAGAGGGATAGAGTTAGACGACTGAAAGGTGTGAGTTCAAGGCCTATTGAGCCTTTCACGGATAATTCTAATCCTACTGATGTAGATTCTCCCTATATATCTCATTCTCAGAGTGTTTTTTCGGATTCGGCATCGGAAATCGCCAATCTGAAAGCTACTATTAGAGACATGAAGTCCAAGATGGCTGACTCCAAAGGTAAGGCTAGTGATAGTGAACATTTCAGTGAAGTGAGTTCTATCAGTGTTGTGGAGGGGGCGTTTGATCGTCCCTGCGACGCTCCCAGGCCTAGACCTCTTCCAAGCTCCCATGCCAGAGGAGAAGAAAGTCGAAAGCCTTAAGGAGGTCGTTGGGAATCCCAACGGTCAGACGTCCCTTCAGCTAGCTCTGCTTCATGGCAGGCGGCTCAAGGGCGCTATAGAAAAAGCGTCCTTCGCGAGTGTTTCTCGTCCTCTCCCTCTCCCTCACCTAAACGAGGGTGGAAGGAGTCGAACTTATCAAGACCGCTGAAGCGTCATATGAAGCACGACATAGATTCGAGCCCAGAGCGCTTCTCAGATGACGCCCCGTCTGCTATTAAGAAAGCGAACCGGTGGCCGGTCAGCGTCACCTGACGCTTGTGCGGAAGTACCCCGTCATTCTTCTTCCCCGAGTGATGACGAAAGGCGTCATGCACTAGACGTGGGAGAAGCGTCAAGAAAGATAATTATGGCGGTTCAGGAACAACTGTCATCTCTTGTGGAGTTTTTAGCGCCCCGTCGGAAGGACGTGACGCTTCCAATTAAGAAGTCTCGTCCTCTCTCACCTGCTCGAAGAGAAGCGTCAGACAGATGTGAAACTGCTAAACGTCTTGCAGAAGCTTCGAGTTCGAGAACTAGAACGGGGGCTTACGAGAGTTTTGTAAACCAAGAGAAACGAAAGACGTCTTTTAGAAGTGAAGCGTCATTTCCAAAGCGGATCTTAGACGTGACGCTCTGTCCAATATTGTGACGCCGAGTAGGACGCCTTTAGAGAGCGGAGCGTCTTCCAGACGCGAAGCGTCATCAAGACGTCAACAAGAGACGTCATCCATGACGCTCGGAGATCGGGAAGCGTCATACAAGGCGTCTTCTAAAGTTCAAGAGAAGCCGCAGGTTGTGACGCCTTCCAAGTCTATCAAAACGGGAAAAAGGAAAGAGTTTCATTCCCTTAGCCCCTCTCCTATCAGGAGTTTGTCTCCTCCAGAAGAGGAAAGTTCAGAAAGGAGAACGGAGACTCAGATATATCCCGAGTTGGAAGAAAACTCGGATGATGACGATCATGGAAGAGAGGGCTTGTCCAACTATAAGGTTTTGACTACCCTGCTTCTTGAGGAGTATGGAGACGAGTTGACTCCTGCTGCTCCTCCTTCTCCGCGCTCGCTCTTTTCTAGTGCGAAGACGAAGAAGCCCTCGTCTTTTCTGAAAATGAAACCCACCATCTCGATGAAGCGGGCATTACACGCCTTAGACTCATGGATGAAGTCTAAGAAAGACTTAGTCAGGACAGTCTTTTGCATGCCTCCAGCAAGGTTAGCTGGGAAAAGAGGCATATGGTACAAGACGGGGGAGAATATGGGTATCGCTCTCCCTTCTACAACAGAGGCAGATTTTTCGACTTTAGTTGACGCTTCAAGGCGTCCAAGTCTCAATTCTGCTCGAATTACATGGAGTATTTCAGAACTGGATCATCTCCTCAAGGACTCTTCCATGTATTGGAAGTCTTCAACTTCTTGGATTGGTCCCTTGGGGTGATGTCCAAGAAAGCTCATGATTCAGAAGGAATCGAACCTGAAGCCCTGTTATGCATTTTGTCTTGCATTGACAAAGCGGTACAGGATGGATCTTTTGAAGTCTCTTCATTATTTGGAGCAGGTCTTTAAAGAAAAGGACGGTGTATGGCGCCTTCTTAACAAAGGCAGTCTCGCATGCTCAGAGGGCAGCTCTACTGTATGCGCCTCTTTCTGACTTTTTGTTCCCTTCTCAGTTAGTGAAGGACGTGGCTCACTCTTTAACTGAGAAGGCGACTCAGGATCTTCTGACGCAGTCAGCTAGGAAGAAGAAACCTGCTTCAGTATCTGACAAGAAAGGACCTAGTACTTCAATGCAGCCCTTTCGAGGTGGTCCGACCTCCAGACCTCCCGCAAGAAGGAAGGCTCCGGAGAAGAGAGGTAGGTCCGCCTTTCGTCCCTTTAAAAAGGGAAAATGAAACATTTCTCCTCCAAGCACCAGTAGGTGCCAGGCTCCTGGAATTCGTGGAGGCCTGGACACTGATAGACGCAGACGCGTCTTCATTGAATATCATAAGGAAGGGATATCGTATACCCTTTCCTGAATACTCCTCCCCTAACGTCAATACCAAGGGAACTATCAGCCAAGTACAAGGACCCTGTGCTGAGGGATACTCTTCGATCGATGGTGGAACAAATGTGGGACAAGAGAGCAATAGAACTAGTACTGGATCAAAAACTCCCCGGGGTTTTAACAATCGCCTTTTTCTAGTGGCGAAAGCCTCGGGAGGCTGGAGACCAGTACTAGACGTCAGCTCTCTGAACAAATTTGTTCAGAAGGAGAAGTTCATTGGAGACTTCTGCTTCAGTCCTAGCGTCATTACGACAAGGAGATTGGATGGTGTCTCTAGATCTCCAGGACGCCTATTTTCACGTCCCGATCCACCCTTCGTCGAAGAGTACCTCCGTTTCATGACGGGGGGAAGGATCTTTTCAGTTCAGAGCCTTGTGTTTCGGCCTGTCCACAGCTCCTCAGGTCTTCACAAGCCTGATGAGGAATGTGGCGAGATTTCTTCATCTCAAAGGAGTGAATGTCTCTATGTATCTAGACGACTGGCTCATCAGGGCCAGATCGGGAGAGACAGTGCTTGGAGGACCCTAAAGTTAACTCTGGATTTAACCAAGGCGTTGGGATTGCTTGTGAACCTCGAGAAGTCTCAGCTGACCCCCAGACAAGACCTAGTCTATCTGGGGATTCGGATGGATTCTCGGGGTTTTCGAGTTTTCCTTCGCAAGAGAGAACCGCAAAAGGTTTGCGGATAATCTCTCTCTTCTTAGAGAAGCAACAAACGTCAGCGAGGGAATGGTTGAGCCTTCTGGGGACGCTTTCCTCGCTGGAACAATTCTTCCCTCTAGGAAGACTTCATATACGTCCACTTCAATTCTTCCTCAAGAGGTCTTGGAGCTGGAAAACCGGACAACTGTCGGACGTTTTTCCCATTCCAGTGGAGATAAAGGCACACCTACAGTGGTGGTTGCTACCTCTGGAAGAGAACAAAGGGATCTCTCTAAGAACACAGAACCCAGACCTAGTGTTGTTCTCCGACGCGTCCGGAGCACAGGTTGGGGAGCGACATTAGGCTCAGAGGAAGTGTCAGGCACCTGGGAACCAGCACAGGTGTCCTGGCACATAAACTGCAAAGAGCTCTTCGCCGTACATCTGGCCTTGAAGAGCCTAGAACCTCTGGTGACAAACAAGGTAGTGCAAGTAAACGTGGACAACACCACCGCACTTGCCTACATTCGGAAACAGGGAGGGACGCACTCCTCGTTCCTTTACGAACTCACGAGAGACCTGTTACTTTGGACGTCTCACAGGAACATCTCCCTGCTGACAAGGTTCGTACAGGGAGTAAGGAAATGTGAGGGCGGACAGGCTCAGCAGGAGGAACCAGGTCCTTCATACAAGAATGGACTCTACACGAGGAAGTGTGTCTCGATCTCTGGTCTCTGTGGGGAACTCCTCATGTGGATCTCTTCGCAACATTCATTTCAAAAAGGCTCCCAGTGTTTTGCTCGGTGTCGTGGAAGATCCAAGAGCAATTATGGTAGACGCCTTCCTGCTAAACTGGTCCTCGAGTAGACGTTTATGCTTTTTCCCCCATTCAAAATCCTGGGGTTAGTAATGAAAAAGTTTGTGGCGTCAAAAGAGACGAGGATGACGTTAATAGCCCCCTTTTGGCCGGCCCAGGAATGGTTCACGGAGGTGGTAGAGTGGATCGTAGACTTTCCAAGATCCCTACCAAGAAGGACGGATCTTCTCAAACAACCACACTTCAAGAGGTACCATCAAAACCTCCCGCTCTCGCTCTGACTGCCTTTCGACTATCGAAAGGCTTGTCAGAGCGAGAGGCTTTTCTCGCGAAGTGGCAAGCGCGATCGCGAGAGCTCGCAGAACCTCCACTACGAAAGTATACCAGTCGAAGTGGGAGGTCTTTAGAAGGTGGTGTAGAGCCAAGAAGTTGTCCTCCTCCTCTACCTCTATAGCGGAAATTGCTGATTTCTTGCTATTCCTGAGAGTAAAATCTCATCTAGCCGTATCCACAATAAAGGGATACAGAAGTATGCTCTCGGCTGTATTCAGAAACAGAGGATTAGATCTAGCGAATAACAGAGATCTCCACGATCTCATAAGATCTTTTTGAGACTTCGAAGTCTAAGGAACCAGTACCTCCGAACTGGAACCTGGACGTAGTCCTCAAAATATCTGTCTTCGGATAGATTCGAGCCTCCTCATCTGGCATCGTTTAGAGACATAACTAGAAAATGCCTATTCCTTTTATCTTTAGCTACGGCAAAAAGAATTAGATGAATTACAAGCTCTGCAGGATAAAGTAGGATTCAAGGGAGACTCGGCTATTTGCTCGTTTAAGACCCTGTTTTTAGCGAAAAAAAACAAAAAACGAGAACCCTCCCCACGAATCCCTGGCCTAAGTCATTCGAAGTCAAAGGAATGTCGAGTCTCGTAGGCAGAGAAGCAGAGAGGTCTCTATGCCCTGTTAGAGCTCTGAAGTTCTACCTTCAGAGAAAGCGTCAGTTGGGAGGCTCTAGACAAGGTCTTTGGTGCGCGGTTAAAAGACCCCACAAGACTGATGTCCAAGAATGCTCTGGCGTTCTTTGTAAGAAACGTCATTACGGACGCTCATAAGGTCTGTGCGGACGAACAGTTACAAATACTAAGAGTAAAAGCTCATGAAGTATGAGCGGTTGCGACGTCTCTCTCGTTTTATAAGAATATGTCGCTTAAAAACATCATTGACACGACATACTGGAGATGCAACTCAGTATTTGCATCTCATTACTTGAAAGACGTACGTGTGACGTATGAGAAGTGTTTTTCTCTAGGTCCTATCGTATCGGCAGATACGATTCTGGGTACGGGAGCCGACACCAATCCTTAAATGTATATACTGTTCTCTTTTTGGATATGGTCGAGAATCTCTTCGAACAATGGGAGGATTTGGCTCGCACGGGCGGCCGTCTATGTTGTTCAGTAGAGAATTCTTGTCATATCCAATTAGTTGAGTATAATTTTTTTTTTGGAAAATTATGTTATGTGCGTAGTGGTTTTGAGTTACGGTTGTTGTGACGAGTTAGGGGATAACTCGTAACAATCCTTAGTTCTAAAACTATGGTTAGGATCAGGTGGTCGGGTGATTTGGTTGTGGTGCTCCTTCATAAGGTGTATTGTCATATAAGTGGATCAGCACCCATTGACAAAGTCCTTTTAGGCTCTGCCGAGTAAGCGGATAAGACCCATCGGGCAGACCCACAAGAACTCTTGGCCATAGATCATATATCTCGCTAAAGTTTTCTTGAGGTGATGCGACTACTGGGCGAACACCCACGAAGTCTACCACCTATCAGGTAGGAACCAAGGTTTTATTTATACCTACAACATATGTTGTTTACCTGTCTATTCCATATAGTAGCTGTCTCTTACCCTCCACCGAAGGGTGCCAATCAGCTATGTATATATCTGACAGGTAAGTTGATTGTATGAAAATGATATTGTTATGTTACAATAAAGTTTCATACATACTTACCTGGCAGATACGTATATACAATTAAAGGCCCACCCAGCCTCCCCGCAGGAGACAGGTGGAAGAGAGAAAATATGATAGAAAACGGGGATGGTTCCTAGTCCTGCCGCCCAGGGCAGGCCGGTAGATCACCTGACCTACCTGTAGCGAGTGGCGCGAAATTTGAATTTCTGTCGGGGACGACGGAGTCTTAGCTATGTATATATCTGCCAGGTAAGTATGTATGAAACTTTATTGTAACATAACAATATCATTTTTTTATATGAATAAAAAATTTACTAATTTTCTAATGATATTAATATAAACAGCAATAATATCAATTCATTAAAGAAAATACTATAGTGAATTAGTTGAAATTTAGCTTATAAATATAAAAGTTATGTAAGAATAAAAGAAAATCCCATTATCCCAATCGTTTATTTTCCAGGCTTGGAGAGAGGGGGATAGCAAGTGTTGGGGAGTGTTGCATCTTAGTGGGTCTGAATAATTGTTGCATCTTGGCTGTCTCTCAGGGAAAGTCTCTCTTTAACCCATCTCTCTCTCTCTCAGGGAAAGTCTCTCTTTAACCCATCTCTCTCTCTCTCTCAGGGAAAGTCTCTCTTCAACCCATTGGTATTAGTGCATATGCACAGTGTGTGTTCATAGTGTTTTAAAAATGCTAGTAAAGGTAATACATCTTGGGAAGACAAAAAACATACATATAGATTTTGTTGTTATCAGTCGGTAGTAAAGAGAAAGTAGTATAGAGAAATAGATTAATATTTCTGAGAGAATAGATAGATAAACTCTCTCTCTCTCTCTCTCTCTCTCTCTCTCTCTCTCTCTCTCTCTCTCTCTCTCTCTCTCTCTCTCTCTCTCTCTCTCTCTCTCTCTCTCTCTCTCACTGAAATCAAAGAATTTTTATGGAACATGTATGTAATATGTTTATTAATATTTTCAATTAATAATAATAAAAATAATAATGATAATAATATCTCATCGGATGTCTGCGATGGGGATCTTGTTGGTTTTTCTGAATTGAGATTGGTCAGCCAGTATTTAGTCCAGTTTCTCATCATACTCAGAGGTCTGGATGAGCACTAAGGCAGCAGCTTGTCTGCTCTTCTTATTGTGATTTCTTGGTTTCTTTCAATTCCCGGGTAAGGATAGAGCTTCTGCATGGAGCACCTCGGTTAGTAAGGGCTTCTGCTAACAGTAAAGGCTGTAGGGAATCGCTCGACCTGACCCTACCTTCATCCTTGAGGGACTGGATAGAGTCAAGTAGGACTTCAACCTCCAGGCGCTTAGCATGTGGGTTTGGCTTTTTTATCATTTGGGTGTTGAGCCCAAGATTAAGATCTTCTTTGGGTGTCGGTTTATATTGCGTGAGGTTGATGAATGTATTCTTTTTTGGGGGGATCTTCAAATTTCTGCCATTAAGCCTCACAAGTTTCTCAAGTACAGGCAGTCCCCGGGTTACGGCGGGGGTTCTGTTCTACAACGCTGATCTGGCAGAAGAAATATGACACCAAAAATGCAAAATAATCAATATTTGAAGGTTTTTTTTATGAAAAATGCAATAAGAATGCAGTTTACATAGTTTTGAATGCACCCAAAGCATTAAAAGTAAGGTTTTTTTAGGATTTTTGACGATGTTCCGGCTTACGACGGTTTTCTGCTTACGACGTGTCTCAAGAACGGAACCCCCGTCGTAACCCGGGACTGCCTGTAATGATGATGATGATGATGATGATGATGATGATGAAACAAATCCACAGTTATGTAAATGTACATATATTTCAGTTTAAAAACAGCAAGGATAGCTTTCGGGAATCTGTACGGTTCCCCTTGATAAGGGGAACCGTACAGATTCCCGAAAGCTATCCTTGCTGTTTTTAAACTGAAATGTATGTACATTTACATAACTGTGGATTTGTTTCTCCATTTGAAGACTCATGCTACTATGAGGATTTTTTAATAATAATAATAATAATAATAAAACAACTGTTAATTACAAAATTCATATGTGATAGTATTTTAAGGAAATAAAAATAACCTTTCCATTTCACTTCTATTTCATGTATTTGTATATGTTTATTAATATTTAAAAAAAAAATACAAATACAGTGTTCTCCCGTATTCATGGGGGATGCGTACCAGAACGCCCCCCCTCCCCCCCGCAAATAGCTAAAACCCGCAAATAGTTAGAACCCCCTAAAAAAATGCTTATATTAACTGCCTATCTTGAAAGTTCAGATACCAATGTATACCTTAAATAACATCCTGCTGCAAATATACCTTAAATTACTATCCTATTACTGTATTAATCTTTGAGATTATAATACATAAACGCCCTGAACAAAATACATAAACTTCTAACATTTCCAGCCAAAACAGAGTTACTGCTATGACATGTTGGAAGTTAAGAGACAGGCTTGTAAAAGGGAGATCTCTCCTCCCGCTGAGCCCCAACCTAGTGTTCTTTTCAGACGCATCAGATCAAGGTTGGGGAGTGATTCTGGGGGAAAAGGAAGTAGTATTAGGCATTTGGAATGCAAAACAAAAACAGTGGCATATAAATCGGAAGGAATTGACCGCCATCCACTGGGATTGTTAAAGTTTGTGGACAAAGTTCGTAACAAAGTAGTAGCGATACATTTGGACAGTACGACAGCACTCTCGTACATAAGGAAACAAGGAGGGACATACTTGTTTTCTCGTTGCGAGATGACAAGAACCCTGCTGTTATGGGCGAATTGAAATCAGACCACAATAATAACAAGGTTTGTTCAGGGGATATTCAATGTACTTGCAGACGAACTAAGCCTCAGGAAGTAGCTCCTTCTCACAGAATGGATGATGAACCCAGTGGTATGCCTCAAATTGTGGAAACTCTGGGGAAAATCGATGATAGATCTGTTTGCCACAGCAAGAAACCATTGTCTCCGCCTTTACTGTACACCAGCCCCAGACCTGAAAGCATGGGCGATGGATGCGATGCTTATGGACTGGTCGAACAAGGACTTGTATACGCCTTTCCTCCATTCAGTATGGTGAGAGAAGTCGTCAACAAAATCGGAACACACCACAACGTTTCGATGACTCTCATTGCTCCATTTTGGCCAGGGCAGGAATGGTTCCCAGATCTTTTAGACCTACTGGTGGATTGGCTAAGGTTACTTCCTCAGAAAACAGATCTACTCAGACAGCCCCACTTCAGAAAGTTCAATCAAGGACTGTCCACTCTGTCCCTAAACGCTTACAGACTGTCCGACAATTCTTATGAGTGAAGGGGTTTTCAAAATAAGCGGCAAGAGCTATTGCTCAGTGCAGAAGGGAATCTTCAAGTAAAGTCTACCAGGCAAAGTGGATTGTGTTTAGAGCCTGGTGTAAAGAACATCATATTTCGTCTTCTAAGACAACTATGATGGAAATAGCAGATTTTCTATTATGTCTGAGAACAGATAGGAATCTGTCTACTGCGTTTTCAATCACAGAGGATTGTAGGTATCGACGAATAAAGATCTTCCAGATCTCATTAAATCCCTTGATATAGAAAAGCCCAAAGGTTCGAAGATATCTTGGAACCCAGATGTAGTACTTAAATGGCTGTCAGAACTTTCGTGTGAGCCGTTGCACAGAGCATCGTTGAGAGATTTGACGAGAAAGACCCTGTTTCTAGTAGCCCTGTCTACAGCTAGAAGGGTGAGTGAAATAAATGCCATGGGCAAGAGAATAGGATTTGCGTAGGGTAATGCAATATGAGCATTAACCTTGAGGTTTTTAGCAAAAAACGAGATTCCGTCCAAACCATGGCCTCGTTCTTTCAGTATTGAAAACCTCACGGACTTAGTAGGACCGGAAGAAGAAGAGAGGTTACTCTGCCCAATCACAGTTCTGAAATGTTATTTACAACAGACAGAGAAAATTAGGGGCCCGTCTGATCATTTATGGTGTTCAGTAAGGAATCCTTCACGCCCAATGTTTAAAAACACCTTGGCATTTTTCTTACATAGTGTCATTGTAGATGCTCATTCACATGTGAAAGAAACTGATCTTAATAAACTTAAAGTGAAGCTCACAAAGTGAGAGCAGTGGCTACATCCCTCTCATTTAAACAACCTCTCTTTGGACTCAGTTATACAAGCAACATATTGGAGATGTAAATCAGTGTTCGCCTCACATTAGTGGTTGGCCCAGCATTGGGTAAGGGTGTGTAGGAAGTCATACCTTCCTAGCCTATCTCTTCGCCTTGAATAAGGTTGTTGAGTTTTTAGGGGAGCCTGGAGGTACTAGTATTGATGTACTAGGAGTACCCTTCAGTCAAGTGTATAGTATTATATGGTACTGCGCCATGGGCAGGGACATCCTTTGGTTAACCATGCTAGCCACAGACATTCCTTAGCTGCATGGGTCCCACTTTTTAGAGGACGAGTCCTGGCTATACCCCCACGTCCCTATGAGTTAACACGAGCGACTTCCAGAGGCAGTAATCATCTGTTTAGCTCTCTTAACAGGTAAGGAATCAACAAGCATTCGCATGGATTTATTAATTTTTAAAGAGATATGTGCATATCCATGGATCCCACCTCCTACAATGTGGGATTCAGCTATGTAACTGCTTGGTAAGTTGCATACATAAAAATGACATTTTTATAATAAAATAAGATTTTATGTATACTTAATAAGTAGTTACATGATCAAAGGCCGCCCCCCTCCCCTCACATGGATAGTAGGGCATAGATAACTGATTTTCGTGTGGTGTTGGTTCCTCACTTCCCTGATAGTGGGCAGGGGTATCACCTGAGCAAAACAAACTAGCGCTACAGCGAATTTAAAAAATTCTAGCTGCTGACGGTTTTAGAAACTATAGCTATGTAACTACAGTGGTACCTCGAGATGCGAAAGGCTCAACTTACGAAAAACTCGAGATACGAAAGCCAATACGAAAAATTTAACGGCTCTACATACGAAAAGTTTTCAAGATACGAAAAGTTTCTGTAAAGTCCGAGATTCGCCCGAACCACCAATAACAATTTTGAAACTCGCGTGCCGCCAACTTAGTAGACTCGCCACCATTCTCCTGCTCTCCCATTGGTTCCTGATGCTAGTCGCGGCCATGAGATCCTTCTCTTCTATTGGCCAGCATCCCTCCCATCATGCATCTATGCACGTGGCGGCGTGCCTCGGCCACTCGGTACCAGCATCTTTATCGTACGCACGCGGTATTCGTTCGGTCTAACGATTTCGTTTAGTAACGTAAATTTGTTAGTGATTTCGTTGCAGTATACGTACTTTATCGTGTTGTGCGAAAACTTTATTCTATAATACGTAAATTACGTACAAGATGACGTAGTCATGGGTCTCAAGGAAGTTGAAATTCACGGAAAGAAGCGAATGCTCTCTTTGGAGTCAAAGATGGAGATTATCAAGAAGTATGAAGCTGGTATGCGATTGAGTGTGATCGCCAAGGAATACGGCCGAAATCCGTCGACAATAGGCACCATCCTTAAACAGAAGGATGTCATCAAAGCAGCTACACCTTCCAAGGGTATCACTATTTTGTCCAGCAAGAGGACCTACGTGCATGACGAGATGGAACGGCTGCTTCTTGTCTGGATAAAAGGCAAAGAAATCGCTGGCGATACGATAACGGAGACGGCAATCTCCCACCAGGCCAGCGCTATTTTCGGCGATTTGATTGCGCAAGCGGAAGACGACGGAGGGGTAAGGACATCTACGCAAACCCCAGAGTTCAAGGCTTATGATGAGATTGGCCTTTTTTGGAAAAAAATGCCTCGTCGGATGTACATCACAGAGGAAGAGAAGCTACCTGGGCATAAGCCTATGAAGACAGGCTTACGCTCGCACTTTGTTCAAATGCCAGTGGGGATTGCAAGGTGAAGCCCCTACTGGCGTATCATTCTGAGACTCCTCGAGCCTTCAAGGCCCACAAAGTGCTTAAGGAGAAGCTTCCAGTGATGTGGAGGGCTAATGCAAAAGCCTGGGTAATGAGGCTTTTGTTCAGGGAGTGGGTAAATCTGTGTTTCGGCCCGACAGTGAAGAAATTTTTGGAAGAGAAGCGCCTCCCCCTGAAATGTCTGCTGGTGTTGGACAATGCCCCTCTCCACCCTCCTGGTCTCGAGGCAGATATCCTAGCGGAGTATTCCTTCGTCAAGATTCTTTTTCTTCCGCCCAACACCACCCCTCTCCTCCAGCCCATGGACCAGCAAGTGATATCGAACTTTAAGAAGCTGTACACGAAACATCTTTTCAAGAGATGTTTCGACATCACCGATACCACAAATCTCACCTTGCGTGAATTTTGGAAGGAGCATTTCAACATCGTCATTTGCATCCGACTCATCGACCAAGCTTGGCAGGAGGTTTCGAGGCGAACCCTGAAATCCTCGTGGAGGAAACTCTTGCCTGATGCCGTATCCGCCCAAGACTTCGAGGGATTCGACGTGGGGGAAGCTGGTGCTGCAGATTCAGAAACAGTTGACGATCCCAAAACTGTTTCCCAACCAGATCTTGACGAGATCGTTGCACTCGGCAAGTCCATGGGGCTGGTCGTCGACGAGGATGACAGCAACGACCTTCTCGAGGAGCACCAAGAGGAGCTTACAACGGATGACCTGAAGGAGTTGGAGGCCATGCAACATAACGTCGTTCAAGAGGAGTTTTCTAGCAGCGGCGAGGAAGAGGAGGAGGACCCTACGACATCGGTAGAAATTAAGGATGTTCTAGCCGCTTTTCATAAAGTGCAATCGTTTATAGAAAAAAGACACCCCGAAAAGGCTCACACAGGTCGTATGCTTGCGCAGTTCGATGACGTTTGCCTGAGTCGTTTCAGGAACATTGTGAAAAGTAGGCAGAAGCAATCTTCCTTGGATCGTTATTTTTTAAAGAGGCCTTTACCATTAGCAGGAGTAAGCAAAAAGGAAGAACCAAGTGATAAAAAACAAAGTTGTAAACAAAAAGGAAGAACCAAGTGATAAAAAACAGAAATTTGTAAGCAAAAAGGAAGAACCAAGTGATAAAAAACAGAAAGTTGAGTGTCGATGAAGTTGAAATTCTGTTAAAAAAAAAAAAAACCTACGTAAAGTAAAATAAAGCAAAAAAAAAAAAAGTTAAAAATCAAAAAAAGAAAATTTTTTTGTTTTAATTTTATTTTTTTGTAAAGTTAAGTATTACAGTTTTGTTAATGTGTTTCGTAAATTTTAGTTTAGTTTTCCTTACATTTTTTTATGTGTTTCGTAAAGTTAAGTGTACATACGTACGTATGTATCTGCCGTTTGTCCTCCTCCTCTGCCGCCACTTTCGGAGATAGCCTCACTCGAAAGGTAAGCTTCCACATTTTACGTACAGTATTTCTTGTATACCATGTACACTAATACACTTTATTTACAGGTTAATTTGCATTACGTTATTAAGTTAGGTATTGAGTGGTCCAATTTGTTGTAGTATTTCATTGTTTATAGGTCGATTTAGCTTTATTATGAAATTTACTGGGGTGTTTTTGGAGGGCTTGGAACGGATTAGCCATTTTACATGTAAAATGTGGTCCAAGATACGAAAACCTCATGATACGAAGGGCCTCGTAACGGATTAATTTTGTATCTCGAGGTACTACTGTAATTGGTAAGTATACATAAAATCTTATTTTATTATAAAAAATGTCATTTTTAGAAATAATGTTTGTACACTCTTGTTCTACAGGCCAACTACTTGTTCCTGCATCAGATTAAAGGTACACCATGGCAATTATCTGATCAGGGAAAAGCTCGTCTTATGACTGCTTGGGAACAAATTGATTATGGACAACAGTACACAACAACTAGGAAATTCATCACAATAGTTCCTATTGTTTTGTGAGTATCAGATGGTGTTTTATGAGATAATGTGTAGAAATGTTTGCAGTGTTTACTTATGGTAAATAGTTGGAAAAAGGAATTATAATTTTTCACATTTAAATTTTATATGGAACATAAATATGAGGAATGATTATAACTTACTGTTAAGTGATCATAATGTGTTATGTACTAATTTTATAATACTTGCAGGTTTATACTGACCAGCTTCTACACAAAATATGACTTCAACCATTTTGCTATCAACTTAGCAACCCTCCTCCTCGTACTTATACCGAAATTGCCACAGTTCCATATGGTGAGGTTGTTTGGAATCAACAAATATTAATAACAGAACCTTGACATTCCATGTGTATCTTATTAGGTCCACACTAATGAACGCACATACTCACATACATACACACACACACACACAAACACAGCTTGGTTGATGATTTTCATTTATAATTGCTTTGTATCATTCAGCCATCTTGTCTTGGCAGCGGTAACTATAAGTAGCAAGTATACTATAGCTTTTCAAACCATGACCTTTTGGAGGTACACTGGGTACAATATATAGTACAGTACTTTATGTTAAAGGTTTTATGGGTTTGTGTAACTTCAGTCAGGTTTGTTTTAACTGTTTTTTTATGTATTTTTGTTGAAGTGATTGATTTGTTGCATATATTCTAATTCAGAGCTATATTCTTTTAGGGTTTTAAAGACTAATATTTCACAGTTTTCTCCTTTGGGTAACATGACAGTTTTTATTGAGTACCTCTTTACTCCTTACACTTAAGTTGGACTAAATTTGCCAAGTTGAGAAGCTTGAATTGTCAAAAAATGCTTTATGTTTTGAACTAATAGATGATGTATTGTCACTATTTACTGAGGCTTACATGTATATACTATATATTTTTTTTTATGTAAAGGCTGGTGAAACAGGCATATTGATGCCCTTATCTGTGACGTGTGAAAAAGGGGAGCTTAAGCATAAGAAATAGGAAAAACTCATCTTGTATTGTAGCAACCCAACTAGTTACATACAGTATCATAATGAGAAGTCATCATGAACAAAATGTAAATGGATGTCATTTTTGAATGAAATATACCATGCATTTCATAGGAGTGTGTAACTTTGGAAGAAAAGTTTGTGAGATTGATGGTCAGGGATGAAATCAATCCTAGTAATTCTGGGTACAAACCCCTGTAGGGAGTCACTGCCTATCTGTTCCTTGCTTGGCTCAGTGTTGGCAGATCTGAATGTCCTTTGGAGTCCATTCCCTTTTGTGTCTTCATGCCTGGCTGTCCAACTTATTCAACTTTGTCTTGCTCCAGTTTTCACTCTCGTTAAAGAACTAATTTTTCAGGCCAGCTGTATGCCTAGAAATGACTTGGTGGTCAGGTCAGACTACTTTTATCTCTCCCATTCTGGGTATAATATTCATATGTATTTACTAGGTTATTGTACATAGCAATATTTTGTGTATAGCCACAGTACAACCTTGCTCATTCTGACTATTTAAGGGTAGTTATATCACATGTATAAGAATCTTTTTTGGTTATTGCTCATGATTGAATGTAGTAATATAGTATTGAGCATGTTAGATAATTATGGAAAATAACTCGCAGTCCACTAATATTGTCACTGATAAACAGTATACTAGCATGGTAATTATGTATCGTATCATAATTATTTCATATTTATTGTAAATGAAAATCTAAAAAATCCTTGTATAGTTAACCAGTTTCTTCATTAATTTTATGGGTAAATTGTGTTGGACTGGAATTATAACTTGAAGATTCATTACTCCCCATTTTTGCAATGGTGTGAGGATGAGCATATACAAGCCTGGTACTACATGTCTTGAGCAAGGTGTTTTGATGTACATATACAGTTAACAATAGAACTAACATCCAAAAGGTCTGGGAAAACTAAGGTTGGTTACTTTCTGAGCTTGATTGATCATAGTACTCTATAAACACTTTATATTTGACATTCCAAGTTAAAAACTTAAGTAAAACTCAAGCAAGGAAATGTCATTTCAAAAAACAATTATCATTGGTAAGAAAGCCAGCTTGTATGGGATCTCAAAAAGAGTTGAACATCTTTAGTAATTAATCTGTCTAGACTTTTGTAATAATTTTTATATGAGCAGTTGTTTTTAGAACAGCAGGTCATAATTGCTATCAGTTTTTATCATTAAAGTTTAGAGATCAGAAGCTTTGCTCCCTTTTAAATAAATGTAATTTATATTGAATGTCTTTTTATCTACTGTAAAGGCTCATGTGTATTTGGAACTGTTTTATTATCTAGATAGATAATTTACCTAATTATTTTTGAATGAAATAATCAATTTCTCTCTCTCTCTCTCTCTCTCTCTCTCTCTCTCTCTCTCTCTCTCTCTCTCTCTCTCTCTCTCTCTCTCTCTCTCTCTCTCTGATATTTTCCATCTGTATAATTAGCATTTATGCTTATCAGTATCTTATCAGTTTTAGGGGTTACCCTGTTATCTTCTAAGTGGGTGCTGTACATGAGAAGTGCTTGATTTGTCCATGATTTCATTTATAGTCCATATAGGGAGTATGGAGTTTTTCCTCTTTACTTCAGGGTTCTGAGGTGTTAATTTATTAATGGATTCATGGAAAATTTATTGGACTGCTAAAAATTCTCTGAAAAGATTTTTGACTTATGAGGGAAATGAGAGTGCAACCCTCATAGACATGAAAAGAATATTGTTATGGTGGTAAGAAGGCTTTTTTAGTACCAGATCAAAATCTTTGGTCATTTACTGAAGTGAAAGAAAGTTTAAGAAAGAGTTACCATAGCATGGCATTGCTTGTGATTCTTGTTTGCATTACAGAAATTCACATAGAATTACAGGCAATGATAGAATAGGATAGGATAGAAGATTAGTTTAACCCGGCCTCTGAACCTAAAACCATGATACAAAATATCAGCATCATCTGTCAAAGGCAGAGAAAGCAGACCTTTGAGGTATTCAATGAGAAATAAGGTCCTGAAGTTGTGGACCATTGTTTTTCTCATGCTTTTATATTTTCTCACTTTTCATTGTCATGGCTAATAAATTACTGGAGGAGTGTTGGTTCTCATACTTTATTTTTTTCACATTATGCTAGTCATACAGAATGTTGAATGTTTTGTGTCTTTTGAGTGTCGCTAAACTTTTGCTGCATATTGTGTGTCTTATGAGGTAAAAGTGCATATCGTAGTACAGAAGAGAAGACATTAGTTTGAATAAACTACTTGGTGATACAGTAGTCCTAACAGAAGAGAAAACAAATTTAAGGTAACATCTTTCTGGTTTTGTTCTGTATGAATGCTAAAAGGGGAAGTGCCAGTATAAATGTCAATCCCTTACAGAGGGATTTTATGTTAAGCTGGTATCAACTGCTTGTTGAAATTCTCCATAGTTATGGCAGCTAACCATGGAACATTAAGAATAATTGAGGTAAAACCAGTAAATGAGTTTGGATATGTAACAATAATATATTTATAGGTGTGTACAACAGTGTACAATAAATTAGAAATACTACAGGGTATGTCATCTCGAGCTGAATAAAAAACATCAGTAATAAAACAGTTTCCAATCTGGTAGTATCTGGAAATACACAATTGTAGTTAATGCGGTCAGCTCCTTATAGTGTTAATGGAAATGATAGTATGGAATTTGGGTTGCCAAAGTTCATGGATACCTAGAAGGATGATTAAGTTGCAAGTCACCAGGTTTGTAACTCAGTCTTTTGAATAGGAGTTTTGTAACTTAACTGTGTAATGATGAGCAACGAGGCGGCAGAGACTTAGTTTGCCTACAATTTATAGAAATCCCTGGATATTCCACGACAGGGTTGATTGTGGAGGATATATTACTGTACATATAATACAATAGGATGAGAGCCAAGAAAAGTTTTGTTGGCTCCTGAAGGATGTGGCATCTTGAACAATTACTTCTGTTAGGGTCATTTATACTTACATGGTGGCATGATTGATGGGTGGGGCAAGTTTAGATGATAACGTTGCAGAAAGGATTTAGAACAAATGAACCATCAGTATGGTGTTAGTGCCTGTTGGTAGAGGTGGGATATTGGAAAGTTTTGCCCCTCCTTGTTCTTAAAACTTCCTCTCATAGAGAGAAAGGTTTGTATATACAGTATTACCAAGAGGTTTTGAAATATTCATGTACAATAGTAATGGATGAAGCCATCACAATAAAAGGTCAGCTGTGACATTGTCCTTTTGCCTTTCGTTTTCATGTAGCAATAAATTTTCCCTGATTTTTTATATTTCATTTTGTAAGTAAAAATTTAAGGCTCATGTTCAGTAAAAACAAACACAGTGTACATTGTTGTGATGATTTACATATTGAAGTTTTTCAGCTTGGTTACCAACAAAAAGTTTTTCTAGTGACAATAGTATTTAGTGCTCATCAGTTTGTTTTAAAAGTAAGAGACTGAATTATCAATAATTTCACTATCATGAAGTAAAACTTTTTTTTTTCCATTCTCACATTAACAATTTAAACATTATCAAGATTTCGAGCAATGAGGAATGAAACTTCTGCAGTAATATTCAGCTTGATCAAAATAGGTTACTCCAGCTCTGTACCAAGTGACTAGTGATTTGCTGCTATTAATTTATAGCTCCTAAACAGATATACTGATCCCTTTTAAATGACAAAGCATAACATTTCAAGCAATACATATACGTACCTGTAAAGTTCTTACATGCTGTAGTTAATTATCCCATATCAATTAATGTCTGTACAGGCTTTGTAAATTTAGTATCCCATATCAGTTAATATTGGTACAGGCTTAGCAACATTTACAGTAGTTAGAATTTCTCATATACTGATAATTTACAAAGGGTTATATCATACAAAAAGCTGTAACCATGTAGTTGTACAAACTTTTCAGTATAACAAAGGTTAACAAGTTCCAAGATGTCTGTCAGTAGTACATCCTATACATTTACTGACAAAATTAGGAAATGCTGTCTTGTTGGTTTCCACTTCCAGGGTTATGACCCAGAGATGGGATAGCAGTAGTGAATTCATATTACACATGTAGCTATTGATATTATCCTTAGAATTTTCTTGAATGCAAAATCAAAATTTGTAATATGTCTGTTTTAGAAACTTATTTGTTATTCAACATAAAAAATATCCACAAGAAACAGAATATAAAAAGTTCCTTATCCAGCAAAGCTAAAATAGAAACCTACTGAGCAGATAAAAGAAAAGAATACAAAGCTAATCGATAGGAGTAAACTATTAAATTAATTCGTATATTTTAACATTTAATTAGCTTTAGAAATGGTGCCAGGAAACCCATTTCATAGTTTATGTAATGAGGAATGAAAGATTTTCAGTACTACTGGGTAGAAAGGCCACTTAGTATCTGAACAATATCGATATGAATGTCTAGCAAATAGAGCACAGTTTTTAGGACAGACTTTTAAAGTATACAGTTTTTAGGGCTTATAGGAAATCCTTGTTAACAAGAGAAGATTGTCAAATAGGGTATTTTATGGTGATGGTCTTCAGTCTTAATTATTCCCATTGAGAAAAGGATAAATAAGCTGGATCAATCTAAAAGATTTGGAAAAGTCAGAGGCATCTAACCAGGAACATTAGAAAGGTAATTTAATAATTTTTAACATAAAAGATATTGCATCAACAATTTTACCGGAACCTTTTGGAGAATGTAAACCATATGCCACAATAATATATTGATTAAAAAGCATCTTTTACTGTTTTTGTCTGTACTTTTCACATTTTACAGTTTGTTGAGAAAGACATTGAAAACATCGAGACTAAGATAGTATACTATTTGTTATGGTCAGTAGTTGTAGAGGAGTTCTTAATGTTACTACTACTGAGTAAAAATAACAAAATCTAACCTCCTATAACACCATAAGCCCATAAGCAAAATTAGAAATGTTCCACCTGTGTGTTTATGAGAACCTGCTCATTTGTTGATATTATTGTGAATGCTTTAAAAATTTTACTTTTCAAGTAGAATTTTAGAAACTTAGAAAAGTCATCCAACACTAAATGTATTTGAAGATACAGAGATGGTCATTTTTAAAAGTAATTATTGTGATGCCTTGTCAAGTAAACTCCTTGTTTTCTGTAGGTGAATCTAGAAAACATCTCTTTCATTAGTACAAAAGACTTCTGTCATAATACTATAAGAGTATTGAAAAATGTATACAGGAAAATTGAGAACTGTTAAAATCATCATTTGAAAGTTTCGTTTTACTAGGGAATATCAACCACAGGGGTAGTTTGTATTGACAGGTTCAGGAGTATAGTACAAAATGGGAGATGATGTATCACATACATTACATGGTAAATACTGAGAAGGCAGTTGACTGAGTATCAAGACAAGAAATTAGATGTGTAGTATGAAAGTTATGTTAACATATCCAGTCAAGATTCATCATGAGTCCTGTATTACTATTTATAATGCAAGTGGAGGAGGTGGCAAAGGAGGGCAGAAAAAATAGCTCTTGGCACTACTGTATCTAGACATTATGTTGATGGCAGAGTCAGAAGAAAAGGCCGTGGGGAAAGTTTAAAAACTGGGAGGGTGGAATGGAGGAGAGAGGGCCTACTATACCGAGAAAGGAAGCAAAAAAGATGTTTGTTATGTGGCTGTGTGCCTTCTATGGAGAGCTTTATGGGTAAGTGCAATATTCTGTATTGGATGAATCTGTGAGGGTCACAGAAGCCTACCTTTCAGCTCCCGTTGAAAGGTAGGCATTACGAAGCCACCGTGGGGAGGGCAGTCAAGAAAAAAAGATATCAAACTAAAATTAGCTGGTAGTGGTTGTTGGGCTACTGACAAATAATGGTTTTGTATTATAGTGGAACCAAAATGTCGTGGCGGATGACGAGAGGTGTCATCAGAATGCTTCGTATTTGAATCTAAAAGTTTAGGTCTTTTTCCCTTGTGGACAAAGGGAAAATCTTATCGGTATATTAGTAAAGCCGGATTAAGTTCTGTACTAGATGGTGCGAGACCAGTCCCTCCACCCACACTTTCGTTTCTTGCTTTTTTTTTTATCTTTTTCATTTATTATAAATTATCATAAACAGTCTAAGTACATCTGGAATACTGGTAGCTTCACGTGCCCAATCGTAAACTCTCGTTACATTGGTCAAAGGCTCATCCCAGTTTCTTCCACTCTTTCCATTCTGAAGCAGGAAGAACACGTCTGCAAGTGCTTTCTTTACGGGTGAGTCGAGTGAGTGACAATGTACATATAAAAAACGCTGTTATATGTAGATGAAGATGAATGACCAAATGAATTTTATGGCTGTATAATAACGAGTTAAATCCTAATTAAGCAAGCTGGAATTTTAATCCTTAAAACGTGACCCCAGTACCTGATAAAATCTTTCGGCAAGATCAACTTGGCTTATGGGGAGTTTAGAGGCAGTCTTATTCTGGGATAGGTAGTGCAATTAAAAGATTATAAAAGGTTATCTCTTTTCAAATCTACATCTGTATGTGGCACAGGGTCAACCATACCTTGCCTATGTGTTTCTTTCATAGACTATCGTTTTAGATTCTAAGATCGTAGGGTGGGGCCAGGAAAAGAATACAGCTCTGCCAGATCTATTTATCCTTTTAAATCTCAGCCTCGAGGTTAATAGTATCTTGTTGATGACTTTACCCGAGTAAATTTTGGTTGTTCTGAATGATTTTCCTTTCTTTGTGTGTTTTGTGGTAATAATAATCATAGATCTTGCATTAATCCCATAATTTCAAGCCATCTGATTATCGTCCATATTCCATTTTAGCACACGCAAAGGTTACTCGAGGTCGCATTTAGAAGAAATGAAAACAAAATCCGGGATAAACACGGAGTGTAAAACTCCATCTGTTTGCTTAATCTGCCTTTTAGTAGGTCAGTTTCCTTAAGGGTAAAATGATCAAAATGTTATTAACTGCGAACGATATAGTCTGGGAAAACCCTTTTGTCACCCGCCACGACATTTTGGTTTGGCTATAGTAGATGTAACAAGTAATTGATGTTTGTAAAAGGCCTTTACTTCTCTGTGAAATAGTTGATGTTTGTACATATAAGGCATTTACTTCTCTGAGGGGGAGATGTGAGAGGTTGTGACTATTAAATGCAGGAATCTGTGTTGAGATTCCCTTAGAAAAATTATATTCTAAATGAAGTTGCTGACAGAGGTGATGTCCAGAGGCTGGAAAATAGATGGTTTGACCATGATGGTAAGGGGAAGGAGTCAGTTAGAGGGTTAGGTTTGGAACTAGTGAGGTAAAGAATAAAGGGAAGGCCTTTAAAATGGTTGAGAATAAAATCTTGATCAGATGTGATTTCAAGATGAAGAGCACAAAACAGGTTAGGGGATGTGGGAATCCACTGCACATTTGATACATAAGAGAAAACCCTTGTGTAGATATTCATGGTGATGGTAATGACTTTCCAAAACTTCAAATGGAAGGCATTCTAGAGTCCAAAACAACCCAAGCAGCAAAAAAAAAAAAAAAAAAAAAAGGAAGGATTTGTTGGTGAGGACACCATATCTCAATTTTTATGATTCTATGAGTAATAAGTACAAATCTTGGATTCCTGTGTTAAGTTTTAGTGCCATGTAGGGCTCTAGGTGATAAATCCTTGGCTCAGTTGCTGAATCCCCAACTCATAGTTTGAATTGGTAGCTGAAAAGTGAGGGACATTAAATTTAATCTCAAATGTAAGTAAGTAAACTTGAGAGGTAATTCAAAATTGTTTGGATAGATTGGCTTCTAAGGGGAAAGCTTTTTGAAAAGTGTCCTAGTCCTAGCAAGAGGGCCTACCGAAACTACTGTAACCATGTGAAAAGATCCTTAAAATTCGGAATGATACTTGGCATGCAGACCATTCTTACTCTGGTGGTTTCATATCTGCACAAGAACCCCATCATTTAGACACCATCTTTACAATACTTTGGCTGTTGCTTCTCTTGAGAGTGTCGTCTATGTGTATTGTGTCTTTTTGGTCTGTACACTTCTGAATCAGATGTTACCTGGTTAGCACAATGCTCCAACATCTGATCTTAGAAACTTGAAGACAGGTTAGACAGCTCAGCTGGCAGAGTAATCAATATGGGATTTGTCAAATGCATTCCTGAAAAGGTTTAATTAATGTCAAGACCTCATGAAACATTGAGTTATATCAGGTTACGATGAAAATTTATCTTGCTCCTTTTGTATTGCTATTGTGTTAACCCAGAGAAGAAATTAATCCTGATCTTTAGAATACACTATACAAGGAATAAATCCAGATCTTGAGACTAAAGTGTGACATTAAATCGTAATGAGATACCCCATTTGGGATAAACAGGTCTGACATCTATAGCTACAAGTTCCGTAAACAAATTTGACTTGAGAAAAAATAAATGGGAAGGAACAAGTGTAAAATATCTTTGTGCTCTGTAAAAAAAGACTATGCAACCAGACTTGGTTTCTTGATAGGGCAGTTGAGATACTCTAATCTTTAACAAAATTCATGTGTCAAGAATCTGTGCTAACACCAATGAGAGAAACAAATCCAATGGACAGAATATGGAAATTGGCATAACTTTCCAGTTGCTTTTCTCAATTTTGAAACTACGTAAGCAGATAGACAAATTTTTTAAGTAGTGTTTCTGCAAGCCTAGAGAGACTGAAGGATTAATAGAAATTAGACTAAACTCACGGATTTTCAGATGTGAATGTACAACTTCAAACAGTGTTTTGGAATTCAGCTTGAAGACTGCCTGTCTGCGTTGTAATCAAGGTTGCCAAGAGTAGGTAATAAGTAATTAACTGACACAGCTGTGGCATCTTGTAAGGTAGCTATTCCAATTGCCTCTTAAGTGACACTTTGTATCTAAATGAACACACTACTGTTGTGAACTTTTCTAACATAAGTTGTCTCACTTCATCAGGATTTTGATCAACATTGTCAAATATGTAGTTCCTCTTTCCTCTTGTAGCCTGAATGTAAGATTGATCTCTGAATTTATGACCCCTGAAATTTTGTTCGTAAATTCCATTGTCAAAATGACATGAAAAGAGTATTTGTAAAGTTTTAAAGTAAATCATTCTATAAATAGTTTAAAGTATGTTTATGGTTGAAATATTAGCTAATTTTGACGTATCATTTTTTGAATCTCTTGTGCTTTCTATCTCAAAATTTTTAACCTAATTATTCTTTGATTTTTTGCAACATAAGTTCATGATCATTATATTTATATGAGTACCGTAACTAGTTGTTTCAGTTTCAGCTGATGCTTATGTTATAATAGAAATGTCAAGAGACTTTTTCATCTGCAAAATTTATCTGCTAGTTTTGAATTAACATAAGTACAATGTTCTTGATTATTATTTCCTTTTGATTTGATTTGCTTTCATGGAAACAGTAACCAGTCTCTCTGATGTTTACATAATGCACAAAATACATTACTAAAGATTTGCTTGAAAATACGTATACAAGTTTTCATGTTAATCGCTTATGTAGATTTAAGCACAATATGATATGAATGCTACCAACCAGGCCCTCCAACTTCCTGCATGGAAGATAGTCTGCAGTTAGCTAAGAAAGTGAAACAAATAAATGTAACAGTGCTGTCGATAAAAGAACAATCAGAAGATGAGAGGGAGGAAGTTCCATTGCTTTCTCTAACTTTCAAACAATGCAGTATTCAAGGCAGACCTACAGGCAGCAAGAATTAACACACAAGAGATAATTTTCCTATCTGGCCTTTGTATTTCTAGGATGTGTCCAATGTTGTCTTTGATTGGTATCGCAAATGACCTGAGAAGTTAAAACTGTAAGTAACACTTGTCTAGTGTGAAGTAACCAGATTCGCAGGCCTGGACAATGAATCCATTCTTCTAATCTTGAAGCAATCCGCACGTGGAAGGCCTTTTGCCAGCTGGCCGTCAGTGTGTTGTGAGGGCTGAAACTAAGTTTTGCCTTTCAGCAATTTGAAAATGGTCCCTGGCATTTCTCAGGGGCTTCAGAATAGGATGATAAATCTCCTGATTTCACCAGAGGAGGGAGATACTTCACCTGCAAAACTGGAACAAATTCATTGATATTCTAAAGGAAATTTGCAGCATCTACTTTAACAACAATTGGCTCTGAATAGCAAATATTAAGAGAAATTGTTGTCTTTAAAGACAACCAAAGAAAGATTTCTCCCCTTGTTAACTAGTGACTGACATCTTGGTCATGAGGGAAGACTAGAAACCTTTGTTTGTTCCTTGGAACAAGTTGGCATTCTCTAATATTCTTGCCCCTTGAGCTTGCATTCTGTAAGTGATGTGGAGATGAATATTAAAATGAAGAAATTAGAGTTGGAGGTGAATATTAAAATGATAAAATTAGAGGTTTTAGTTAACATAAATTTTACAAAGTAATAATCATTAAAATGTGAAAGAAAATTTGGGGAAGGACAGGGAAAGTTTAGACAGTTTACCTAACAAACATTGGGTTTGCAGATACACAAGAAACGTAAAATTAGACTCTCCTGTCAACACAGAACTAGTACCTAGGACCTGGTAGTGGCTGACGAGCAATGACGAGCTTGCCGACACCACTGCACATCTTCACAGATCTGCTTCACATAATATTCATTGCTATGATGGCGCTGAATGGCCAACCAGGCCTAATGGCTCACATTGCATATATTCATTTATTTATACAGTTGAAAGGTATGGCAGAAATGAGAATTTGGGATATTTTATTTTCCTCATTATTTTAAGGAGGAAGGTCCATTGCACTAGACATTCCTCTGAAGGGAGATCTCACCACTATTACACGGCAACCTCTTTACTGTTCCTATTAAAAACTGAAGTGAACACTAAAAGTTTTTTCTGTGTTGTTGCTTAGGTCTTTAGATTTATGGTCGTCAGATCCCCCATAATACACTTGGGAAGAATGTAACAAATGTTAATGTCCTATTTTGTCCACAGGTGCTTTTCATAGACTTGTGTCCAAGAGCACCTTCAGGTTATACTCATGTCCAGTTTTGAAAGTATACCCAGAGTATTTGAAAAATGTTTCAGGCAGGCTGTTGAACTTTCTATCCTTCTCTTCCTGGATAGATCACTTGATAATAGTTAAATAGGTAATTCCAGGGAGACCACTTCTTCATGACTACAATCATAATTTTACACTTGTAGAGATATCCTACTGGCCAAGTTGTTGCTGGAATATCTTCCATACCAGAAATGTTTCATCACTGGCCCGAAACTAATCTGACTGATGCAGCTCATTGGTGACTATTGTAACTAACACCTATCTTTTAACACCGTGTCACACCCAATGAAAGTTACATTTTAGGATATATAACTCCATGGGGCTTTATCCATTGAGCATATTTGTATAGGAGGATATCTTAAAATCTACAAATTGAAGAAATAATTTTGGGTGAAGTGCATAAGAATGCCTAAGGAAATTTTCTTTTTTAGTACAAAAACAAATATGAGTATGAGAATATCAAACAGTGATTGTAAGAATTTTGCCTTTGTTTTTCCACTTACCTAACAAACCTTTCACTCAATAAGTTTTGTCACTGGGGAGGGTTGTATCCATTTTCACAGTAGACGCAGGGTTGCACAACCTTTTGGGCTACTCGCGCCACATCGTCAAACATATATCTAATTCAAGGCAACTGGATTTTACTTAAAATATAGTAAATATAGTTAGTAAATGCTTAAGGGTTAAAAAAACACACATAGCTGCTGACCTGTTTTGTTTTAATGAGATTTTTGACACTGAGATTCATGCACAAGTTGTTTTATGTTAGGGAGGAAATTTGTGGTTGTCAGTCTTGGAACGGAGTGCAAAATTGGATCACTTAGCCTGCTGCCAATATTGGATTTGTTCTGTCTGAGCAGAATAAATGTTTGTTCACATATGTAGGTAGGGCCAAATAAGCTTCCATAAATAGCAGCTTTGTTTCTCAAATATGGAAATTGATCTTTGGCCAAACAATTATAAAGTTGAGCAAGTTCCCTTCATTACACTTGGTATGAAGGCTGTCATTATTCCGGAGATTAATCAGTTCAAGTTGTGCTTCGAATAGGGGTTGCTGGAAAACAACAAATCATTGACTTCTTTCTGGAGGTCCTCAAATCGGCTCACAAAGGTTTCCAAAAGTTTTCCTAATTTTGTTGCAAAGAATTCGTCTTTTGCATCTGGGATGGAGTAGACTAACCCAGGCTATGCGAGAGAAAGGAAGTATTAAATAGATTGAATGGTGTCTTATGGATATTATATATATATATATATATATATATATATATTTTATATATAGAGATATTAAATAGAAATTGAATGTGTGTATGTATAATATATATATATTATTATATATGTAATATTTTATATATATATATATATATATATATATAGATATAGTATATATATATATATATTGATAATTTATCTATATTAGTTTCTTTTACTGTTGAGTGATATTTTGGTGTTTTCAATGATGAATTCGAGGGCCGCCAGGTTGTGCATCCTTGCTTAACTGACATAAAGGGTTTTCCACGGACAGGATTTATATATGTAGACTCCTTGTGAAATACTTGAGAGACAATTAGTCTGAATAGTCTAAATTTCAATGTCCAATTCTTATCAAGAAAACTTGAGTTGTAAACTTATTTGAAGTGATCTGATTAGTATAGATGTATTGGGTAAAGGACTATTTATGAATTTGAATTGTGATGGTAATTTGTAAGGAAAATTTGTCATGTTCAGTTTCATTAAAAGAGAAAAGTAGCCATTTTAATCTTTCAATTTACCCAATGTTATTTATGGCCTATTTCTATGTAAGACGTTAATTGTTCCGATTTTATAAAGGCAAATGAACGGCAACGTTAGTTATCAAAAGTCTAAATATTAAGACTACATTTTAATAGTGGATCTGAATGTAAAAGTCAACATTGTTGAAAAAAGGAGACCATCACTTGTGAGCAAGCATGTCTAAAATTTAAGGGCCCTGGATCCTGCTAACATCCAGACAACATAGTGATAGACAGTTTATCAGCAGTTGTAGAACAAAATAGGTAAAACAGCGCATTAATTTTGTAGTACTTTGCTATTGCATCTGTGCAAAGAATAGCTTCCTGCGAACAAAAAGGTATTGGAAGTTAAAGTTAAACCAAGTGTTATCTAATGGTCATTCAGTAAGTTCGGTTCTACCAGAACACGGTGAATCAGAGATCAGCTAAGCACTAAAATTAGAGGTTTCTCAGAGACGCCTCGTATCCCTGTCTCCAATCGGCGCCCGAATTTGGTATAGTCCAGGCAAATTAGATGAAAAAAGGGAGGGAAAGGGAAAAAAATAATAAGTTATTATCTTTTTATATTTAGCAGAAATACTCCTCAAGTGTCACAAAACAAAGGTCTAAAGAGTTTCGCTCCGTAAGGGGGGTGCAACCCCCTTTTTTGGGGGGAAAAAACCCCTACGGAAGGTAGCTTTCCGCATATTTATCGATTTTTCTCCAAAACGGTGCGCCGCACTGGGACAAGAAAAATGAAATATTAAATTCTGCACAAGTTCCTTTTCATGTCCTTTTGCTCTTAATAATATAGTTTCGACGCAAATGAGCCCGAAATTAGAGGACGTATTTTCGCGGAAATGTTAAAATAAGTATTTCGCCCTTATTACGTTCAATTACTCTTAAACCACTCATTTTTTGTAAAAATGCTATATAGACGACACTGTAGAATGAAGATTAATTTTTCATTCGGTGTTTTCGTTTTCTCTAAACATTAAATTAATTACGCAAACGAAACAAACAAACAAGAAATTTTAAATTCCTAGAAATGCATTTCTATTTATTTCACATCATGAAGTTTACTATGAAATGCTTATAAATAAAGTTATGCTTTGCACACTTTTATTTCGTAATTAATAGGTGATTACCGTATATTTATTTGTTTTTTCAGAGACGAATGGAAGGATGATCAAAAGTGGATGAGTAATAAATTGACCCTGGCGTCAAGAGATGAAATGTGGTTTTGTTGTTTGTCAGTGTTATCAACAGCAACTTCTTGCGGAATAAGTTTTGCTAGTGCACAGTATGGCATCATATGAGCTCTAATAACCCGAGCATATATGCATGTCCCGACAGCATGTGGGCACTGCTGAAGAACCATACACAGTTGACAACAGTTTTGAAATCCCACTGCCCTCCATTATGTATCCAGTGGACCCGAGATAAGATATAAGGAGAGGAAATACTCCAACTTTACAATTACATTGCAAAACTCACCCTCTGGACTTGAAGACACTCCTTGGCTTTGATGTAGAGTGGTTGGTCAAAAGTGACAAAGCACGTCGCTCCGATTTCTTTGTTTCCTCGGCAGCTTAGCCTAAAGCACTTAGCACTGTATTATACTCAGTTGGCGGCAGTCTAATGAAAGCCAGGGCAAGAATTTTGGACTTATCAGAGGGAAGAGTAGTACGTGTTATAGCCTCCATGAAACTTTGCCATGAGGGAAAGGACGGGGGTTAGAGAAATTTTCCATACAGCCATAAAACATCCTTTGGTGCTGGAGGTGAAACACACTGTACAGCTTCACTGTTAGACAATTTTCCATTTTAAGGCATTCAAACCTTCGTTTTTTTTTTCTTCCATACTCTTATTTGAATTTGCCCAACTGCTGCCATCTCGCTTGAGGACCGAATGCCCTGCAATTTATTGAATTCTTGAGTTTGCACAGTTCTTGCTGGAGTTTCACACTTTATTCCGCCCATTGAATGAAAAGTTCCTTTGCCAGTTAAAGTTTTAATATCAAAGTCAGCCCCATCAAAAACATATGGACAAAATGAATCTCCTTCTACTTCTTGTTTCCAAGAATTTGTAGCAAATGACCCAAACAGTGCGACAACATTATACGTATGCCGAACAAAATCCCAAGTGTGATACTGTGTTGATGGTTTTTGAGCCAAGTTTCCGAAATAAATGCACAGCCAGACCAAGCAATATACAAGACAAAAGTGATCTTGGATGCATTGCGGCAATTATTGCATGGACAATTGCTGTGCATTTCTTTGTTTGTTTTTCCATTTCGCTATGTTTCATTTTAAATAACTAGGTATTAAAATTACGCGCAATGTTTCAGGAACTACATCTTTAGCATTCTTCATAAAGTACGTAACATCTGGATAATCTGTTCTTATGTCCTCGCAAACTATTGTTGCTGCAGTTTTTACAATTCTCAATCTTTCATCTTCTTCACTTTTTTCTCTCTCTCTGTATACCAGGCATTGATCAATTTTAGTCCAGAGCCACGGAAACAAACTGCTTTTGGTTTTTTCTTCATTTGAAAAAACATTACTTGGCCTCCATATGCGTTCATTATCTTAGTTGGTCAGTGTTTTCTCTGTTGCTGATGAACTTTCTGGCACATTGTATTCAAGATTTCTTATTAAATCATGTAAAGTGAATTGACATTCCTCTGAATCATCAATGTGCGAAGCTACACAGTTTTTTTTGGACGCCTCTTTTCAAAGGTGATGATGTCGTCGTGCGAAAAAAAAAAAAAATTTTAGCACTTCACGAAAACGAGCTTCTTTAGCAAGAAGACATATAACACTGTTAACTCGTTTGAATATTTTCTCACCCCACTCATCTTTTCTTTGTGTAGCAAAATCTAAAGTTTTCTTTTTTAAATGCAGAACGAACTTCCAACACTGTTTTATGTTTGTGCACATTCCTTTTCTTTTCTGAAGCAATATCACAGACATCACCACAGAACAAGTAGTTACTTTTGAAATTAAATTTTTCGTCTGATCTCGACGACAGCTGCGTTTCTGGTGAATTCTCACTTTTATTTCTTACCTCTCCGGCTACATTCTTTTGTTTCAAATATTCACGCCTACGTATCTTGTGCAACTTCAATAGAGTCAACATTCTGTATCATTTCTAAATTACCTTGTTGCACTTTCACAATTTCACATTCACTTATAATGCCTTCTGGCAGCAAAAACTTTCATCTCTTGACGCTATGGTGAATTTTTGACTCATTCATTCACTTCTGATAATCATTCCATTCATTTCTGAAAAAAATTAACATAATCAACTATTAATTGAGAAGTAAAAATGCGTAAAGTATAATTTTATTTATAAGCTTTTCCTAGTAAACCTTATGATGTGAAATAAATAGAAATGCATTTCTAGGAATTTAAAATTTCTTGTTTGTTTTTTTCCTTTGCATCGTTAATTTAATGTTTAGAGAAAACGAAGACGCCTAATGAAAAATGAATCTTCATTTTACAGTGTCGTCTATATAGCATTTTTACAAGAAATGAGTGGTTTAAGAGTAATTGAACGTAATAAGGGCGAAATGCTTATTTTAACATTTCGGCGAAAATACGTCCTCTAATTTCGGTCTCATTTGCGTCGAAACTATAATATTTAGAGCAAAAGGACATTGAGAGAAACTTGTGCAGAATTTAATATTTCATTTTTCTTGTCCTTATACCTTTTATCGGTTCGGCGCTCCGTTTTGGAGAAAAATCGGTAAATATGCGTCGGGAGTTTTCCCCCCAAAAAGGGGGTTGCAACCCCCTTACGGAGCGAAACTCTTTAGACCTTTGATTTGTGACCCTTGACGAGTATTTCTGACAAATATAAAGAGCTTATTAATTTTTCCCCTAAAAATGCTAATTTTCCTGAACTAGTTAAGTTTAGAATGCACTCTAGTCTATACTACTTCAAGGAGCAAAAAGCACCATTTGCTTACAGCAACTGTCTTTATGGGCAACATATCTACTACACATTGCTACTTAGCACTCGAAAACAAGGAAAGTTTTTGAACTAAACTTTGTGGAACAAAACATAAAACTCTGAGTCAGACGAAGAGGTTCGATCAGGGCTTGATACAGTATGAAAGAACTGGGACAAACGATGATCCCGCCGGCAAACAAGCATCGTTCAGTAATGGTTAGTGTTTAAGACATAAGTGCAGTTAAGTATATTTTAGATTAACCAAACCACTGAGTTGATTAATAGCTTTCCTAGGGCCGGCCCGAAGGATTAGATCATTTTACGTGGCTAAGAACCACGGAACCTGCAGCTTATTGTGGGATCCGAATCACATTATATCGAGAAATGAATTTCTAATCACAAGAAATAGGCTCCTCTGATTCCACGTTGAGTCGAACTCGCGACTACCGAATCGGTAGGCGAACACATAAACCACCCGTTCAATGAGGAACTAAGCATAGTAGTAATATCTGTAGAGGACATTACAAGTAGTACAGTAGGCTATTTAACAATTGTGCGATGTATGCACTTCGTCTGATAGGGAGCAAATACGAGTACACGCGTACAGTGATCTCTGGTATCCATACTTACTCACCCATACCCTTCAATGTTCCCAATAATTATGAAAAACACAAATTTCTCTATCCCATGCAGAATAAATGAATACAGTATACTGTCGTCAGGCCCATACCCAGGTTTTATGGGGGTCCTTTTTTTCCAAAAACATGACCTTTCCTTCTTCAAATGTCATTGCATATACATATATTATATATAGTATAGGTATATATAAGATGATATACTTGAAAATGTTATTTTAGTTGTATTAGGAAGAAAAATTGGGTATGCGGTCTATTCCCTTCTGCCCGATTAGATGTTATTCAAAGTACTGACTTTGGTTAACAGAATTTTACTTATAATGTTGAAAGTTTCCACTGAAATTCAAAAATATTTCTTCAATTTTGGACTTTCCAGAAATTTTAGGATACCCCGACCATCCGCCCCCTCGGTACAGGTACTACTAAGTACCCTCTTAACATTACGCTCACTTTTACAATTTTATTTTGGCAACCTGACCATGAGTGAGTTTACTATTTAGAAAAAAGGCAAAAACATTTTGCAAAGAGAGAGAGAGAGAAAGAATTTGTTCACCTCTGAAAAAATGCAGCCCGTTAACACACACACACACACACGCCTTAACACTATTAACATCAAGTGTTTACAAATGTGGGAGAAAGATGACAGAAAAAAATTCGTTATTAGCATAATAAGAGAGGGAGATCGTAGCGAATGCTTATATGCTCTTGTATACATATCTCCCCCTAGAGAAAATAGTCCAGTTAATATAAATTAATAGTATAAGTAATTGACTTGGGGTGTGTTTTACGTGTGGTTATGTGTAATTAATGCCACCACAGACCTGGTGGTGCTGATAGTCAGCATCAAATTGTTTGCCCGCTGCCTTCCATGATAAAACAGAAACGCTGATAACATAGTCACAGATAAAAAGTAGTTCTCCTCTAGACCGAAGGCACACATCCGTGCTCATAGGAATCAATGCGTCAGGAACTTAAAAAATATCTTGATTGGTGATTAAGGCTGAAGTAGCTACGAGCACTGGGGCCATTGCGTATATATATAAATAATTATATAAATTCCTGACTCATATTGGGAGCAAACTCTAGTCTTTCAAATGAAAGGCCAAGGTACTAACAATTAACCCAGACAAGTCATAAAAGAAGCTGGGACATAGATACGTGTGGGTCGCTTGTTACTGCCCTGTCCTTTCATTTAAGGGGTTACGGTCTGATCCCGATGTGAGTCGGAAATCTGTTTCTGCGGAACACGTGCTCATATGTTGATTAGTTATATATATATATATATATATATATATATATATATATATATATATATATATATATATATATATATATATATATATCCCTTTGGCAGAATAGAGTAATTCCCGCCAATCAGTGGCTTCGTATCTTCATACTTTTAAAGTATTTCCAAGAACACGTGAATGTTTACAGGTCGCTTAGTGTATTGCACTCGTGTTTTTCACTGATTTTTACGTAAATTCAGCGCCCCAGTCGTCGTGAGCAAGATGAATTTGCAGAGGACGACGATGATGAGGTACAGAAGAATCTTTTTGACTACTAAGTCAAATCAGTGGGTGGAGGGGCGGGGGCGCGTTTGGAGCAGATGCAAGATATTCGGGAGGGTGAGTGTGTTATTATCATTAATTATTTTGTTTTATTGCCATTTCATTAATTTTTTTGTCCTTGTTCACTCAATTTACAGTCTTATTTTTTTTCTAATGCTTATTCATTGCTTTAGGGTAAGATTGTGTTCGTTGTTTTTGTGTTTGCTTACATGCATGCAATTATTATTATCTTTTTCCAATATTATTTTGTGGCGATTGATGTGTTACAAAATATTCTTATTTTACATTTAATTTTATAACAATGTTTTTTTCATTGTACTGTTTAATGTTGCATACTATGAAAATGCTGTTTGCCTGTGCTCCCTTAAGGCAAATTAGGGAATTCTTAGGGTTTGGTTATTAAAATAAAACAACGTAACAATAAAAAAAATTACCGTTATTGTTCCTTTTTTTTACTTAAAACTGTAAATTCCTTCCATTTTGCTATTTTGCGTATGATTTTACGAGGGCTTGTGCACCTGCAATACATATTAGGGACTTCTGAAGGTTGAGGGATTAGAATGAAACAACGTAACAAGAAAAAATGCCTTTATTTTTATTACCTTTTTTTTCTCGTAAATTCCTTCCACTTTGCTGTTGTGCGTATGTTTTGACGCGTGCTTGCGAATCTGGAATACAATTTTAGGACTTTGGGGGTAGTGGGGGTCGGAATGAAACAACTATCTACCAAAAAATCCTTATTTCTAAATTACAACATGGAAAAATATTCTTTTTTATTGTACTATTTTGCGCGCCAATAATGCAATAATGTGTTTTGAGGGATGCGAGGGGCTATAGTGAAATGATTTTTTAGCAAAGAAATCTTTATTGTCTTTTACAACCCAAAAAATATTAATTGTTTTATTTTATTGTCGGCTTTGATGCGCGCTTGCGTGCGTGCAAGCCACTCCCAAACAAATTTTAGGGTCTGTAAAAATGCCAACAACATCATTTATAACTTGCCGCAAGTTTCATCTTAATATCTTTAATGGTTTTCCTGCTACAAACTTTTAACCCTTTGTTTCTCCTTTTCTATGGCCTTTTTGTATTTTTTAAAAAAGGGCATATAGGCCCCTATCTCCTTAGACGCCTGAATATATAAGGTATACAGGAGCGCAGACATAAGAGGTTCAGGAGGTCCATTGATTCTTCTCATGAAGGCCCAGATTTTTTATAAAACGTTTCGCACATCAACTTTGTGCATCTTCAGTCTGTTAAAAGAGAAATGCATATATTAAAAACTAAATATAAGGATTCACAATAGTATTTATGTTAAAATGCAATAAAAATATAAATAGTTAAAAAAAGAGAAGAAGAACTATTGAGGTACCAACCAACTAGAATGGAAGGAAAGCAAGGAATGATTTTTGAGAGAGCCAGGTCCAAGACGTTGACTAGGTATGCCAGATGTAGAGGTGAAGCCGAGGTGTTGTTATTCAATGGGGGAACCAGTCTTTTAATAAATAGCGATTCCAAGGTAGTCAGGTGGTCCGGGTCTTTAGTGTAACCTAATATCGAGAAGTGTTGTTTCGATACATTTATTTTGCATTTGGCGGCATGATTCTCGTATATATATACATACATACATACATAATATACATACATACATACATACATATCCATACTATATATATATATATATATAGATATATATATATCGGATATATATATATATCTATACATATATATTCGGGAAGTGGAACAAGTCTAAAAATTCTGTTTCCAAATATGACATAAAAAAATTGGCAAATATTGGCCCAAGTGGCGACCCCATAGCAACTCCATCGACGTGCGAATAGAGTCGTTGATTAAAAATAAACATGGAATCTTGCACAGCAAGTTCAAGAAATTGTTTAAAAAGGGTTTTACTAAAACCATGAAATACAGTGTCATCACTAATAAAAATCTTATTTAAAATAATGTCTATGATTTCGCTCAATGGTACATTCGTAAACAACGATTCCACGTCAAAACTGGCCATTTGGTAGTCTCCGTCCTGATGGATGATTTGTTCCTGAAATTGATATCCATTTTTTAAAGTGTTTTCGTTAATGGAATATTCAGTTAATAGTGATACTTAGAATTTGGAGATAGAAAAAGGACTATTGTAGGCAGCCATAATGGGTCTAACAGGTGTGCCCGGTTTATGAATTTTCGGTAGGCCATATATTATACTAAAAGAAGAACCTGTGACATATAATTGCTGGTATGTAGTTTCATTTATTACTCCTTCATTTTTCAGTTTCCTTAAGAATCTATTGACTTTATCTTCTCTTTTGTAAATGTCGAAAAAGTTGGGGTCACCATGTAGTTGAAACTTAGTGGTATCAGATAGAATGGTTTCAATTTTTTCTATATATTCATTTTTGTTTAGAATCACCACACCTTTGCCTTTATCAGGTTTGCAAATAATTGTATCTTCCCGTTTTTTAAATTCAAGTAATAATTTAAGATCATCCTTTCTAAAAAATGGTGTCCAGGAGGTTTTAGCATATGTTTGATGAATAATAGAGGACATTTTTTGTTGCAAATTACTGGTGTTTTTTTTTATCTTATCTAGTTTCATAAGTCTCTGAAACAACACTTCAAATGGCAAATAGAATCTTGCATAGTCAGGTCTGTAAGACGGTAAGCAAAAATCCAAACCGAAAGATAGTAAAAATTCTTCTCTCTTTGAAAGTACATAATTGGACAGGTTAAAAATACAATCGTGTCTGGTTGAAATCAGGAATAAAAACACCCAGGCTACGAAGCTTCTTTTGGTGGCGACAAAATACAGAAGAAATAAATTCATTAATTGCATTATGAAATAGTTTTTGATACAATAAACGGTCCAATAATGATAGATCAGAGAATAATTGGTTCTTGAGTTGTGTAACGGTTGAAGAGAGCTTCTGGACAATCGCAGCTTTCGTATCGATTTCTTTCCTAAGTACAGTTTTGAGCGCGTCCCTGTAAAATTCCGAAGAGTATAGCGATGATTTGTAGAGCTTGAATCTGATGAATTTCGGATATCCATCGTTGAGTTCACAATACTGAAGAAAATCCAGGTCGGATCGTGCTTTTTCGAGTCTGAGTGTCGTCTTCTCTAATTTACGAGAGGTAGCCAAGGTAGTTAGTGGATAACGGTGCTTCAGCAGTTGAGCAAAGTGGTGAATCCTTCGGAATCGGAGTCGAAAGGCGAACAGGAGAGCGAAGAACAAGTACTTTATTCTCTTCGGACATACGAGGTATACAGGAGCGCAGACATAAGAGGCTCAGGAGGTACATTGATACTTCACATGAAGGTCAAGATTTATTATAAAACGTTTCGCACATCAACTTTGTGCATCTTCAGTCTGTTAAAAGAGAAATGCATATATTAAAAACTAAATATAAGGATTCACAATAGTATTTATGTTAAAATGCAATAAAAGTATAAATAGTTAAAGAAAGAGAAGAAGAACTACTGGGGTGCCAACCAACTAGAATGGAAGGAAAGCAAGGAAGGATTTTTGAGAGAGCCAGCCAGGTCCAAGACGTTGACTATGCCAGATGTAGAGGTGAAGCCGAGGTGTTGTTATTCAATGGGGGAAACAGTCTTTTAATAAATAGCGATTCCAAGGTAGTCAGGTTGTCCGGGTCTTTAGTGTAACCTATTATCGAGAAGTGTTGTTTCGATACATTTATTTTGCATTTGACGGCATGATTCTTGTATATATATGTATATATATATATACATATATATATATATTATATATATATATATATATATATATATATAGTATATATATATATATATATATATATATATATATATATATATATATATATTATATCTATCTATCTATTCACACTAAATATAATAGAAGTTGATAGACCTTTATATACAGAAAGGGGGGGCGAGGTTACAGTTTGTTAATCTGGGCGGCGTGTTCTTTCAACAAAGGAGACAAGGAAAGAGGATCAAGGATCAATCCAGGATGGAGATTTAAATTCCTTGTTGACGTGGCCTCAATAAAAATGGATTCTAACAGATTTCTTTTGCGGTGATCTTTGACCCTGCAGATTATCGAGGAATTATCCCAGTTAATAATGGCCTGTCTTAAGCCAATGATCTGCTGTGCTATTATTCGTTAAGCCCCTTGATATGACACATTTGTGCTGAGAAAATCTTATCTTTAAATCTTTCGATGTTTGCCTAATATAAATTTTATTACATTCTTTACAGCGAAGATGGTATATAATATTGTTTGAATTTGACGGGCTGTTCTTAATTAGTTTATTTCTCATACGATTATCATATTTAAATACTAAGTTAATATCAATAGTTTTCAAAATAGGTACAGTAGGAATTAAATTAGGATGAAATGGTACACAGAGAATATTCTTAGGTTCTTTGTTAACGCTGGTTGGATTATAATATGTCTTTCTTGCTTTATTTTTACAAAGTTCCAAAAAATATGAAGGGTAACATAATGAATCTCCTATTTTATCAATAATTTAAAACTCATCTCCCAAAAATTCAGGACTACAAATTCTAAAAGCTCTAAGATACATACAGAAAAATGTTGGCACCTTAATTTATTTAGCATGGTTAGAGTAAAAATGGATATGTGGCAAATTATGGGTCTTGATTGATCCGTACATGTAAGGTTAAAAAGGAAACTTAGCATAGAAATTAAATTTAGCAACATTATTATAAATTGTAGGTTTGAGGGAGAAGTACTTGTCTAGAAGCAGGCAAAGTATCTTAAGACCAGTTCAGACGGGAAGCAGTTTTTCTTCAAAATATTTGCATAAAAAGACGATCTCATCTTGGAATAGAAAACAATCAGAAGTTAGCGTTAGAGCCCTATGGAGAAGAATAAAAACAGAATTAATTTTAATGCTAAAAGAACAGAAACTATAAAGATGTGACCCTAAGCTCGTAAACATTCTTTTCCTAAAAGTCGTTGGGTTAAGAATACTATTTTGTCTTAAAAGAAGGACTTCTAAAAAAGAAAGCTGATTTTCATTTTCTTTTTCCAGGGTAATCCTAGTGTTGGGATGTTGTATATTTAGAAACTCAAGAAAGGCATCAACATCATAATTGTGTCTAAAAAGTGCTAAGGTATCATCCACATACCTTACATATATGACTGTCCCTTAGCCTGCCGCCCCCTTTTTTATGTAAAATTAATTCTGTTTTTACTCTTCTCCATAGGGCTCTAACACTAACTTCTGATTGGTTTCTATTCCAAGATGAGACCGTCTTTTTATGGAAATATTTTAAAGAAAACTGCTCCCTGTCTGAACTGGTCTTTAAGATACTTCGCCTGCTTCTAGACAAGTACTTCTCCCTCAGTTTATAATGATTATAATGTTCCTAAATTGAATTTTATGCTAAGTTTCCTTTTTGTTTGATGATACTTTTAGGAAAAATTTTCCGAAACATATCCAAAATGGGTTTGGAGCTATTAAGGTTCCCTTAATGCCTATTATTATTGTTACCATTGGGTCATTATTTAAGTTCAGAGATCGTTTGTGCCCTTATATGTCCTCCGGATGTGTTTCTAGCTATACGTGTCCTAAATGTAATTTAGGAGCTTATATTGTATATTCCAGGAGGCTTCTGAAGGTACGCATAGACTCTTATCTTGGAGTAAGCTATAGGACAGGCAGCAAAATTACAAACCAAGAGTTTTTTTATATTAGAAATCATTCCAGAATGTGTAAAACTTCTATTGAAAATAAGGACTTTTCAGTTTTAGGGCGAGCTTCCAACAGCCATGAATTGACAATTTGAAAATGTTAATGATCAAACGACTGTCCCCTTGTTGAACTGCCAAATCTCTGCTAGCACACTGTATCTCTCTTAAGTACGGTCTAGGTATATTAGGTCTGCCGAGTCGTTTGCCAAAATAAGAGCGCCCTGGCATGACGTCATGCGAAAGACGAGTTTTGCCATATTTCCCATGTTGGTTGGCAGTTTCTTTTTATGTTCCTTATTTTTTCACAAATAAGGTAGTTGAACGTCAAATTCCTTAAAAACACCAAAAAATTTATTCAATAGGAACATATACCTAGAGTGTGTCTTAAGGCCCGTCCACACGGTCGAACTTTGCTTGACGAACTCTACTTGATGTGACGCCAGAAGCGGAGAAACTGCGGATAAGGTTCTGACTTTTCCCGCTTCTGGCGTCACATCGAACAAAGTTCGTCGGGCAAAGCTTGACCGTGTGGACGGGGCTTTAATCTTTGATTTTTCTCTCCAGTCTTAACGTTGCCATTGAATAGGTTGGTCCAGCTCTGCTTAACTTTTGTAATTTTTTAAAATTTGTTTTATGTTTTATATTTTCTAAGTTGTCCTTTTAGTTTTTCCCTTTGATATTTTAAATTTGTAAGCATTGTGCAACTTTGATTTTTAAATTTAAAATTTATAGCCTTCCTGTAATTTATATTATCTATTTTGTACAGCCCTCGAAAATGTAATGAAGACATTACGAAACGCTGGGAATAAATGAATCCTTTTAAGAAGTCTTTATGTCTGCCTCCTCATTGATATATATATATATATATATATATATATAATATATATATACTATTATATATATATATATATATATCTATATATATGAATATATGAATTCTTATCACATCACTGTAATTCATATACATGCATTAAGCTACAAATGTCCTTTAATAAAAGCCAATTCGCTCTACCTCGGAATTAATATATTTTCATATATGTTAACCGAAGGAATTTTTAGTTGATAATAATTTCGTCCTCTCGTGGGATTCGAACCAGTGGACTTCTCTGGCTGTCCGCTGGTTCGAATCCACGAGAGGACGAAATTATTATCTACTCGCTTGATGCGCAGTATATATATATATATATATATATATATATATATATATATATATATATATATATATATATATACATCGAGCTACAAATGTCCTTTAATATCTAATTCACTCTACCTTGGAATTAATATATTTTCATATATGCTTAAACGAAGGGGAATTTGTTAGGTGATAAGAGAATTCTCGGCTCCCAGGCGTGGACCCTCGAAACCAAACAAATCCAGGATGACAGTGAAGCTTTAAACCACCCCACCACCGCAAGAGGCTATAAGTTTATGTTGCCTCTCACCTCCAAATACCTGTTGCGCTCAGGTATTCATTGTTTGGAGACAGCATCAACCCACCTCGACTTTGTTAGTGTTGTAGTGCTTTTGACAGCACGTAGCCATTATATGAGTCATATCACATTACCGTGATTCATATACATACATCGAGCTACAAATATCCTTTAATATCTAATTCGCTCTACCTTGGAATTAATATATTTTCATATATGCTTAACCGAAAGGGAATTTTTTAGGCGATAAGAGAATTGTCGGTTCCCGGGCCTGAACCCTCGAAACCAAACAAATCCAGGACGACAGTGAAGCTTTAACCCACCCCACCACCGCCTAAAATATTCCCCTTGTTAAGCATATATGAAAATATATTAATTCCGAGGTAGAGCGAATTTGATATTAAAGGACATTTGTAGCTCGATGTATGTATATGAATCACAGTAACGCGATATGACTCATATAATGGCTACGAGCTGTCAAAAGCACTTCAACACTACCGAGGTCGAGGTGGGTTGATGCTGTCTCCAAACAACGAATACCTGAGTGCAACAGGTATTTGGAGGTGAGAGCTGGCATAAACTTATATCCCTCTTGCAGTGGTTGGGGTGGGTTAAAGCTTCCTCGGTCCATTCCTGGATTTTGTTTTTGGTTTTCGAAGGTTCGCGCCTCTGGGATCCGACAATTCTCTTATTGCCTAAAAAAATTCCCCTTCGGTTGAGCATATATGAAAATATATTAATTCCGAGGTAGATCGAATTAGATATTAAAGGACATTTGTAGCTCAATGTATGTATATGAATCACGGTAATGTGATATACTTGCCCTAAATGTATTTCAGGGATTTACGTGGGATCCACCAGTCAACTACTTAAGGTGCGCATTGATTCACATTGGGGAATCAGTTTCTGCACAAGTAGCAGAATCTCAAACCCAGACCACTCCAATATCAGGAACCATTAAAAAAATGTAAAACCTACATTGACAACAAAGATTTTAGTGTCATCGGTCATACTTCCAAGCCTCAAGAGTTAACAATCCTAGAGTCATTGTTTATAAAACAACTTGTACCATCGTTAAACAACCATATATCTGCGAGTCAATTGTATTTAGCCTAAGTTCGTACTGTGGTGGTTTCCTTCCATTTACTTCCTTGCTGTCTCACCTCTAGGTTGGTTGTGTTTTTATTTTTATTTATTTCATTTTTACTCTGTTATATTTTAAATGAATTCTTAGAGTATACTTTTAACTGTTTTTATGTTTTTATCTTTTCTTATGTGCAGCCCAGAGGATGTAAAATGATAAAAAAAAGACAGCCTAGTAATGTGTGGTTTTAATCCATTTCCACTGATTATATATATATATATATATCATATATAGATATATATATATATATATATATCTATATATAGAATATATATATATATATATAATAGATGTATATATATATAATCTATATCAGTATATATGTATATATATATATACATATATATATATTAGTTGATAATAATTTCGTCCCCCCATGGAAAATGGATTAAAACCACACATCACTAGGCTGTCTTTTTTTATTATTTTGCCGACGTTTCGTAATTATTTACAGAATTACATCCTCTGGGCTGCACCTTAAGTAGTCGACTGGTGGATCCCACGTAAATCCCTGAAATACATTTAGGGCAAGTATATTTATTGATGACACCAAAGACATAGAAGGACACAGCTGATCTTTTATCTTAAACCTGGAGCCTATATTAAGAGGATTTTTTGGAATTAATTTGACTGATATGACTGGGAAATGGTCATGAATAAATTGTGTGAATCTTTTTTTTTGTTGAAAGGTTAAGTCATGGATATATGGAAAGGTTGCATAGAAACTCATTTTTTGTACAGTTAGAATGTCAGGTATTCTAGAGAAATGTCTACTTAGTAATTGATTTAATTTTCTATATACTAGCCTGGGTGGGAAACAGTTACCTTTACAGAAATTAACTAAAAATAGAATCTCATTGTGAAAGGCATTCCAGTTAGATGAGAGGACTAGTGCTCTATGCAACCTTTCCTTCGTCTTTGCTTTCAGTTTAAATAATCATATCTTAATAGACTTTTATTGTCTTAAATCACGTAATAATGAATATTGTTTATGATTGTAATCCCACTTTTTCTCTATTTATTGTTTTAAAAGAGAATTCTAACGATTTAGCAAAGAGACCTTGCCCCAAACGTTTTGTTCAATGTTACAGCCATTTTAGACAAGGTCCGCTCCTAAGTTACCATACAAGAGAGATTTTGTCATTCTGAGATTTGAAACCGTGTCGTAAGGAGATAACATCTCTCTCTCTCTCTCTCTCTCTCTCTCTCTCTCTCTCTCTCTCTCTCTCTCTCTCTCTCTCTCTCGTATGAGAGAATTTTGATTTCACATTAACGTATTGATTTTGTACTTAGTTGTCTGTCACCCATAAAATTTAGATTTGGTATTTCTAAGATTTATTTAATATTGCTTAGTGCTTATTTGTGTAAGTGTGTTTATTGGTGATTTCGAAAAAGGCCTTCTAAAATTGTTATACCAAGGTAAGTGTTTTTTTAATAAGTTCAGTTCACTAAACTTAAATATAAAAAGTACTTGAAATACTGAAAGTTCTTAGGTTATTCCAAGGGAAACTTTAGCCATATTTTCCCATTTTGGTGTTGGTGAATTTTTTTTCCATATACCCAATTTTCTTATTAAAGTGATTATTTGTGCATTTATCCATTTTTTTTTATTTTTTTGTGCATTTATCCATTTTTCTGATTGAAGTGTTTACATATATATAATATATATATATATATACTATATATATATAGATATATATATATATATATATATATATAATATTCTGTGTTCAAGGCTTTTTTTGTTTTTCTGTGTTTACATTCACATTCACAATTTGATTAATTTAAATGTTTTCATTAATTATTTATTGCAAATTTAATTGAGTCTAATACTTTGCATTTACTTAGAATTCTTTTCAAGTTTTATTGTAGTCAAGCATTTGTGAATTAATTTCCAAATTTTAGTTATTACCCAACACTTTAAATTTCAATTGAATAATTTAATTCCTTGATTTTTGTGATAAATTAATTTTTATTTAATTTTACTTAATAATTAATTTAAGAATTAATTAAACTTTGTGTTGCTTCCAAATAATAGTAACCTTCCCTGAGATTGTGAATTTCACTTATAAATTTTGAATTTAATAATAAATTTTTGTATTTAAAATTTTTATGAGTGTTATTTTCTTCTTCACCAATATATTTAATTTGGTTGGGTCGAAATATAGTGGTAATTGAGCTGTTTTCCTTCAGTTTAATTGAAGTGAGTTAGAACCAGGAAAATACTTAGACTTTTGAAAGTTGTTAATGGAGTGATGCACTTTAATTAATTTAATTCCATATAAGATTACCTCAAACCTGTTTTAAGGAACTTACACTGTTTTTCTGCCATATTTATAAGTTTTTATGGGAACACCGTTGCCTTTAGAGTATTCAGTCGTATTTTATCTGTGATGAAGGTTCAGGTGTCTGGCTGTCGTTAGGTAACTATTTTATGATTGATAAGTGTAGTAACCAGATACGGGGTACTTCGTCACAGGTTTAAATGGTGCCCAGACCCTGGAAAACAGATCATATTATCACCATACTGTTTTGTTAGGAGAGTGACCATATAGTTGTTTTTCGCATTTACATTGTTGAATTATTAGTTGATAACTTAGAGAAAATGGCTCAGTTCAATGTTCAGGAATTTTTAGCAACTCCTTCCATCCAAGTGTTATCTGAAACCACTCTGACTAAGGGCACAGTGGATCGCTTTAGCCGTGGCATGTGGTGGTTAGTTGTCTACTAGTATGGTAAAGGCACAAATAAGATGTATTGCTATGGAATCATTGATAGACTCTTGTAGAATAACTGATGAAGATGAGTTAGAATTAGCTCAAGAGTTGTTGAATGTAACACAGTCTGATCTTATAAATAAGAGCAAGACAGGAAGTCACAGGTGGATTCTATTCCTCAACAATGTTGCAGTTTCCACTGAGCTACTTTTGCGGCCATGATTATAGAAGTATACAATGACCACCCTGTGGTAGGTCATGCGTGTCGTAAAAGGCGACTAAAAGGACAGCTGCTGCCTCGCAGTCTTACTCTTTTAGTTAAAGGCTTGGCCCTACGCCAGTAACTGTGGAAACTGCTGCCTTGCATTCTTGCTCTTTTAGTAAAAGGCTCGGCCCTACGCCAGTAACTGTGGAATGCTGCCTTGCAGTCTTACATTTTAGTAAAAGGCTAGGCCCACCGCCAATAACTGTGGAAACTGCTGCCTTGCACGTGGACTTTTTAGTCAAAGGCGAGGCCCACTGCCTAAAAACGATGCCTGATGTTGTAAGGAAAGGCGCATCAGGCAACCAACCCCTTAGTGTAGGGATAACGGTAGGAAAGAAGATTATAGAAGCACAGCGGCTGAAGTCCCCGTTACTATTCGGGGTGCTGGAGCCCTCATAGTCAAGTATGTCTTATGTCCGAGTGAAAATTTAAAAAAAATGGTAATTAGGTTTTTATACCTTACACGTTCAATTATGATACCCGTTTCATGCAACAAATTTTACTTCGACGAACATCTTGCACTTTCACCCATCCACATAAAATAACGCGTCAACAAAAATGTGACCGTGCGATCGATTAATTTCCCCAATCTGTGCCGCGGCAGCCATAACCACCATCTCGCTCTCCCTCTCAACCAACGGACCTTATATATATCGGCAGGGCTGGTCATCTCTTTCCGCCAATCGTCGAGAGGGGCCGAATGAGGGGCGGGGCTTATCATTTGATATCGCATAATCAAACAGCAATAAAAATGGCGCAGGCACGAAGTTCCTGCCGTAACAGCAAAGGATAGACCTCGGCTGAAGATGATCTCCTCTTCGGTGGTTCTGCATATCCACAGAGAGAGAGAGAGAGAGTGAGAGAGAGAGAGATGACGAGAGAGAGAGAGAGAGAAGATAGAGAGAGAGAGAGAGAGAGAGAGAGAGAGAGAGAGAGGAGTGTTCAAAATGATTTCATTGTTAGAAGAGCAACCAGCTGTTAAAAGAAAAATAGAAACAAAACTTTTTTTGCCATTCATTGGCAACGCTTAAAACTTCTCTTCAGTTGTATAGCTTCGTCCTTTCTCGGTAATGCGATTAACTGATTAATTTCTGTAAACTGACGTCGCCTCAACTATGGTTATCGAAACGGGATATAGGTACTACGTGCAATAAAGGAGAACTGGTCTGAGTTTAATTGAAGAGGCAGGAAGAAACCTGCAATGGTTGCTGCTACCTGGTATAGTTTCGCTGGTCACAGCAGTTAAACAATAAGATTATTATAATCACTCGGCATAATCTTGAACCATTAATGTTACAGCACTTTATCTTTATTTTGAAGGAATGGCTTGGTGCATTACTTTATCGGTTTGACAAACTTTAAGAGATTATTGCTTTATAATGTGCTGTGCGCTGATTACTAAGACAAATATCTCCATGGGGGGGTGGGGGGTGGGGGGTGGGGGGGTGGGGGGAGGGTTAGTGCCGTCAGTAGACCTCATGCGGTGCACCGTAGGCATTACTTTGGGTTTTTGCAGCGTGCCTTCGGCCCTTAGCTGCAACCACTTTCGTTCCTTTTACTGTAACTCCTTGTATATTCTCTTTCTTCATCTTACTTTCCACTCAGAGAGAGAGAGAGAGAGAGAGAGAGAGAGAGAGAGAGGAAGTAGGGAGAGGGATCGATAGAGAGAAAGAGGAAAGAGAAGAGAAGCTACGGGGGGTGCGGAGTTGAGTGGGGAAATTGTAGTTTGAACGGCATTAAAATGTTTGATATTTGAAGATGAGCAAAGAAACAACTCTGTTTCAAAAGGTCGACGGAGGACTGCCATAAGAATTTATCGACCCCGAAGGTTAAGTACCGTCAGTACACATCGCGTGGTGCACTGTAGGCATTACTCAAGGCTGTAAAATTTTAAAGGACAGGATTCTATTCAGGGATCTGTAAATGGATACATTTTAATTGGCTTTGGCTGTGCAGAGGCGACGAACATAACTGTGCGGATATATCGTAACTGTTCGTCGTGTCTTGAAACTTTTCGTGCTTGTAATACAATCATCCCCGAATCATTACGTTGATCCATAAAATTTGTGTTCACCAGTTTCAGAAAGATTCATTTTGCTTCACTCACCTCTATAACATATAGTTATAATCAAAGTTCCAATGTCACCAACTACTGTCATGGTACTACGATTTCTCTTTTGCAACATCTTGTTCAGTTATAATTTGACGTTGATCATGAAGAGGTAATGGTAACTAAAAACCTAATCACGAGAATGCTCCTACTTCTTAGGCTAAAGATATCAATTACGGATAAACACATTGACTGAGAAAACCAGCAAGACAACGAAAGCTTTGTGGCTGGAGAAGGAGGAAGAGCTGCTGTAGTATCCATAGACAAAGGTGGTGGTGATGCTAATGTCACCAGTCGGTAGGACGCAGAGACTGTCGTTGAATTTTGCCCCACGACTTGGCCCTGGTCCTCCTCTGGTGTTTTCGGAGAGATAGCCCAACCCATGGCCTAAGGAACTGAGCCAAAATTCGACCAAGTTCGCGCATATATTATTGCACTCAAGCGGAAAGAAAAGTTGGTGTGGGATTTGCTGTGCTACACCATTGCTGGTCATTGCATAATTATATATTCCCTTTAATGGAGGTTTGACTGATTTGTTTGCGTACTCTATAGCGTTGCAAGCGAAGATTTCTATTATTGGACAGGATTTGATAGATTAGTTGGCTGACTCCCGACTGTAGTTTTATGCGTTGGTCATATTTTATTGTGTATGTGTGTGTATGTGTGTGTTTGTGTGTTCGTGTTTATGTTAAGGTATATAGAGTACTAGCCTTCATACTTTTCGTGGATTCTGTTGATTTCGCTTATATGCGATGTTCAGGAAACGGCGTTGTCGGAAATTCCATAAACTCTCTCTCTCTCTCTCTCTCTCTCTCTCTCTCTCTCTCTCTCTCTCTCTCTCTCTCTCTCTCTCTCTGTGGCTACGTAATATAGGGGTGGTTATTTCGTCTTGTTAGTTCCATTACTCTAATATTTTATATTGAATTTCATTTATATCAAAATAGAGAAATTCGAAAAAAATTATTATCAGGTAGAGTAAATGGATTCATAACCACACACAGACATATACACAAACACACACACACACACACACATATAAATATATATGTGTGTGTGTGTGTGAAATGTTCCTTACGAGAACGTGTCCCCAATTTGACAGTTATTTACTTAGAGACATTATTAACATAACTAGATAGGAGTTCTATTTATATAGATTCTTTTTTGTCTGTAGCAGAGTTTCATTACAATTAGCGCTCATGCAGAATTTATTTGTATAAGAAAAAATTACGTTTATCGGAATGAAACCCTCATGGCACGCGGGTATTAATCACCAGTTTTTGAATATCTACCACTGCAAAGATGGTGACAATACCTGGATTAATTACGTTTCCAGGATTTTTTTTTGAAAAATTCACCAAACATATTTCGGAGAGAGGGGAGGCAGACATTCTGTTTAGACTCTGGGTGAAATCATAACAGTTTTAGATCTACGAATAGACGTTGTAACATTTTTAGTGAGATGCAGAATTTTCTTTAGAATGTGTATCCTGAACCAAAATAGGAGAAATATGAACGAAAAACGTGAATTGTCTGAACCAACAACATAAATTAATGGAACTAAGAGTTCTCACAAAATTGATATGGTACATGTAGTATATAATTGCAATGTCAAACTATTTATCATTTACCATTGGTTATGTCATAATCAGCTATCTTGTGAATTTTATTTCTCACCGAGAAAGTTGTTTCTTAATTATATTTTGATGCTCTATGTAGTAAAGTTCAATATTCTATGAACGCAATATATCTGTTATTGCCCCTCCATTACACATAAAAATAATTAAAATCATTGCATTTTGCTTAATCCCATTTTCACAAAAATAATGGGTAAATCCCGCTATTAGAAATAAAATCTTTTGGTTTGTAAACATACCCTTGCGAGTATTTCTCTACCCATTCGCCGCGTGACGTAGGTGTAGCTCCGCCTACCTGCGCGTAAACAGACCTTCTCGCCTAACCCTCGGCAAAGTCAACAAACCCCGAGCGATGGTCGTGTGAAAAGGTACTGGTTTTAAAAAGTTCTATTACAAAAATAACCCACCTTTACTTTAATATCTATAATGAAACGACTGAAAACCACAATGAAAAACTGCTGAAACACTAAAGCAAATGAAGTCACGTCGTGCATTAATGATGTAAAGATACTGACTCGTGAAAAAACCTGGTAAGGTAGACAGCAAAAAAGCAAATTACACTAATAGTATCACTGATATTACGCAAATCCCGTTTATTAAAACAAATCTTGCCTGATACAGACAAGAGAATAAGAAATCTTTACATGACAGCGAGTAACACGATTCTGGGAGCTCTTGAGGGGAAGGCCGGATTTCGCTCCGCAAGCCTCCAAGGATTCTCAAATGTGTGGTTATTGTGCCCGAATTATGATCAGTGTGCTTTAAAATCAGATTCAGCCAGTGGGGTTCAGCAGCTCTACATGATTACATTACATCTAGTTACTCAAATACAAAGGGAACCAGCTGCCCTGCTGTCTGACTTCTTCCCTTGCTAAAGCGAGGACGGAGGTGCTCTCTCTCTCTCTCTCTCTCTCTGAAAACGTCAAGTTCACATCTATGACCTTCCATATTATGTGGAACATATTTTGTACTCCGATAAACATCAGTCCTGGTAATCGAACCAGCCTTAGTTTCCTTTAGTAAAAGAGATATGTGATTGGCCTAAACTTATGAAGACATTACATTGTGACGTTTGGATCCATATGTATTGAGACTGTAATTTGAAGAGTGGCTGGCTTGCTGAGATTGTCACAAAAATGGGAGGCACCATTATTTTTACTCCCATTCAGAGTGTTGGATTATCATTAAGATACACTCTTAGTCTTCCTAAAATTTCTTGTGTGTGAAGAACAACAGATGACTGTACAAAAAGTGTTGAAAAATTTTAGTTTATTCATCACGACAGAGATGAAATTTCCTTTAATCATATCCCATCTTACACAGAGCTTCCGACGCTGTTGCTCAGTAACTTCATTACTCCCATCGTTACTTTTAACTATGTGGCCCAGATACGAGATTGAATTTATAAATCGTAAGACGTCATCTTGCAATGAAATCCTTGGGTATTCCTGTATTTTGTTGTTACAAGAAGGAATCAAAATGCACACAATTTTGTTGGTGTTCTGGGTATAACAAATCATGTTCTGCGGCAGTCTTCACAAATTTCCAGATGTTTTCGAAGTCCCTTTGCAGTGAGAGCGGGAATTACTAGGTCATCTGCATGAATAGCCAAAAAGATTGAAAGCAACATCCCGATGTGACATCCTATTCCGGAACCAGCCAGTCGAATATGCAGGTCGTCTACGTAACCGTTCAAAAGGTTGGGTGACAGAATGTCGCCCTGTTTCAAGCCATTACTGTTACTGAAGGAGCTACAAAAATTGATCATCCCGCTGAACAACAAAACTTTGAAAGCTAAACCAACAGGCAAGAAACTTGACGAAATGTTTCGGTATTTATCGGCACAACAATTCAGATAACTTCCAATAGTTCACGCGATCAAATGCTGTTTTGGCTTCTAAAAAGCATAACAATACAGGCTTATGTACATGGTAAAAATTGATATTTCTAAAACATAAAAACACGTTTCTGCGCATAGAAACATATTTTTGCCTATAAAAATTTTCTTATATTTGTTAACATTAATTCGAGTATTTTAGAAATGTATAGCAATTGCGATCGGTCTATCGATCGTCAACCATTTCCTGTGGCATCATATAACATCGATGAACTCACGCCACCGCATCCTGTCTTGGGCTAACTCCTCAAGATCTCCCCAACAGTCATCTTAGAATTAAGCATTCCCATTGCCTGATGAACATTTTTTTAATCTTTCCATATATTGTGCTCATAGAACTATCCTTATCTAAATAAGTAACTGAATATTTAAACTTATCCACTTGCTTTGCAACCATGCCTTCAATTAGACAATCCTACGCATTTTCATTATTCGTATTCATGATTTCAGTTTTTCCTTTATTAATAACCAAACCAACCTTTCGACCTTCACTCACTAGGACAATCCAACACTGCATCTTTTCTGGTCCCTCGCAGTACAAAACTATGTCATCGGACTATAGTTGTTTTCAACTGCGTGGTCTTAGTTACATTTTTTAAAAGCGAACTATCAAAACTTCCACAACAGAAACAGGCAAAAGCGAATGTATAAGGAGTGAATTTAACAGAGGCATGTTAACAGGAGCAAATATTCTGGAGCATAATTATAGGCTTCCCCAGGGAAACAATCAGAGCTCACTGCTTTATTGATGAAAAAAGAATGAATAGCTTTCCTCACCATATGAAGAGTAATATATTGAAAGTTACCATCACTTATTTCAAGTTTTCTCTCGACAGTATTTCTAGTAATGCTATTTTGAATGATATTCAAAACGGATTGAAAACGCTAGAATGAGTCTGTCGCATATGCAGTGCCCAGGGCCCTTCTCTCGGAGGCCCATTCAACCCTCAGGAAAGGAATGCTTCTCAAGCAATGTCATGAGCTTCAAGAACGAAATCCGACCAGACAGGCACAGTTTTATACCTCTTTCTATTAATAAGTGCCGAAGACTTCTTTTCTAGTGGCCAGTAGTAGTACACACTTCATCATATTTGCCATTTATATAGTTTATGATCAACGGAATGACAACTCTGATTAGGACAATAGAGACGGTGCATGTCAATATTAACATTAGAGCCTCGCCTCTAAAAGACTAAAAAACATCTCCTTCAGAACTTCATTACCAAATTCCCAGTCAGTCATCTCCAAACTTCGTTTGCTGACAGCAGAGTACTTAGGATTTTGATCAATGTAGTAGATGGTCGTGTTAAGTGGTAAATCATCAGACTGTATGCACTCATACTCAATATGGCAATTAGCTACAGACTGGATAAGGCCCTTATTTAAGATGCAGTGGTCAATCCACGTTCTAGACAAAGAGCCTAGATTAACGTGAGTGGAGGAATCAGCTGGCAGATTCCAAACGTCAGCCAATATATATCATGAAAAGCACAAAGAGAGACAATTCTTCATAATAATTTGTATGAGGAGCAGAGTTACAGTCACCAAGACTGCAAAAAAAAAAAAAAAAAAAAAAAAAAAAAAAAATTTCGTGTTCATCTTCTTCAGCTATAGATGATATTTTGTCCATCTACAAAAATAATTTAACTTTTTCAATTTTATTAGTAGGTTTATGTACATGAACATGAAAACTGTGAGTATTCCAGCTTAGGGGACAGTCCTAAAATCCTATGATCATCATATTCTACAAATTTGATAACGAAATACAAAGAATTATGCCAAAGGAAAGACAATCCTCCATATGGTCGGCCTCTGCAGTTCCACATCATCTTTCATTGAATATATTGAAAATGCGGAAAAATTATGATGAATATTTTATACAACAGATCATTTGCTTTTGTATAATCATGTTTCTTGCAAAGCAATAATAGATGACCTATCACACAAGCCTCTGATGTATGCAACAGCGATCTCAATACCATGATAATTGAAGTTTGTCATTATAAAAAAATCCATCAACATTAGAAAAACGGTAAAATACATCATATTTAATATAATTTCCCGTCAGTTCCCGATCACAATCAGAGTTCAGTCATCTCTTCTCTCTGCTGGACCTGTGATTTCTACTGTTGTTGTTGTCGTTGTTCTGGTTCACGCTGCTGGTGCTTCAAGCGAGGTGTTTAAGCTGGGTAAAAAGGCCGGACCTTCGCACGCACCCCCTTCCTCCTGCCACGAATCAGCAATGAACAAAAGGAGTCTTAATGTTGCACAGGGCATCCGATGACGAAGAAAACTCCTTTCTGGAAGGATTTCGAGAGTAATCTCCTTCACGGCAATTCCAGCATTTGGGAAAAAATCACTGACTTAAGACTTCATCACTTCTAGAGTTTTATTTGAATGGAGATTCGTGACGAATACCTTAAAACCGTCCCCTTCCTGGCTTCCCGAACGAATGGAGTCCAATCTGGCTTATGAGCTCCATTATTTTTCCTGTCGTTCTTTGAAAGTGGCCAGAAAACCTTTCTCTCCGTATCATCACTGACGCTGTCGTCCGCTGACGTTATGATAAACCCTTTTCGAGCCTCGGTTATCAGTTTGTTGATCGATGACTGAAGAGTTCGGTCAGTGTCACCTCCACTCACTCCACTGCGCATAGCATCAACCTGAGACTGATTATCATTTTCCCTCTCAGAAGACGTTTGGGATATTTTTAACGTCGGACGTGACTGTTGAATTGAAAGAACAGGTGCTGCCCTGTCTGAGGTTTTAGACCATCTCGTACCTTATCACGGTAGCTTTGATCACATTCTGCGGTTAATATCTCAATTTGAGATGATAAGCTCGTTAGTGATGACGTCATCTCTGATACTTGTGTAAGCGATAACATTTTGGTGTTTTTTCATTTCAGATATGTCATGCGTGAGGGCATCGGTTCTCTTAATGAGTTTGAACCCACTGATCATTTTCAGTCCTAAGAAACGAAGTTAGGATGGTCGTCTACTATTGGCTACTGCAGCCAATCACCATACATACTGGGCACCATTTTATCAACAGCACGATGTCAGATTCTCCGCTTTGGTTCAGGATTTTTCGGAAGCAACCGATGCAACGTGTCTCGGGACTCTGTAATAGATCCATTCATCTTGAATAACACTCATTATCTTGTGATTGTTGCTGACGTCCACCTGCCATGACATGGAACCAGTGGCGTATAGTCAAAGTCAGGATGTCTGATTGGTGGGGACAAAACAGTCATGGGGCTTTTGAATATTGCACAGATTTTTTATGACTATGTATAAATTTCTTTTCTTTCTTTTTACTTCACCTCTTTTCCCACACATTTGAGAACTTCTACTGTTTATGTCTTTAATCTTTATTGGAGGAGACTACTCTCAGAATGTCTTCAAGAATTAAACAAACGATAATAAACTAGTAAAGTCGCAGCAGACATATTTATTCAAACCAAAAATTGATGGATTAGGGTATTGATAAATATATAGTAACAAACAGTAAAAATTTCACATAAGGCATTGATTTTTAAACAGGAATAAACTCCAAATGAATAAATAAATACTCTAGATAGATAAATGAATATGTAGAATATATAAAATGAAGACAGCTATCGCAAAGAATGAAATATTTCAACCTAAAGTAATTTCTATCTACATATAAAGAGGAATTACGATAGGAGGAATGTTGGAATCGTTAAAGATAATGAGCGAAAACAAAAAAGCTTACCTTTAAACATCAGTACAAATAAATAGCCTTGTGTGCTTTGTCAGTGACAGTCAAATAAAGTACCTATCACATACCAGAGAGAGAGAGAGAGAGAGAGAGAGAGAGAGAGAGAGAGAGAGAATTTGTTATGCTTATGTATATGTATCAAGACAAAATGAATATATAAAAAAAAGACAAAGCAGTTTTTTAAGTAGACTAACGAAATGAATGCTTCAAAGAAAGTTTATATATTGTACGTATGCAAAATGTTAAGAAATTAAATTTAAAAGTAGGAATAATGAACATTTAGAAATATATAAGATAATATGTGCTGCATGCAATGTTACCTAATCATGACGCTTGAATTTTCTTTTTGTTATTAAGATATCTGTCTGACCTGTATTCAATAAAGTAAGAAATAGAACTTTCTCTTTTTTATATGATGAATTTCGGATTCCGAGCTAAAGTTGTTGCAAATTTATTAATAATATTTGACACAGAAGGTGTTTCAGCCTTATGCACCTGAAGAAGATTGAGTGCTTCAAACGATTTTCCTCCATTATTGATCGTATCATTGCTAAAGTTCGCTCAAGTTTTGACAATCTTGAAAAACTGCTTATAATTCTATTGTAATTAATAATACAACTATTTAATGTCAATTGAGGGGGGACCATGACCCCCTGGCAGCCTTCCCTTTCTACGCTACTGTATGAAACACGGACGTTCATTCAAGACAAGTGGTTTCTCTTGCGCCGAAACTGGAGGGGCTCCAACGACTCGTTACTCACGTCTACGTTACTCGCCATAATGTCTAAAACAACATTTCCTCGGCTAACTTGTATCTGCGGAGGGACATATAATACCCTAACTGTGTCAAGGGCAGCGTAAAATCCAGCATTAAATTGCATTTATTGTTAAATATATCAGAGTTCACTGGATTCTCACGGCACCATCGCCTTTTCTAGCACTTCACAGAGCCCTCATTTGAAGACCAAAACACAATGCGTCTTCATGATATAAAAAAAGATGGCAAAACAGAGAGAGCAGAAAAAAACTCCGGTTCTCCAAAAGGTTATTATTTTGCATGACTCAGAAACATAATGACAGCAGCTTTCAGTAATTACTGAAGCGGCTGATCTGTTGCTTTACTAGGAAGTTGGCCCAATTTTAGATTAATAGCATTGGGTTGGGCACCTGTATGGCTAATAAAAAATATCCATTTTATTTTTGTTTCCTTTAAAAACCTTTCCTAGTTCAAGTTTTTTCCTGACAAAATATAATACGCAACGCGTAACTACGCATCAGACACAAATTATAATGTGAGATAAAAAAAAAAATAAGATTAGGGGTTTGCTCATCCACAGGCACATCTACGTACATCAGTAATACCATTAAGCAATTATTGATGGAAATCCAAAATTCTGCAGGAAATGATGGTCGGTTCGCTAAATTCAGAGCGAGAGCTAACAACACATTAGCATTCTGTGCAGCTTCTCACTTCCAAGATTCCTGTCGCGAACTGGGAAGAGGGAGAGGAGGACAACCTCATTTCGGCATCGAGAAGCTCAAGTCCCTCTTGAGGAAACAATTGTCCTGCTACTTGAAAAGTTCGAGTCGGGGGAGAGGGTGCTGGGTAAGAATCACTTCCGTCGTTGTCAGCTTCACAATAATGACTCTTGACAGAGCAATAACATTCGGACGGTTCGTATCTTGGTATCTGTGTTTACTGGTCAACGAGTGACGACGTCCAAAGCAATGACAGCAGTGACGAAATGAATATTCTAAAATACAACATATCGGTATTTTTTTTTCACTAACGTATAGCCAGTCTTCAACTGCTACAACATTTCGAAAGGAGAATACCCCAGTTTTAACTGCAATTATTTATCATGCCACTAAAGTTCAACTTCGTATGAAATTGTTAGTAAACATTCTGCAAATGAATAGTTATCGCGTCCGGTTTAAGTCCCTCTTCGCTTTTATTTCCATTCTTTACGATCATCCTGCTACATGAAGCGCAATGTTGATCGAATATTGATTTTTGAGTGGCTACACAAAATGAAGTGAATTCGACATCAACTCTCATATAGCGTTAAATAAGAAATAGTATATCAGCATGACTTATACAATGTAAATGATATGTGATTGTAAAATTACTAGTGGCCTTAACTTGCAAAAACAAGCTATTGTTAGCTTGTAAGGAGTTTGCTTTTGAACATAAGGCGGCCTCGTAAGAGTCCAGCCCTGATATTACTTGGCATGTGACTTCTAACTGCAAAAAAAAGAAGGAAAAAAAATTGTTTTGTTGTTACAGCTCATTCCGATTCTCCGAAGTGTACGAATCTGATGACGTATATAAAGAGTTGAAACTGGATGTTTCAATGTGATAAAAACAGGTGCTGGGTAATATAAAAAGCGAATCCCTTGAAGGATAATTGGAACAATCAAGCCCAGCAGTGGAACTGTCATATTATCCATTTGCTTTGTCTTGACACTGCAATGCAGTTCAGCAGGAGCGGCCACGATCTACCCTGCAATATCATGAAATGAAGAAAGAATATCCCGGATACTTTTAAAGAAATAGGAAATACTTTTCATTGTGCTACCAGAGAAACAATACACAATAGCTCCCCTCCTCCCTCTCCAAGCCCCCCCGCCAAATATTTCCCTGTCCATGCATATGACCCATGTAAACCCAGGACCACTTTTTCCACTTCCCCGTTATGGCATTCTATTTCCAGTTATTTGGTTTTGTTTTTTTTAATCTGTTCTTGGTTTCTGTTGCTCTTTCGTTTATTGTTTGATCTCTCTGGCAAGCAATCTCCCAATTTATGTTTCCTGAGTTAAGTTGCATTTCATAACTTTCTCGTTGGGATTTCTTATCATGAGCAGCCTGGCCGGGCGGGGGCTCTCCGGCCACTCGATGAGGGACTGTTATCGTTTACGTATTAAGGATTTCCCCTCCACTCCTACTTACTCCTCATGACTCGAAATGCTTTTATCATGGTTGTAATGAATTCATTTTCACCAAATGTTTTTGGACGACGAGCCACTCTTTACAGAAATGGTCAAAGACTTCCTCAACTTGTGGTTAACAGTTTTTTCGGACTAGAGCATCTCGGTCATACCTCTGAAGAGTCTACATATATCCACGCGAATTATTTCTCAAGCATTCTCATCGTCGAAGGTATGATGAAAACTTGTGATAAAAACTGAACAGACGAAAAAAAATATAAAATAGAAATAAATAAATAAATAAAAATAAAGAAATTAACATAATAATAATAAAAAACTTGATTCCCGTTTGAATTCTCATGCAACAGATGATCACGTTGTTTTTTGTGTTTCTCACTCTTTGTTAAAGTGAATGTTTTCATTGCTGATGAAATTTCAGGAAGTCTGATGGCAGGCAATGCATTCAGAACGTGTTCTCTTTCTTTCTGAGACTGTAGTAGGCGATTTGGATACAAAGTGGTCAATAGGAACAGAAATCTCATTACGGTTTTAACCTTCCCTCAAATGTGAAAGGGAAGAGGCCAAACGCAGCAAAATCTTCAATAAAACCCTCCATCGTTTCATGTCAGTGAAACTGACAGCATGCTTACTGCATAAGCGCACATTTCTCTGTCATGAAAAGGGTCCGTATTGATCTCATTTTTATTCATCTTGCATTTTACGTCAAATTCATTTTGTCTTTTGCTTTTAAACTCATGTTTCTTTTTATTACGGCAAAGTTCTTTAAATGGCATTCCTGACTGATCAAAGTTGAAAATTCGTATTTTCTCTCTTTTTAATAATTACATAATCCCTGAGTCTCTGGTACCTTTTATCGACTGCAGTTTGAAAGATAGACAGAGATTTACCGAAAATTCCTAACATTGGCATTACATGAAGTCCTGGGATCAGACAGAATGTCGTTTGCTTCATTCGATGCGCTTTGATACGATGTGTTGACGGCTGTTTAATATGGAGCAAGTGTTCTTGAAATATGAATATGATTAAATCTCATTAAGTGAATCCCGATTCTTAACTAGATCAAGTTACTTTTCGTTTGTTTACATGCACGCACACGCACACCCAGACACACACGCACACACATATATATATATATATACACACACACACATATATATATATATATATATATATATATATATATATATATATATATAGTATATATATATATAGAACCTCCTGGTTACTTTGTATCACGTAGTATGTACGTTTGTAATTACATCAATCAAAATGCCCTGCGAACATGTGGAATTCTTCACACTTTTTGGATACGCCTGTCGCTACAAAGCCTGAGACCTAAATGCAAGACTACGTGGAGATTCTGACGTCCCTAGCAAGATGTGAACCCGCGACCAGACCATTCGAACCAGGATTAATAGAGTACAGGGTTGGACCTTCCCGTCGTTACTGTGCATATTTGTGACGTCATTGGTAGGTGGCCATAAAAGAAAACCAAGAAAACAAATAAATTAAGGGTCACTATGGGAATTGTTTTCCCACAACCATTACCTATCTCTTTCACGACCTTGTGTGAGAGAGGTCCCTGTTAATCTCCAGGTACTGGAAGATAGTTTCCTTGTTCTTCACGCTGGTGGGGTCAAATACTGACTGATGACTTTTTTTTTATTTTACCTGAACCTCAGCCAGATCAGCCACGTGACGTCATGCGCGAGATTGTCCTATTTTGGTCTATTAATCCTGATTCGAACGAGGTCGCATTTCCGACCTGACCTTAAATGGTGCTCATACAGACTTAGTATACCTGCAGAATCCAGATACATTTATTAGAGTTGTAATAGACCCATCCTCTCCAGAAGTACTTGACAAAGTGTAAGATGGATAATTCACTGCTCAAGTGAACAGGGGCACAATGGATTTCGCGGTTTTTGCGGTCTCGGTCGTACACGGTCGGTATCGAAACTTTTCTTATATATTTCCGGTGATAATATTTATCTATCTATTTATCCATCTATATATGTACACACACACACACACGCGCGCATATATATATAATATATATTATATATATATATATATATATATATATATATATATATATTATATATATATATTTATAAATATCTATAAATATATGATATATCTACAGCCACAGAAGCTGAATGGTTAAGTCACTGTCATTCACGCATCAACCAAACAAAGCTTAGGTTCGAATCCTGGTCACGGCAGATACCTATGATTGTTCGCCAGTTTTGCTTGTATTTTTCTCTTCTTTGTACCATAGGTCAAGGAAAGGCCTCCATTGTTTTTCCCACCTGAATTCAAGGCTTGCAGTGATAAGTGTATGAGAAAAAATGTGAGAAAATCCAGAAATAAGGTCACTGTGGCTATACACAAACACACACACACTATATATATATATATATATATATATATATATATATATATATATATATATATATATATATATATATATATATATATATATATATATATATATATATATATAATATACTCATCAATATTCAAGCACACACCTACACACACACACACACACACTCATATTATATATATATATATATATATATATATATATATATATATATATATATATATATATATACAATATATATATGTGTGTGTGTGTGTGTGTGTGTGTAGGTGTGTGCATGAATATTGATGAGTATATATATATATATATATATATATATATATATATATATATATATATATATATATATATATATAAACAACGTCCACTAGGACGGTGTTTGCGTCATGGTGGCAGTAATCGGGTCCGAATGGCTGTCGGAACTGTTGGATCGCGTGCTGCCTTCCATCAACCAAATGCTGGAAATATTATACATCTTTATCTCTCCAAATGTATTTCTAGTAGCGTTTTATTTCCTTCCGCTATGCGAGCAGGTTTATGCCTTCCGGATCCGCTGCAAAGAGTCCACATATGCTTGACAATGTTACATATAGAACAGTCCCCCCGGTCGTCGCACCTTATGCACACGGGGCATAAAGGCGGCAATTCATTGATGCGACTTTGTCGATGCGCTTTTGTTAATGAGACCTTTCTGTCGGAGCGTGGTAGAGGTGAAGGCTCTCCGTCTTTGTTGCGCTATTTGTTGCTGTATATCATAAGGTCCTGAATATTCGGGGGAACGGAAATACGCTGTTCTAGCAATTGTCGTCGAGGATCGGAAGGGTCAATATTCCCTTCCCGGTGGGGCTGGTCTCTAATAGAGTCATTGTGGTAGTTCGCTCCCTCTCAAGAAATTATGGCAGTTCATGTAATCGCTTATAAGAACCAAGGTTGCTGACGGTGGGTGGAGTTGATGGGAGGACTCCGCACACAATAATAGACTCTCGATCAATAAAGAATGGGTGTGGAAACGGCTTCTATCACAAACCTGTCTTTTCATCTGTTTCTGCTCTGTCGTTCGTCGAGCGTTCGACGCGACACCAGCCAGAGAATCAGGACAATCGGTCGACACGAAGTTAAGATACGGCCTCTCCGGCTTTGATTTATGGGAATTTGATCCTCAGTCCTAGAAGCAGTCTCGCCTGGATAAGGTTTTCTCTTTCTCTCTCTCCCCCTCCCCCTCCCCTTCCACAGACGAAAAACGGCCGTTTTATCCAAAGGCAACCCGTAGTCCCGTACTCACTCTCGTACAAGAGGCCGGTGGAGAAAGAAACGGTATGGCGAGTTTCTTCAAATTCTTCGCTGTCTCTTCGCTGTCTGTCGATCCAGGTTGTAGCTAAACTACCTGGTGGTTAGTCGACTCTTGCCTGTTGTCGCTGCGACAAAAGAAACGTCGTAGATGAGTGTTCTTTCGAAATGTATAGTACCATTATAAATATACTGGTGTACATTTCGTATATATATATATATATATATATATATATATATATATATATATATATATATATATATATATTTATGTATATATTCACACACACACACACACACACACACACACACATATATATATATATATATATATATATATATATATATATATATATATATATATATATATATCCCAAGAAGACGGAGCTCCCATCGGGAGAGTGACAAGGAAAGGCATAAGCATCATACTCAGGTACATTTATTTTGCCAACGTGTAATGACTCAAAGTCGCGTCCTCAAGCAAGCTGGAATAAATATGCAAACGCGAACATTAAAACCAAGCACTGCGTAATCCATAAAAATTATGCAATATTTAATCAAATTAAGTGAACTGCAACTTTTAAAAGAATAAAAAAATTTAAACACCTTAAAAAATAAAAAAATAAACGGGACATTAAAATAAGGTACAAAAATATCTGCACAATTATACAAAACACTTTGAAAGTAAAACTATATAAAACAATAAAACAGTAAAGTCATTCTGTTGCTTATTCTCGCAAAGGGAGGGCACTGACTAAAAGATTTACCCAAAAGTAAACAACGCTCCTTAGGCGATGGATGACTGAACAGAGGAAGGTTGCGCACTTGGAGTAGGAACTCTTTTATTTTATTATTTTTTTTTTATCATAATGGCCTCCAAGATAGTCGGGTCGTTTTCAATATGTATTTTACCTATAATAATAGTAAAGCCCTTATAATCGATGCTACGTTTTACATAACTTAATGATATGACTAAGGAAATGAGTAATTAGTGTTAAGAATTATTTGAAGATCTAAGGAAGTATTCCAATAGTACTATGCCCCTTGAATATGTATATATACACACACGTATATGCTTTCCTCGGACACGGTGCATTATTATGCTCCTGTACATTCATATTATTTTAATTTTAGTATTGTCACTTGTGAATAAAACTAAATGGCAGTTTGATAGAAATAGATTTTGTGGGACTATATTTCATTGCATTATAACAGCATTCAAATCACGCCCTTGTTTCGAAGAAAACCTTTAGGGCAGTGGTCAAACACTGCCGGATTATCACCTTCCAATCCTCGTTTTCTCCCAAGCACTTCAATAATTATAATCGACATTTATGACAGAGCTAAAGGAACTTAGTTGAGCGACGCCGCTTCTTTGTTAGAGTATTTCCTGGAAGAGAATCTCTCTCTCTCCCTTTCCAGTCTTTGTAGGTTATAAATGTTCTCCTCAGGCGTGCTAAGAGACGTCCCTTTTATTCTTAACCACTGACAAAATGTGAGTGATGAAACTTTTTGACTTGTAGGCTTGGACTGGACTGCTTTACATGTACGTTATTATAAGTTAAGTATATCTTAATTTAACAAGACCACTGAGCTGACTACCAGCCCTCCTAGGGGTGGCCCGAAGGATTAGATATTTTTACGTGGCTAGGAACCAATTGGTTACTTAGCAGCGGGATCTACAGCTTACTGTGGGATCTGAACCACATTGAGAAATGAATTTCTTTCACCAGAAATAAATTCCTCTGATTCCATGCCAGCAGGGCGGGGAATCGAACCCAGACCCTGAGAACGGTAGTCGAGAACGTAACCGACTCGCCCAACGAGTTATTACAGTCGACGGATATGGCTATTGGCAACAACTTCTATAATGGCTTGTGATCGTGATTTGACAGTGAGCAAAATAACATTTATTAAATTTCAGTAGAACGAATAACGTGTAAGTGTTTGCAGATCGATTATCGTGAAAACAGCACCAAAAAGAGCAGGAATAGTTGAAGAACTTCCGTGCAAAGCGCAAAGAAGCAATAACGCCGAGTTGAACCATTCAGCGTCTGGGCAGGAGTAGGAAAAATCATCTGTACTTATCAATATTATTTCTTTTCGGGTGGAAGAAAATTGGGGCGCAACACGTCCTTTGGAGGAGTTTTCTTTACTTTGTTGCCCCATTAGAGCGTGTGTCTTGGGGCAGGGGGGACATCAAGGTGGGGAAAGATGATGGGGTGAGGGAAGGGAAGAGCCACCGAGGTTGCAAGGGTCCCGGGGGGAGGGGGGGGGCGAGAGTGAGGGGTCCTGTAAATGGGGGAAGGCAGCAGCGGCAGGGAGACGCGCATATCCCCGAAGAAGTTTGAAGATTGTGTGGCCATCTCATTGATTTCCAATTGATGGTGGACCCTGCAGAGGCGGAGTCTGCGTCGCCTTCAGGTATAATTACACCCTTTGGAGAAGAACTTACTCGCCCTTTGTCATCTGCGTGGCACTAGACAAGCGTAACCTACTACAGGAGGATGGTGCCATGGCGTGTGAACACAACGACCCCTCTCCTTTGTATTCTCCTCGTGCCAATGTCGTTTTCCTTTTCGGGATCGAGTCGTATTGTAGCTTCCCTTAAAGAAACCTTAATAAGTTCTGTCTTGTCAAACGCAGCAACTCCTTCCTCGCACATCACCTGATAATGACCTCCGGGAACAAAGGATGATGGACTGTTGCAGACTTTCTTTATATATATATATATATATATATATATATATATATATATATATATATATATATATATATATATATATATGTGTGTGTGTGTGTGTGTGTGTGTGTGTGTGTGTGTGTATACTACATATATTCAATATTGAGTCGTTTCTCTAAACACAGCGTAGCATCCTCACAAAGAAGTAAGACATTCATACTTTGTTTGGGGCACTGTGGATGGGCTCCTTGTTCAGGAAGTTTCCATGAGGTGGGCTGCTTCCTACACCTAGTAGGCACAGAAGACTTATCAACAGTGTGTGGAATCTGTATACACATAATGCATTTACGCACACTGATAATTAAGAGCCTTCTTTTCCGATATCGGTTCCCCACCATCTATCCGCCACTTTCTAGGTCTTCCTCTCCTCTTGCCTGAAAACACTGAAAATACACAACGTTTTCAAAGCTCTGTCACTTTCCACTCTTTCCACATGACCACGCCATCTAAGAGCGTTGATTCATCCCTTCACTTTTCCTAACCTTCAACAGCTTCGTATCCCCCGTAGAGGGGTTAGTGCCGTCAGTGCACCTCATTCGGTGGAATGTAGGCATTACTTAAGGTTCTTTGCAGCGTCCATTCGGCCACTAGATGCAACTACTTTCATTCCTCTCACTGTACCTCCGTTTATATTCTCTTTCTACCATCTTAGTGTCCACCCTCTCCTAACAATTGTTTCATAGTGCAACTGCTTTGAAGTTTTCCTCCTGTAACACCCTTCAAAACGTTTACTGTCAATTCCCGTTTCAGCCCTGAATGGCCTTAGTTGCCCCAATGCTTGGCATAATGCCAAAAATCTATATAAATCAAATCAAACAGCTTCGTATCTCGACTTCTCTCATGATCTAAAGTTTTCTAGCACCGCATATGCCTCATGCGAAATATTCTTCTCAAGGGCTTAAAAGTTTTTTTTCAGTCCCATTCAAATCTCTTTATATACGGAATCCTTAACTTGCAAAAATGCTTCAAATCTCTCTCCAATCTTGTGCATGCACCCCGATCCCTTCAGGCCTTCACGTGTTCAGTGCATGGCCTCTTCCCCATCCTACTGCCATTTGACATATTTATTCCCAAATACCTGAACGATTTACTAACTTCCATTCCTCCACATCCTTATTAACATTCAGTGCCGCATCTTTTATAGGTTTCCATTTAGTCTTATAACTTCACTCTTGTACGACATATAAGTAATCTCAGCTTTCTTTTTCACTAGTTTCTGGAGTTTCTCGTCCCAATCCCCAATCCCCGGCACTTGATTCGTGACGAATGACTTTCCCCATATTTTTGCATCCACAACGGTGGCCTTTCCGTTGCTTCATTCCATCCTTTGAGATACCGAACAGAAATGGAGATATAACACTCGTATGTCTAAGATTCACTTTTACATGTTGCAACCACCCTTTTATCTATTTTTTTTTGTAATAAAGCGCTCTTTGCTTCCATCACAAAAACTCTTAAATGCTCTCAGAATTTATCTTCTACCCTACGTATCTTCTTGGGCCTCCATATTGCCTATGTCGAATCTTCCGTACGCACACCCATTATACGCACACGCACAAACACAACTAAACGGACACATAAGCACACATTTTCCTTAACACTGGTATTTGGTAGGGAACACTGGTAATCATTTGGAACTTTGGCCGAATTATTTCTGACAATGAAATATTCACGAATGACGAGAAAACTCTTAACTGCCTGAGTGTTCAGGAGTTACTGACAGAACAACGTTTTTGGTTTATTAGGGTTTCTGTGTCAAGTTTTTGGAATCAGGTCTCTCCGGCAGGCCCGTGCCCTGAGTTTTTTTTTGGTGGTGGAGGCGGGGGGAGGGTCGTCTTTCCCAAAACTGGACCTTTTCTTCTATAAATGTCATTGCATATATAGGTATATACAAGATGAAATACTTGGAAAGGTTATTTTAGTTGTATTAAGAAGAAAAATTGGGTATGCGGTCTATTCCCTTTTACCCGATTAGATGTTATTGAAAATACTGACTTTGGTTAACAGATTTGTATTTAAAAGCACTTACAAATATGGTGGCCTATATTATATTCCTATTATCACTCTTGTATTTCCTACTACTAAAGAATGATGTTAATGTTTAATAACAAAATTGATAAAAAGCTACTCGCAAAAAAAGAGAAAAAAGTTGTTTTTTATTACTATGTAAGTACAGTTCAATGAAAAGGATAGTCTCAGAAAATATGGACTCCCAGAATGTTTATTTGTGGGGTGGGGGGTGGTCGTTCGACCGCCCCGACACCCCCCTCGGTACAGGCCTGCGAGTCCGGTTTAAGTTTCATAGTTTATTTGCTTATTATAATGATAAATCTGTGTTGTTTCTATCTTGTCCGTTTGTTTATTTTTGTCTGTGCATTTTGCAACTGCTCAGTTTTGGAAAACAGAGCATGACGAAAACTGGAACAGTGAAATTTACCTATAGGCCCTGACGTTAACTTTTTCTTTTGATAAATCTTTGCTGATAAACCAATGCTGAATGAGGACTTATATTGCTAATTTTTTTGTTCATTAATAGTTTGGCCTCATAATCATAGCATTTCCCTTCTCACATAATTTGGTTTTAGTTGACTGAACCTTTAATTGATATTGCTGAATAGAATGATCACTGATATCTACATCAAGAGATTTAAGCCACTGGAATTTCGGTAGTCTAGCGCAGTGTGAAATCTTTTTTCACACAAAATGTGACTTGAGTTTGGCGCTGACATGTTGGTCAAATAGTCACACTGGACAGTCGGTAACACGGCACTCGGTTTTACATTAGCAACACAATTTAGCTCTACGTGCAGTTTCGGAATATTCAGAAGACAAATTCATTTCCACGAAAACAGAAGTATCTTATTTGCAAAGATTGCTCACTAACGATCAATAAAGCAAGGTCATTATTGAAAGGTTTCCAAGCATTGTTCCAAGTTTGTTGATATAACACTTTCTCATCCTCGACAGCGTCTCAGTTTTTTTAACATTCCTTGAAGAAATGTAAGTTCTTTCCTGCAAAGGGTTTCTTACCGAAGCCAAAGAGGGATTTGGGTAAAATAAATAATAATGATTCTCCAAGAACTCCTTGGGTAGCAAATGACAAAAAATGAAATGAAAAGAAAAGAAGAGCTCTTAATATATATCTTTCGGGTAACTTGAACATTAGATATAGTTAAAAGTAGTCAAATTGTTGAAGGGGTCATTTTGCTTTTCAAAAATAAACAGTGGACGTAAATTTACGTCTGTATGTCCCAACTTATGCATGGCCTGCTGAATTAGGCTCAGTATAAAACGAAGGATTTGGTGTTAAAAAGAACTTTGGCCACAAAACACTAGAGAAACTCATACAACCTGTAACAAAATTAATTTAAACGCTATAACTCTGGAACCATCGGTGCTTCAGGGATTTATTGAGTATCATTGGAAAGAGCAACTCACTCCTCTAAGTTTTGAACCTTCATTAAGAGTCAGACTTTATCCTTTGACCTTCAGAATTAAATGAAAATAGGTGGAATAAGTCTCGATAAAGTCCTTATGGTGTGTTCATGAATTTCTCATAGACTCAGCTTTCCTTTCTCAGACATGCACACTTAATAACAACGCATGCATAATGAAAGCATGTGGTTTGGCAATCCTATGTTGTATTTTGAAACGTTGGAATAGCTGAGTAATGATGCGCATTAAGTAAAGTATTTATAGATTTGCTGTCATTGATTTGATTTCTTGTACTCTCAGACTATTTAGTATTTTGAGGTATGTGCAAGCTTGATAATAGAAAAATGCATGAGTAATGTATGGTTATTGCATGAACTATGCATGAGGTAAGATAAGGAAAAGTACCAAAGTACACTGACTCGGAAAGTTTTGGTTTCCAGCCTGAACGAGTACAGAGTTACTGCTCCATGAATAATCTGCAAGTACTAAAAGTGTAACAAGTACTGAGTGAACATAAGTACAACGTAGGGGAAAGATGTCATAAACAGTTTTTTTTTATCTGTATCACCCACGTTAGGGACTTTCCTATTTCAGTATTATTAACCACATTGTGTACTGTACGAGGATTGCATGAGTATTAAATGAGTGATGATAAGTAACGAAGCAAAATAAGTATCAAAGAAGAGCCAATGGTGCGTCATCAGTGATCTAAGAAGGAACATCTCATCGGATGAGGAAAGGAAAGTGAACAAACGAGGGATTAGACAGGAATAGAATATGTCGAGGAAATGAAAGAGCAGAAAAGAAAACACAGAGAGAGAGAGAGAGAGAGAGAGAGAGAGAGAGAGAGAGAGAGAGAGAGAGAGATCATAAACTTATCATGAAGCAGCAATAACTTCGGACTTTGAGTCTTTTCATTCTACTGCACTGTTTCATTCTAGTGTTGTTAACCACAGCCAACAGCAAAGGGAATTTAAAGCATGAATACTGATAGGTAATGACTCATGAATGCGTTAAATGGAACAATTTGTTTTTAATGCAAAACATAGCAACTATTTCATCCTAGTACAATAACCAACTTGCATGAATGATGCTTGAGAGTCCTAATGAGGAAATAATTAAAACGGATAAAGATTTTTACATTATGCCCATACTACATCATCCTAAAACACAGCTAAATTTTTATTCCGCATTAATAAACTGCAGTGCATAGGCACTCTATAAGCAACAAGTTTGAACGTGGTAACAAAACTGTTTTTAAATTTACAATTAGTATTAGAGTATTTAAAAAGAAGCAGGGATCTCGGCGGACATCTTTAACACTCCTCACCTTCTGAGGAAAATATCATACTATTAACCCACTCGATCAATTTTCGGCGCCATCGCAGAACTATATTACGGCACAGTTAGTATCACTGTCGCTTAGGGTCATTATTGCCACAAGCAGAATAGAAGAACGAACAATAAATGGATACAAAATCCCAACCTTCCGCACCAAGTTTTGTGGGAACCTAAGCTCTTGGTCCCTCCCCACCTCCAGGCCGGCCCTACTCTGACAGCTGACGGGCTAACACGGATATAACTTTGGCTAATTGCCTTGTGGAAAAACCTCGCTTTTAAGTAAGTGATAAAAGTCTCTTCTTATGCAAATATAAAAGCTCATAGCTGCTCTGTAAACCTTTCATCATATAATAATCCGATCTGTCTCCATAAGTTAGCTTTTTCTCCATAAATCTACAACAAGCTCTACATGATCGGCCTATTCTCTCGTAACGTTTCTGTGGGTCAATATAATGCTTTTAATTTTTTTGTAATATTGTCATACCTTTCAAACACCTCACACAATTAAAGCTTTTTCCACCCATAATCGTTGTCTTTCCATACCAACTACTCTCCTATCTGTTTCAATTTCAGTCAAAGCACTACCGTACAGTTTACCAGGACTGTTGAGTAGTGTTATAGCGGTATAAATCTTGGTAATTCCATCTCCCCACTCCTTGTATTCAAAATATGACTTCAGTCCATAGTAGCCACTGTCAAGATTGCCTTCCATCACATGAATCGCATTATAATTTTCTGTGCATAAGAGAACGCTTATTAGTTAAAAGGCTTTGGCTTTGGAGATTTTTATAATTTCACCATGAATATTTCCTAACCTCTATAACCATAGATATTCGGTACTTGTTTGTCAGAGGATAAACATCTTTTCTATCAGGAAAGTATTAGATCGCAACATCACATTACCGTACACGAGACAATAGAAGACTCACTATTCACTCAGCTCTTTCCTGGAATATCACCAGACACTCATCCTAGTGTTCCAAGAATTGACCAATCCTTATCAGATAGTAGAGGCATTTCCAATGGAGACCCCATACGTAGGCATACCCAGTGATTGGGTGTAACTTAATTCAGTACAACTAGTCTCTTGTGTTATTACAGCAAGCCAAATGAATAAGATTTCATTACTTATCTTGAATGAGGGTACATATTCTCTAATCTAGTCCTCAGCTGGCATCTCGTCTCTCGGAGACCACCGCATAGAAAATTATTGAGTGTCTATGCACGATGCTGTGCTAACGAATAACTACCGGCATATTTTGGGCTGTATTATATAGATATCTGCCTGATTCGGTTCCTTTCGACATCAAACTTGATTAGCTTTTGATCACGAATTTACTGTTGTAATGGTATTGATGAAAAAAAAGATAACATAAATATGCAGCTGGCTATGAAATATTTAAGAGAGTAAAATTCTGTACCATACACCTTAGAACCTGGTAATTCAATAAACTAAGAAATGATGTAACGATTCAGCAACAAGTAAAAAATATTGCAAATACGGTAGCCCACTATAGAACTCTTAAATTAACATATTTCTTCTGGGAGTTGATCATTTTGGGAAGGTCACCTGACGATGTAATCTATAATCTACATCGAAAGTCTTTCATTAATTTTCATGTAATCCAACTAATAGACAGACAAGATAAGCCAAAGAAATCAGTTTCAACTGTATCGTTGCTTGTGACAGGACCATTTTAGTCCCAGAGTTGAAAAAAATAACATTCATGATGAAATGAAGTTTAAATTTCGAATTTAGGTTGCCTTCTTCCATACCTCGCACTGCCCAAAATGATTTTCAGAGAACTGCAACAGCAATGCAGTGATAACAATTCGTTTCACAGAGATTATTTGCAGGAATGTAGAGATTTGACTCATATCAGTGAAGACATACAAGGGACGCAATGCGAAAAACATCAAATCGTTCAGAAAATGAGCTGATAATCCTTCCCGTTGCAGCCAGTGAAACCACAGCCAACCAAATCTCGAGCCAACTGAGAAATTTAAGGAGGAAGACAGTTGGGGTAGGAGGGCATCAGGGTATGTTATACGGCCATTCGTGCGGGTCCCAGGCTGGCGCTCAGCGGGGGTGTGGGCTCTTGTTAAGTCATAGCAGGGAGCCGACAAATTAACTTCTCGCCACTATATCATCGAAGCTACGCGGTTGCAAGCTTACTAATATACTGACACTATAAAGCCAAATGCATGAAGGAAAAAAGAAAAATGTAAGCAGGCAGCGCAAGGAGGGAATGACAAGGCAGGATTGGTGTCAAGCATAAACCGAATGTGTCTGTAGTGGGTCGTTTTTACTCAAGAAAGGTATTTATTCATTAATCTGACTGAGGTTTACAAGCTTGCTATGGGAAAAAATTCCCTTTATTTTAATCTACTATGTTTACGTTGTACAACGCATGAGGAAGACACAACTAGGAAGAGTAAATCCTTTCCGTCAAAAACCTCACACTATCGTCTTAACCTCAACCCCCAAACCGGCCCCCCCCCCCCCCACAAAAAAAAAAAAAAAAAAGAGAAACCAAAATCACGAAAAGGTAATTTCGGAGCAGAAGTTTAGGAAAAGTATTTTTCTGTGTATTGCAAGCATTATGTTTTGAGGGACAATCCCAGGGATGCATTTCAGAAGAATGACTCACCACTTTCTCCGACTGAATATTCTTTTTTCTCTTCCCGCCCGACTTAACTCTGCTAAATTCTTTCTCTAGTCTGCCATAATATCTTTCAGGCTCTCCAAAACAGCCCTGAGGATTTTTTCCCCTGGATTTCCCGTCGGCGATTAAGCAGTCGTACGGAGGGAGGTCATGCCATCTGCCAATCACGAGTCGGCAAGTCAAGGTACGTCCGTTGGCGAGGGACATGTTCTAAAAATCACTTGGAGAGAGAGAGAGAGAGAGAGAGAGAGAGAGAGAGAGAGAGAGATTTTTAGGACCAACGTCCACAGCACTATTCCTGGAATGACTATTGAGTGTTCGTCAGATTTCTTCCATTACATTTATTTTAGACAGTATGGCTAAAAGACGATTTGAGTGAAGGTAAATGATCTAGGAAGCACAGAAGAAGCATAGTGAATTACAGGAATGAATGATCTGAGTACTTAACCACCGAGTTGTCAATTACCAAACAGTTATTTAAGTGATGAGAATACTTAGTGGAAAGCGCAGTGTCACATAGCTCCTGGGGAGAAGATACAACATGACATTTGCAGAATAATACAGCCAGGTACTCAGGGCTTTGTGCTCTGGATAGAACGTTTCCAGAAGTATAGGAGCAGTTGCAATTCAGTTTGGGAGCATAAGATGAACGATTGATTAGATCATAAAAAGTGGGCAAATCCTGTGCAAATTTGGGGAATTACTAATAATAAGAGAGGTATAAGAAATGGAACGAAGAATTTATGACTTCGTGGAAGCAATTCTTAACCATGCATATGAAGTGATCCTTCCAAGGTAACAATAATATTGAAATATTTAAATGGATAAGGTTTCAAAATATCAGGTATTATTTAGAATAGACATATTAGGAAAATTTTTTAAATAGCAATTAGTTTTATAAGGAATGAGAAAATCTTAGATTTGTTCACACTAATGAGAGATACTGAGCTGTTCGGAATTAATATAACATGCGTTATCAAGCAAGAATCAGATCTAGCTTGTGATAGGGATTAAGAAAGAAGGAAAAGCCTTTTTCTTAAAGAGTAGAAATAACCGTTCGTGGGTCTAATGCAGATAGCAGTGACATGCCTATGAATGCTTATTATTTATTCCCTTTAATATAGTGTCTGACTTATGTAAAAACTGCTTCTCCTCATTGAGGATTGAGTCCTGAAGTATTGTAAGAGTAGTATTCAACTCTCTCTATATATCAGAACTATAAATTATAAACTATTTAATGGGAAGAATTGGACGGTAAGGGAATGAAAGAAAATATGTCATTAATCACTTACCAATGCTAGGTGCGTGTTTTCCCCAAATTCCCGACTCAGCAGTGACCCAAGTGACAGCATTTCATTCGCAAGCGGGTTGGTATGCGAGGCAGTTAGCCTGTCCAGCTAAAACCTTAGGTACCGATGCACTTGGTTACAAATTCTTTTATGACTTGAGTGGCTAAGTTGGCAGCGGCCCTGCCTTTCAATTGAAAGACCTTGCCTTTAAATTTAAAGACTTGCCTTTAAATTCAGAGGCCTTGCCTTTAAATTCAAAGATTTGCCTTTCAATTGAAAGACCTTGCCTTTAAATTCAAAGACTTGCCTTTCAATTGAAAGACCTTGCCTTTAAATTCAAAGACTTGCCTTTCAATTGAAAGACCTTGCCTTTAAATTCAAAGATTTGCCTTTCAATTGAAAGACCTTGCCTTTAAATTCAAAGACTTGCCTTTCAATTGAAAGACCTTGCCTTTAAATTCAAAGAATTGCCTTTCAAGTTGGAAAGACCGCCTTGCCTTTAAAATTCAAAAGATTTGCCTTTCCAATTGCAAAGACCTTGCCTTTTAAATTAAATTCAAAGATTTGCCTTTCAATTGAATGACCTTGCCTTTAAATTCAAAGATTTGCTTTAAATTCAAAGGCCTTGCCTTTAAATTCAAAGATTTGCCTTTCAATTGAGAGACCTTGCCTTTAAGTTCAAAGATTTGCCTTTAAATTCAAAGGCCTTGCCTTTAAATTCAAAGATTTGCCTTTCAATTGAAAGACCTTGCCTTTAAATTCAAACACTTGCCTTTCAATTCAAAGGCCTTGCCTTTAAAGTCAAAGATTTGCCTTTCAATTGAAAGACCTTGCCTTTAAGTTCAATGATTTGCCTTTAAATTTAAAGGCCTTGCCTTTAAATTCAAAGATTTGCCTTTCAATTGAAAGACCTTACCTTTAAATTCAATGATTTGCCTTTAAATTCAAAGGCCTTGCCTTTAAATTAAAAGATTTGCCTTTCAACTGAAAGACCTTGCCTTTAAATTCAAAGACTTGCCTTTCAATTGAAAGACCTTGCCTTTAAATTCAAAGATTTGCCTTTCAATTGAAAGACCTTGCCTTTAAATTCAAAGACTTGCCTTTAAATTCAAAGGCCTTGCCTTTAAATTCAAAGACTTGCCTTTCAATTGAAAGACCTTGCCTTTAAATTCAAAGACTTGCCTTTCAATTGAAAGACCTTGCCTTTAAATTCAAAGATATTGCCTTTAAATTCAAAGATTTGCCTTGCAATTGAAAGACCTTGCCTTTAAATTCAAAGACTTGCCATTCAATTGAAAGACCTTGCCTTTAAATTCAAAGATTTGCCTTTAAATACAAAGACCTTGCCTTTAAATTCAAAGACTTGCCTTTCAATTGAAAGACCTTGCCTTTAAATCAAAGATTCGACTTTCAATTGAAAGACCTTGCCTTTAAAGTCAAAGATTTCCTTTCAATTGAAAGACCTTGCCTTTAAAGTTAAAGATATCCTTTCAATTGAAAGACCTTGCCTTTAAAGTCAAAGATATCCTTTCAATTGAAAGACCTTGCCTTTAAATTCAAAGATTTGCCTTTCAATTGAAAGACCTTGCCTTTAAAGTCAAAGATTTCCTTTCAATTGAAAGACCTTGCCTTTAAAGTTAAAGATATCCTTTCAATTGAAAGACCTTGCCTTTAAAGTTAAAGAATTCCTTTCAATTGAAAGACCTTGCCTTTAAATTCAAAGATTTGCCTTTCAATTGAAAGACCTTGCCTTTAAAGTCAAAGCTTTGTCTTTCAATTGAAAGACCTTGCATTTAAATTCAAACACTTGCCTTTCAATTGAAAGACCTTGCCTTTAAAGTCAAAGATTTCCTTTCAATTGAAAGACCTTGACTTTAGACTTAAAGACTTGCCTTTCAATTGGAAAGTACCTTTGCCTTTAAATTCCAAAGAGTTTCCTGTCAATTGATACCGTTGCCTTTTAAATTCAAAGCGTTAGCTTTCAAGTGAAAGACCTTGCCGTTAATTTCAAAGATTTGCTTTCAAGTTGAAAGACCTTGCCTTTAAATTCAAAGACTGCCTTTAATTCAAAGCCTTGCCTTTAATTCCAAGATTTCCTTTCAATTGAAAGACGGACTTTGCCTTTAAATTCAAAAGACTTTCTTTAAATTCAAGGCCTTGCTTTAATTCAAAGATATTGCCTTTAAATTCAAAGGCCTTGCCTTTAAATTCAAAGATTTGCCTTTCAATTCAAATGCCTTGCCTTTAAATTCAAAGATTTGCCTTTCAATTGAAAGACGACTTTGCCTTTAAATTCAAAGATTTGCAATTTGCCTTTCAACTGAAAAACTTGCCTTTAAGTTCAAAGACGTTGCCTCTTTTTGCCTTTAAATACAAAGGCCTTGCCTTAAAATTCAAAGATTTGTCTTTCAATTGAAAGACCTTGCCTTAAAATTCAAAGATTTGCCTTTCAATTGAAAGACCGCCTTTAAATTCCAAAAGCTTTGCCTTTTCAAATTGAAAAGACCTTGCCTTTAAATTCAAAGACTTTGCCTTTTATTCAAAGGCCTTGCCTTTTACAGATTTTCCTTTAATTGAAAGACCTTGTCTTTAATTTAAAAGATTTGCCTTTCAATTGAAAAGACCTTGCCTTTAAATTAAAAAGATTTTTTCAATTGAAAGACCTTGCCTTTAAATTCAAAGACTTGCCTTTAATTCAAAGGCCTTGCCTTTAAATTCAAAGATTTGCCTTTCAATTGAAAGACCTTGTCTTTAAATTCAAAGATTTGCCTTTCAATTGAAAGACCTTGCCTTTAAATTAAAAGATTTACCTTTCAATTGAAAGACCTTGCCTTTAAATTCAAAGACTTGCCTTTCAATTGAATGACCTTGCCTTTAAATTCAAAGATTTGCCTTTAAATTTAAAGGCCTTGCCTTTAAATTCAAAGATTTGCTTTTCAATTGAATGACCTTGCCTTTAAATTCAAAGATTTGCCTTTAAATTTAAAGGCCTTGCCTTTAAATTCAAAGATTTGCCCTTCAATTGAATGACCTTGCCTTTAAATTCAAAGATTTGCCTTTAAATTTAAAGGCCTTGCCTTTAAATTCAAAGATTTGCTTTTCAATTGAAAGGCCTTGCCTTTAAATTCAAAGATTTGCCTTTAAATACAAAGGCATTGCCTTTAAATTCAAAGAATTGCTTTTCAATTGAAAGACCTTGCCTTTAAATTCAAAGATTTGCCTTTCAATTGAAAGACCTTGCCTTTAAATTAAAAGATTTGCCTTTCAATTGAATGACCTTGCCTTTAAATTCAAAGACTTGCCTTTCAATTGAAAGACCTTGCCTTTAAATTCAAAGATTTGCCTTTAAATACAAAGACCTTGCCTTTAAATTCAAAGAGGTGCCTTTAAATTCAAAGGCCTTGCCTTTAAATTCAAAGATTTGCCTTTCTATTGAAAGGCCTTGCCTTTAAATTCAAAGATTGGCCTTTCAATTGAAAGACCTTGCCTTTAAATTCAAAGATTTGCCTTTCGATTGAAAGACCTTGCCTTTAAATTCAAAGACTTGCCTTTCAATTGAAAGGCCTTGCCTTTAAATTCAAAGATTTGCCTTTGAATACAAAGACCTTGCCTTTAAATTCAAAGACTTGCCTTTCAATTGAAAGACCTTGCCTTTAAATTCAAAGATTTGCCTTTAAATACAAAGACCTTGCCTTTAAATTCAAAGAGGTGCCTTTAAATTCAAAGGCCTTGCCTTTAAATTCAAAGATTTACCTTTAAATACAAAGACCTTGCCTTAAAATCAAAGACTTGCCTTTCAATTGAAAGACCTTGTCTTTAAATTCAAAGATTTGCCTTTAAATAAAAAGACCTTGCCTTTAAATTCAAAGACTTGCCTTTCAATTGAAAGACCTTGTCTTTAAATTCAAAGATTTGCCTTTAAATAAAAAGACCTTGCTTTTAAATTCAAAGAGGTGCCTTTAAATTCAAAGACTTGTCTTTCAATTGAAAGACCTTGTCTTTAAATTCAAAGATTTGCCTTTAAATAAAAAGACCTTGCCTTTAAATTCAAAGAGGTGCCTTTAAATTCAAAGACTTGCCTTTCAATTGAAAGACCTTGTCTTTAAATTCAAAGATTTGCCTTTAAATAAAAAGACCTTGCCTTTAAATTCAAAGAGGTGCCTTTAAATTCAAAGGCCTTGCCTTTAAATTCAAAGATTTGCCTTTAAATACAAAGACCTTGCCTTTAAATTCAAAGACTTGCCTTTAAATTCAAAGATTTGCCTTTAAATACAAAGACCTTGCCTTTAAATTCAAAGACCTTGCCTTTAAATTCAAAGATTTGCCTTTAAATACAAAGACCTTGCCTTTAAATTCAAAGACTTGCCTTTCAATTGAAAGACCTTGTCTTTAAATTCAAAGATTTGCCTTTAAATAAAAAGACCTTGCCTTTAAATTCAAAGAGGTGCCTTTAAATTCAAAGACTTGCCTTTCAATTGAAAGACCTTGTCTTTAAATTCAAAGATTTGCCTTTAAATAAAAAGACCTTGCCTTTAAATTCAAAGAGGTGCCTTTAAATTCAAAGGCCTTGCCTTTAAATTCAAAGATTTGCCTTTCAATTGAAAGACCTTGCCTTTAAATTCAAAGATTTACCTTTCAATTCAAAGACCTTGCCGTTAAATTTAAAGGTTTGCCTTTCAATTGGAATCCCTTGCCTTTAAATTCAAAGACTTGCCTTTAAATTCAAAGACCTTGCCTTTAAAGTCAAAGATTTCCTTTCAATTGAAAGACCTTGCCTTTAAATTCAAAGATTTCCTTTTAATTGAAAGACCTTGCCTTTAAATTCAAAGATTTGCCTTTCAATTGAAAGACCTTGCCTTTAAATTCAAAGATTTGCCTTCAATTGAAAGACCTTGCCTGTAGACTTATAGATTTGCCCTTCAATTGAAAGACGTTGACTTTAGACTTAAAGACTTGCCTTTCAATTGAAAGACCTTGCCTCTAAATTCAAAGACTTGCCTTTCAATTGAAAGACCTTGACTTTAGACTTAAAGATTTGCTTTTCAATCGAAAGACCTTGCCTTTAAATTCAAAGATTTGCCTTTCAATTGAAAGACCTTGCCTTTAGATTCAAAGACTTGCCTTTAAATTCAAAGACCTTGCCTTTAAATTCAAAGATTTGCCTTTCAATTGAAAGACCTTGCCTTTAAATTCAAAGATTTGCCTTTAAATACAAAGGCCTTGCCTTTAAATTCAAAGATTTGCCTTTTAATTGAAAGACCTTGCCTTTAAATTCAAAGATTTGCCTTTCAATTGAAAGACCTTGCCTTTAAATTCAAAGATTTGCCTTTAAATACAAAGGCCTTGCCTTTAAATTCAAAGATTTGCCTTTCAATTGAAAGACCTTGTCTTTAAATTCAAAGATTTGCTTTTCAATTGAAAGGCCTTGCCTTTAAATTCAAAGATTTGCCTTTCAATTGAAAGACCTTGCCTTTAAATTCAAAGATTTGCCTTTAATTCAAAGGCCTTGCCTTTAAATTCAAAGATTTGCCTTTCAATTGAAAGAACCTTGTTCTTTAAATAATTTCCAAAGCCCTTTGCCTTTCAAACTTGAAAAGACCTTGTTTCCTTTTAAATTCCAAAGATTTGTTGCCTTTCAAACCTTTGAAAGACCTTGTTTCTTTTAAATTCCAAAGATTTGCCCTTTCAACCTTGAAAGACCTTTGGCCTTTAAATTAAAAGATTTGCCTTTCAATTGAAAGACCTTGCCTTTAAATTCAAAGATTTGCCTTTCAATTGAAAGACCTTGTCTTTAAATTCAAAGATTTGCCTTTCAATTGAATGACCTTGCCTTTAAATTCAAAGATTTGCCTTTCAATTGAATGACCTTGCCTTTAAATTCAAAGATTTGCCTTTAAATTTAAAGGCCTTGTCTTTAAATTCAAAGATTTGCTTTTCAATTGAAAGGCCTTGCCTTTAAATTCAAAGATTTGCCTTTAAATACAAAGGCATTGCCTTTAAATTCAAAGAATTGCTTTTCAGTTGGAAGACCTTGCCTTTAAATTTAAAGAATTGCTTTTCAATTTAAAGGCTTGGGTTCGATGCTGACGCGAGTCGGAAATTCATTTTTGTTTCATACACGATTGTGTGTTATTATTTCTGATATATATATATATATATATATTATATATATATAGATATATAATATATAATATATTCATATATATATATATATATATATATATAACACACACACACCCACACACACAACACACACACACACATATATATATATATATATATATATAATATGCGAGTGTGTGTGTGTGTTGGGGGGGGGGGGAGTGTTCGATGTGTATCATATAATACATGACTAAAAAAACAATACCCTACCTTTTTAAATAAATGTTAATGTAAAGTGCAAAAGGTAAAGCTGCAAATGGAATGTTGCAGTCTTTATTATGTGACGTCCTGTAACGGATCATTACAGCCTCAAATCTCGTAAAAATGCACTGCACTGAGATTGCGCGGATCAAGTGCTTTAGAGTATATGAGGGAATCCTTCTGGAATCCTACGTACGTGTTTTTAGAGTACATCTGCCGGTAATGTACACCGAAAGGAGTTGGAAATTAGGAGAGAGAGAGAGAGAGAGAGAGAGAGAGAGCATTGCAACCATGGTAGTGCAGCAGCAATAACGAGGGATTGGGCAGCCACTCGACATGATCTAGGAGGAGGGTCTGAAGGCACGTTGTTAATGGAGTGGTAGGGGTGGGGTTATGGGTCGGGGTATGTGATCGATGGGGGTTGGGGGGGCGGGGTGGCTCAGCACTGTTCCCTCGCGGAGTAATTACGCAGCGTAAAATTTGGCATCTGATGGATCTGCTTCATTTAACCTTCACCAAAATTAATTGTTCTCTGACGCTTCGCATTTTTACCATCTTTGGAATTTTAATAGTTGTTGTCTCTGCTTATTGTTTATTATATTGCCTTTCAGCTCCGCGATAATTATGTTTGCTCGTTTATATCAGTCAGAATCTCTGTCTTTACGTTTGTTTGGCTGCCATGCTGCTCAGTTTGTGATAGTTTGTTACTTATGAAGGTTTAGAGAATCTTATACTTGATCTTTCTTAGCAGATAAAACTAAACTGAACAGAACTTACAAATCACATAGAAAATAAATGGAAATTTATGGGGATACTTCAGTAGGCTACTTAGGCCAAATAAAGAAAAAAAAATTGATTTTGCTGATCTTGTGCGAGTAAGCATTTTAACTTAAGCTTGGCTTCTATCTTATTTTTCAACGGAAGTTCTTTGTTGCTACATAAAAAGCAAACTCTGGGAATTTTCTTTGATCTGCGATGGTAATTTTAAAGCCCATTGTTGCCCTGACATTAAATAAATATCAATTCTTTACCGTTTTTTGCTGATAGTTTCCATATTTTTGATCATTTACTAATTATACTTCAGACCGTATTGGAGCTTTAGCATCTCTTCATCCAATATATGTGAGCAGTTCCAGTTTTTAAGGCTGATAACTAAGAATAAGAAGAACATAATTCTTGCATTCTCTCTGAGATGAAAATCAATCATAGTTGCTTCATCCTACTGGCGTCACTTGTGAACATTGCAGGCACCAGCAATAACACCCTCACATAGTATTGGCTTCAAAGGCTTTGATACAGATCAGGATGAACTTTCGCGGTCGTGAACTGTCATTCTGAGCTGTGAAGTGTTAAGAATATGCAGTATCCAGTTTAAGTGGGGAAATATTTTCATTCTAGAATATTTGTATTATCGGAGCAATAACGCAGCAAAATGAAGTTGGCAGTACCATTCGTGAAGATTTGCCTCCGAAGAAAGTGTGCTATTCAATAATTGTACAGTTCTGTATATTCACTGATACGAAAATGATTTCTTACTACATAGGAAACACTTCTATCTCTTGTCACATGAGATCGATTTGAGTCATGTGATGAACTGCACTTCGTAAACTTTGTTAAATCTAGCCAAACATCTTGAGTAAACACAAGCAAGTATTCAAATGCATACTATATATACATATACACAGACACACAAACGACGTATATATATATATATATATATATATTATATATATATATATATATATATAAATATATATATATATATATATATATATATATATATATATATATATATATATATACATATATATATATATATATATATATATATATATATATATATATAATATATATATATATATATATCATATATATCTTATATATAAAGCTGACGGTCGGACTATGTATCTGTGTATATTCGCTGTAGACGGAGAGACTATTGGACCGAACTGAATCAAAGTAGGCCCATCTATGGTGATTATATAGGAGGATGGTTTTTATTCGGGTGACATTTTTCCGGATATCCGGCCATGCTAACTTCTTGATTATTATTCGTCGAGAAAAAGAGAAAGCATTACTCTGAAAAACTTTTCACGAGGATTCCAAGTATGCTTTTAAGCCTCTTCTACGATGAAAAATAACGGTGATATGACGGTTCAAACAATGCAGCCCTACGGTTGCCCGCTGCCAGGCTCCGCTGAATAATAATATATATATATATATATATATATATATATATATATATATATATATATATATATATTGAAGAAGTTTAAGAGGGTGTAATTGCATATATATATATATATATATATATATATATATATATATATATATATATATATATATATATGTATATTGAAGAAGTTAAGAGGGTATAATAATTGCACACACACACACACACATCACACACACACACACACACACACATATATATATATATATATATATATATATATATATATATATATATATAGTAGTTTCTCAAGCATGCCATAGTTCCTGGCTGGCACAGAGGCACTTATCAGTTCATGTGTGCGTCTGTGTACGCACACACACACACATATAAATATATATACTATAAACGGAACTGCTGTTAAAAATGATCAACAATATATTCTTCTAAAGACAGAGATATCAATATCCAAAATATCTACCTCGCAATTGTGAGTAACCGCGATTAATGTACCAACATGAAGTTCCTTCTTATTTATAATAAACAGTAATACAGCATTTCCTGGTTTAAACATCTCTAAGCTAAAAGTGCGCGTATATATAGATATATATATATATATATATATATATATATATATATAAACACACACACAAGTATAAATACACAAGTTGAGTTCACCCATTGTTCACTGATGAATAAGCAGCCATTGTTCCTACAGTCTGATTCTTGAGAAATCAAAAGTGGCTTTACTGATCTCATAAATATATATGGACATAGTGGTTACTCAGTTGTGGCGGTCCATAGTCAGGGTAACAAATGGCAAGTGGCTAGCTTCCTCATCCCAGATATCCCTGCTGAAACCAGGAAGGATTGCACACGTTGAAATAACCAATTGTTAGGTGGGACACACACACACATACACACACACACACACACACACACACACACACACATATATATATATATATATATATATATATATATATATATATATATATATATATGTAGCAGAACATTTTTACCAGTCATATATATATATATATATATATATATATATATATATATATATATGACTGGTAAAAATATGTTCTGTTGCAATATATATATATATATATATATATATATATATATATATATATATATATATATATATGTATGACTGGTAAAAATGTTCTGTTACAATAGAATTCCATCTAATAAAAGGAGCCCATAAAAACAACAAAATATACAAAGAAAGTACTATATTTCAGAGAGAGCTGTCTCACGATGTGTTCCAAATACCTGGTTATTACACTTACCGGTCATAGAATTGACCTAACTACAGCCAGATACCTGAACTCTCATAGCAAATAAAATGCAATTGAGTACTACTCTAAAGACAACAGTGATCTTTTAAGCTTATTAACAATGAGAGGTATCAAATGAGGCTGAAGTGTATCAAAACTATTGTGAGGTTTTCACTCGTGTGAAAGTTAATCGAAGGGCATCACTCCATCAAAGAAATGTTAATGTCTCCCTGATCTTGAGTGACTTCATCAAAACTAAAGGAACAAAAAATCTACCTTTCTGTTTTATTTTCAAAAATTTGTTCTACCACTGGTGGTTAGTAAATGAAAAGCTATTGTAAAACTTTCCATATAAAATTTTTTCAAATTCAAGATTTATCAGCAAAATTCACGATCTTAATTTGAAGAAAAAATTACTATTATTTGAAAAATGCAAATTTAATTAATTCTCGAATAAAACTATTAAACACAATTTTATCACAAAAATGTTCATTTATCAGTTAACGCTAAGATGTGAAGTAAATCTAAGTAAATAATTTGAAAACACAAGAAACACAATATTACGCAAGCAGAACTGTGTAAAAAATGAAATAAACCCACCAAAAAAAAATATTACTTAATTTACCTGTCTAAGAAACACTTCAATTTAAGTATATAACTCAAATCATACCATGGTACGTATAGATTTTAATTATAATACCTGCTAGCTACAGTTCTGGCCATTACCAAAAAATACCTTACACAATTTTTTTCACTAAATACACTTTCCTGATAGAGACCGTTAAGATAAACACGCAGTTATAAGTCTGTATAAATTTCATAATCAATTACACAAATACAATTCCAAGATTTCACAAGAAATCTAAAAATTACTAAAGAGTGACCAGTACAAAATCTTTAATTTTACGTTGCGAGTTTAAAACCGCGTGATCTATCTATGTATCTATTTATCTATACATACACACACACACACACACACACACACACACACACACACACATATATATATATATATATATATATATATATATATATATATATATATATATGAATAACTTGATCACGAAATATATAAAACGTGATGTAATGTAAAAATAAAGGTAATGCCACAGAGAAAATGAAAAAGCGAGAACTGCCGAGATCTTCCGGTCTCATATACGTATATATATATATATATATATATATATATATATATATATATATATATATATATATATATATGTATATACTGGCTCATCCGATAGATTTTTAAATAAATAGAGTTTGAGAGAAGTCAGGAGATGGAATTGTGAGAGGAAGTATATTGAATTAGAAAAGAGTATTGAATTAATTCAGACGAGGCTGTTCTTTTCTGCTAGCTAGCATAACTATGATCCTAGAGCAAATAGACTGACGAAAATTTCAAAGTTTTTGTAGTAAGTGAAGGTTAAAAGTTACTGATAACAAAAATATGAGGATAAAAATCTCCAGAAAGATGAAATAATTAATATTATTTTATATAATGGCAAAATGGAAGAGATTAATTCGTTTAGGTACATGCAGTGGATGCGTGAAGGATAAGAAAGAAATGAATAATGAAAAAAAAAGTACTAAAGACTGAAGGACTGGAATAGTGACATTTATACGGCCACATAAACAAAACTTAAATGCATCAAGCGATCAGTGAGCTAACTTGTTTATGAGAGCGAAGCATATATATGATAATTACGCTTAACGTGAATACATAGTAGCTTTTGAAGTGGATTGTTTACACAACTCTATAAAGCTAGAGTAAGAAAGGTTGAAAATGTTAGAAATAGGTAGAATCAAAGATAGGCTACAAAGGTCAGTACATATAGGGAAAAGGAAACGGATTTTTAAAATAGGTTTGGTCAAGGAGAGCGAATGGAAGATCTGAGGGTACTGAAGAATGTGTATTACACAGAAATTTCTAGAAGACGGACGAGAGGGACACAGAAAGTGTTGGTTACGGCCTGCAAAAACGCGAATGGCGAAGTGCGTTGATTATCCTGATCAATTGAATGAATTGGCTGGTGTTGTGAAAGGTTTTCTGAGCACAGGCTTATTTCACAGAGCTTATGGAAGATAAATAATCGGACAGGATATCATCTGATGATGTTGCGAGGAAGGAGAACCACGTCTGCCTTGAAGCTGTTGATATCAGAATAACGAACTTCCCTAATTGGAAGAATACCTTAGCAATTTTAAATGGCAATGTAAACGTAAATAACCTCATGAGATGTCAAAATCTTTAACGAAATATGTTTAACAAATCTCTTAACTATACATTAGTTTGTTGCATTTCTGTTATTTGTTAGAGAAAAGGCTTTCATCTCATTATGTCTCAATGTAAAAGTCGATGAATAAGCGTTAGGTCCCAGCGCTTGCCTTTATGCTTTGAGCCTGATAATCAATGAATCAATCATTTAATAGGAAGCCCTGTGGAAAGACCCTAGGCTAGTTTTGCAGTAGAAACTTTAGATTATAAGACAAATTAAGCCTCGCGTCGTGGCAACATCAGGTACTGACAGATACTCAGAACCATGAAGTAGAAAATTGCCTATATAAAGGTTGTTCTATGAAGTCTTTGTTTTGCTGGAGCTAAGCCTCATATCTCGCTGACTGTCTCACTTCATTATCCATTCCAGAATTCTGCTGAGGCTGGCAGCAACCTCTTTTCTTATTTAACGGAACGAGTAGCTACTATAAAAGTAACATTATCTGTATACGAAGCGTTATTATTGTGAATCAGTCTAATTCTGTTGTTTTTTTAAATGTCAAAAGTCTTAGCACCATATTTTGTTAGTTACCCTCTTAGTATTGTACAGGATCACTAAAATGTTAACCGCAATGATATTATCATGAAAGATGTCAACAGAGTCCCAGATATTGTCATTACCAAAGCAGGAATATCTATTACGAATAAATCCAATGCACTACTAGAACTATAAGCAGGCTTCTGTACAAGCAAGAGATAATCTGAAGACTGGCGATATTTCAAATCAGAATATCAGAGGATATCATAGGATGGTTTATAGTAAAGCCCAGTTATTTTATCAGTAAATCAAATATAGTTATTGCTGCCTGGGTGTAACAGAATTCAAGCAGATAATATTAGATCTCGTAAGACTTCGTCCCATAAAATTTAATGGTAAATACACTTGAGAATAAAAGAGTCATATTCTATTCAGTGTAATGTTGTGCTGTAGGCCCAGTTAGCACTAAAATGATGAACTATGTCAAGATACTTAAAAACACGACTTTCAAGGTTGAAGAAATCTTTCCCGTGGTCTCTCATAATTGAGAACAATAATTCACACTGCTTTTATTAAAATAAGTCCCATGAACAGTGTTCAGTTTAGGTACCAGATAGACTTAAGGCATCGAACTCCTGCTGTGCGGAAAGATGAAACTAACAAATAAGTTGCTCGAAAAAATATCATGACCCCATAAAGGTGATCTGAGAATCCAGAAGAAAATAGGTCAATATTTTTGGAGGCGGTGCACTAGACTGGGTCTGCCCAGTCAAATGGGATAGAAGAGAAACGACAGGTTTTTGAAATGATAATTCAGAGAACTAGAATCGACTAAATAAAGACACACTATAATTTTCATAGACATGGCGCCGTATACTTTCTAATTAACCTGTCTTATACACCCTAAATACAGTAAGATGTCGAAAGGGGGGGAAAGCATGCCTTGAGTGCACTCTGAAGCGTGGCAAATCCCAACCAGGACCAAGGAGAGCCCTGGTGCAGAGGAAAAGATACCCCGAGGTTTGAGAACGCAATCATACTTTGGCCTGCTGCCA
>NC_087207.1:63545889-63553389 GCF_015104395.2 Macrobrachium nipponense
CGAGAAGTAGGTGTCAGTATGGAAGCTATGAAAAAGAAAGTATGGCTGGTTTCTCTCAATAGATTTTGGCAGACTTTAATTTCCTCTCGTTACCTTTTATGACAACAAAAGACCTTCATGACAGAGGAGATGGTTTTCATGGTAATAGCTTCATTCTTTTTTCCGTCCGCCATGTTTCATTATTCTTTTTTATTCTTTTTTCTCCCGTTATGCATTAATTCTGCTCTACCCTTCCCTTCATATTTCCCCTTTTCTTAGCCTACATTCTTAGCGTTCTCTTTTTCTGTCCTTTACTGTCATCTACAGTCATTGTTTATCTTCCAGCTTTAATTTTCTGAACCAGTAACCTATGATTTGTTAGTGACCGTTTTCCCTCCCCCTCTAAATTTGGGTAAAAGCAAAATTGACACTGACGAATTTCATTCAGAGACAGAGAAATAAACTCCTTTCATTCAACCTTGTATTCGTATTCCATGAATAATATTAGCGCCGTAATTGCGGCATTCATGTGTCCCAGAGTGTAACGGGAAAATCGCCCATTCCCTTTTTGACGGCGGATCCACCCGTCATTTCATCATTTACCTTGGGGCTGCCTATTGTTCAAATGCAAATGATTAAAATGACTCTGTTACTTTATCATTCGCCGTTCGTTCACAGAAATGGGAAAATGAACCTGAATCATTGCCAAGTTGTTAGTTGTTTTGATGTTTAAGGCCACTGTCAGACGCGTATTATGTAAGCCGACAAGCGCTGTGCCATCTTGAAGTAGAATTTATCTCCGATTGCTCGGTTTAGCAATGACCTGCAACTTTAATTTCTTTTAGGAGGAGAATATTCCGCCTCTGTCTTGCTTCTCTCTATTCTTGACCTTTCCCTCGTGGAATGATCGAATGGATTCAAATATCCTTCCCAATCACTTTCGCATAATGAATGTGAATCACGTTTCTCCTTTTAGGTTTTATTTTAGGCCTGAAATGAATAACAATATTTAGTTTCTCTTCCCGTTAGTCTTCCTCCGATAATAATAAATTTAATCTCATACAATATTTCGGAATAAAGTTTGTTGTATCATAAACTAAAACCTTCTAAATGCAGTTTCCATTGCAACTAGGCTTCGTTGTTTCAGAATGCAGTCAACATGAATAGGAAAATTAGAGTACAGCATGCAAGAGAAGTGAAGTGCAGTGTACCTACACTTTTGATGGATATTCTGTGTTCGTAATCCGAGTACAATAATTTACGACTCTTCACTTGACTCTCTTCATGTGGTACATTAATTAGATCTCTTCTTCATCTGTTACTCTGAATAATTAAGAGAACGCTAAAGAATTCTAGTCTTTACTTTTAGTATAGGAAAAAATGATGAAAACAATCCCTAAAGTGAAAATATCATAAGAGATACGTTTTTCTCAGCGTATTTGCGTTTAAAATGCACAAGGTAAACTACGATTTTTTTCTTTTGTCGGTTCCTCACTGACAAGAGCCGGTGCTTGAAACACCCGGCGATGGACGTCTTAATTAACTTCACGTTTGATGACACTTATTAAATCTTGGACGGCGTCTTCGCAGCATGCAGCCATAGTTAATAACTTTTAGCATTACTTATAGTTGTTCTTTTAGCCATGGCTGTGCTATATGTTGTTTGCAGTAGTCCATCAGCCCCTGTTGATTGGTTACTGACTTTTACTTTTCTTCTGCTGTTCAACTTCTCCAACTTTATTGTTTCAGTTTTCACTTATCATTCAGGAAAAAGAGCATTTACTATCCAAGACCCGAATTGAGAAATAGATGTGGTAAAATATAAGACTCAAAGAAAAAGCTAAGACAATTGACGTGAAATATTTGTACAACAGTGTACCCATACCATAAAAAATGAAGGTAATATAAGAGAGAATCGAGACAACAAGTACTACAACTTGGGGCGCTATACACCGCCATGACGTGATGACCTCCTTCTGCATACTTAAATAAGAGTCCCCCATTCTACCTACTCATACAAGGTCAGTGTTGAGTAGGGCTGTACCCGTAGACTCGTTCTCACGCAAAGGAAAAACTAATAAATAGAAACACAACGTGTTTTATGACATAGAATTACGACGTTTTTAGGATTTTACACGATACATGATATTCATTTTCTACGTAGATAAGGAAAACAATATTCCAAAGTCAGTTCATTTTTCTAAAACGACATGAAAAATAAATGATACTGTATAAATAAAGGTTTGAGTGCACGGTCACTTGGGTTGATGAGCAGGTACTATTTGCTGTCCATCAAAATGCCATGAAGATTTTCGGTCATCACCGCTGTCTATGATATGATGCAGTATTTGTTATGATGTGCTGCTAATGACTAAGTCTGGAAAATAAAATCTCTTATGATAAAACAAAGAATAATAATTGTTGCTGTTCTCGTTCTTATTATTTAATTATTATTATTATTCAGAATGCACTCATATGCATAAGGAATAAGACTACTTATAGAGGCATAAGGGAGAAGGAAGGAAGCACACCAAGAGGCAGGTGAAAAGAGCGAGCAGAGGTCATTAAATAGAAAACGACATCAAATGGAAATTATAACTGAAGTAGAAAGGACTAGAGCGTTGGGCTATCATTTCAGCTTGTGTTAAACTTGTGAAAACTAGTATGACTGCATGGCAACACAGTAGTCGACTAACCACCAGGTGTAGCCGTGGCCAACGATTCTGAAGGTTTCATTATCATGCCCTGGCATCCTTCAGTTAAGAAATCGGTCGTGCTGATGGCAGCAGCTAAAATGCACTCATTATGTCACTAGGGACTTGGCAGGTTTAGCAGAGCGTGCTCAGAAAATTCCGTCTTCTACCAGGATTGAACTTGGAACTCTTCGGTTATGAGGCTAGAGCGCTACTAACACACTGCGAGGAGAAAAATGAATAAGACAAACGGACAGGCAGACATAAAGCAATGCCATAGTAATTTTATCTTGAATTATTGCTCTGCAGCATTTAAACCTGAAGGGAATGTGGTGAATAATACACAACAATTACCTATAATCAACTCTTACATTTACTATAGTTTATACCTATGCACTGCTGATGGTGGCGGCTGAACTGCTGACACTGTAACATCATAGAGGCTCTGGGGTATAGTCAGTTACGAAGGAGGATCTCCAGATACACAGGTCTACTCTTATAGGTATTGGACCCTTGAAAGTAGATAAATTTAAGATAATCTAAAGTAGCCTGGCCACATGGAGTGATTATGAAAGTAAGTAGTAGTAGTTAGATTTAGCCAGCTTTGTGCTGGCATGGACTAGCTTTAAGCAGCCCATGACTGGTGATTGATATTTGCATTCTTCACTAGGGCTACCACTCGGAGTGATTGTGGAGTCATCGTTTAAATTAAGCTGAGCTGCAATCTGAAGAGCTGGTTTAGAACCTTCAATGGCGGCAAGCTTAGCATAAGACATTTCAGATGCAGGGGCCCTAACTTTGGGATGGGCGAGAGATCTTTGAATATTATTTCCCTATTGTTGATGAATTTGACCCAGGGGAACAAACTGGAAAGAAAAATTCTGTACCTTCCTCTTCTGTTCCCGGTTATTTATGGTTCATCATTCGAAGGGCCTCGGAATCGGTCGTGGGGGAAGGAAGAGGCCGTTTTCAGAAGTCAGACGAAGCAGGTCCACTGATGAGAGGGTATAAACTGACCCCTTATTCCTCCTCCTGACGGGCTCTAGGGCACTAGGTAGGCTGAGGGAAGGGAGATGGGACGATCTTTTCCGTGGCATTGTCATCTATCGAAAAAGATAAAAGAACACAAAACAAAAGAATCACAAAAAACTTTCCTTCTGAAAAAACACTGTAAATCTAAAAAGTGTATGTTCGTCACACACCTCTTCTCAAGACATGTCACTGGCATATTCCTCTGACGGGTTAAACGATGTCAAAGAGACTGCGTTAAAACTGTCTGTTACTATTATTAGCTGGTTGGGCACCAAGAAGCCACAATGCAGTGGCAGGAGAGTACAAGGTAAACTCCACGTTTCAATGGCCTCTACCTTGAATGATGAAGTCATCAAGAATGACTGGAGAGACAAATGAAAAAGACTTTCCAACAGGAGAGTTCCTTGGCGCCTTTCACAGGTACATAGCTATATATATTGCCAATATGTGATCCTTTTTCATTAGGTATTATTATTAAATTAGATTTTGTTTTGATTTAATTTGTTAGACCTAATTTTGTAAGTTTCACTTGTCGTTTGTCTTCCTCTCGAGTATAACAATGGTTTGCTTGTTATTAACGTTCGTGTTTGTCTTTAAGGAGGTTGTGTGTGTGAGGTCCATCCACAGTTAAGCCAATTTAGATCACTCCCGCTGATAATCTTCCTTTAATCTTCTTAAGCGTTGGTTGAATGAAAACCTTGTCGATGATATCTGAATCCCATGCTCCTTTTGAGATGTTCATTACCTGCCTCTGTTTAATCAAGGCCGATCCCATCATTTGACTTTTACCGGCAGTTGCTGCTATAAATCATACGTGAAAAATTCCAGTTTATTCTATGGTTGTGTTCATTTATATGGTTGAAAATAGCAGAGTTCTGTTGTCCATACCTATCTCTACTTGTGCTGCTTTGAACTCTTTATTTTTTTTTCTTTGCCCAACCTTGATATTTAGAGGGAATAATGTAAAGGGAGATTTTGAGAATAAGGTAGAATTCGAATAGGAGGGAAAACAAAAGAACTAGACGAAACTGCTTCATGTCAGGGGCACAATAAAATAATCCTCTATTGCCGGGATGTTGTTGAAAAATGTGAGAACATTTTTGACTTGGCCTCTTTTGCTTTTGTTTCCAAACACCGCCTCATAGTTGGAAAACATTCCTAATTTCATTTTAACAACTTGTCAAAGTTGATTTATCACTTGCCATCTACTTTTCATAACCAGCTATCGGCCCTTTGCCAAATCCCAAAAAGAGTCAATGTACCTCATTGCATTACAGTCCCTGATCTAATTTGACAGAAGCCATTGACAGGTAGCAGCCCCTTCACTTGCTAGAATTCACACCATCTTAAGTGAGGTCCGTCTGACCTGACCCTTAACCATCTTACCTGACCCTTTCCCTTGCCCTTGTCGTTGGAGCCGTCCGCATCCGCAATTCGGTCTCCTCCCACCTGCATTCATGCCGACTGACCTAAGCCTCTTGACCAAAGCTAGCATCATTGTTCTCTTTTTTCCGCACCTCCTCTGCCAGCATCCAATGACCTTTTGATAGACTATAAATTTTTGGACAGAAAGAGATAAGAGGGGTTACTTACTTGAATATGATTTGGGGAAGAATATGATAGTTTAACGTTTTTTTTAGACATTTCTTAACTCATTTATTCCATTTTCATGTTAGCTATTTTGGGGAAATAAAAAGTATAGTTTTGTAATAGTGGGAGTCTGAATTAGCCTAGAGTTTGATAACTGATTTTCAGCTAGCTTCAGACGGTGACGCTCAAAGGGAAACCATGGAAGGTAGGTCACCTTACCAAGTTAGGAGTTCTCTCTAATTGTTTAAAAGAGTGTCATTTTGACCTCGTAAGATATATATATATATATATATATATATATATATAATTATATATATATATATATATATGCATGTATGTATATATACAATGAAGGTAGGGGAAGCACACCAACAGGTCAAGGAACTCATATTTATTAAGTTGCAACGTTTCGAAGCCAACCAGCAGGCCTCATTTTCTAGCTAAAAAGTAACAATATCTAATTAGTACAATAAAATTAAACTCCAATATTAAAATACACAATGTAAAGTACAATAAAACAATCACAGTTAAAAACACAAATAAGGACCAACCGTTGAGTGTGAAGACAGAGGAAGGACTAACAAAAAACGTAAACAGTTCACGAGAGGTAAAGAGGTGTAGACGTGGCATGAGTGTTCAGTGAGGGGACCAGTTTTTAATAAACAAAGATTCATTAATAGTTAAAACCTTGTGATTGGAAGCTCTGCCCAAAACCTGAAAGTCCTTATACTGGATAGAATACCTACATTTATCGGTATGATCCCTTATGTTGGAAAATTCGGGATTCGAAAGCTTAGTGACAGTCTATAGCTGATAGCTCTATGACTGTCGATTCGGACCTTAAGTAACCTATGTGTCGTGAACTTGACCTGTTGGTGTGCTTCCCCTACCTTCATTGTATAGTTGGGTTTAGAGAAACCTCCGCCTGTTTAATATATATATATATATATATATATATATATAGATATAATATTAATATATTATATCTATATATATATAGTGACAAAGTGCCAAGTATCTGGTTACTACACTTACCATTCATTAATTGTTACCTCACAACAGCCAGACACCTGAACCCTCATCACAGGTACTAAACGACTGAATACTCTAAAGGCAACAGTGATCCCTTAATAACTTACCAATATTGCAGAAAATCAGACTAAGTTTATCAAAAGAGGTGTGAGGTAATCTCATAAGTAATTAGATTAATTAAAGGGCATCACTCCATCAATAACTTTAAAAGTCTAAGTATTTCCCTGATTTCAGAAGTCTAAGTACTTCCCTGGTTCTAACTCACTTCAACTAAACTGAAGGAAAACAGCTCAATTACCTACCACTCTATATACAGGTGAAAAATAAAACATTTATAGAAATTTATATAAAAAAAATTATTATCAAACTCAAAATTTCTAAGTGAAATTCACAATATCAGGGAAATTTGCCGTTACTTGAAAACAAAGCAAAGTTTAATTAATTCTTGAATTAATTAAGTAAAATTAAATCAAAATTAATTTTTCACAAAATTCAAGAAAATTTATTAATTTAATCAAAATTTACAAGTGTTAGGCGATAACTAAAATTTGGAAATAATTCTAAGTAAATGCAAATTAATTCACAAGTGTTAAATTCCATTAAATATGCAACGACTAATTAATGAAAACAATTAAGTCAATCAAATTGTGAATGCTAATGAAAAGATATCACAGAAAAGTATGGAAAATATCAAAATTGTAAAAAGCACTAATCACACAGAATATAAAATAAAAACACACTTAAATAAGAAAAATGGATAAATGCAAAAAAATTCACTTCAAATGAAACAAACACAACACACAAAAATTTGCAATGCATAAAAATTGAAATAGTTTCACCCAAACCACTGTAACTATTAGTTGCAACTAATAAATCTTACAATAACACATTACTTTGGTACCAATTGTTTCTGCTGCAGCTAGTTCCAAAATTTCACCATACATTACACAATAATTAAAAAAGAAAAGGTGCCGTTACACACTTGTACAATGTTGGTTCAGATTCCACAATAAGCACTAAATAATACAAAATAACTCTAAGAAATATCAAATCTGAAATTTTTATGAGTGATCAACAACTGAGTATAAAATTTTTACGTTACGTTAATGTCAAATCATATATGACGAGAGAGAGAGAGAGAGAGAGAGAGAGAGAGAGAGAGAGAGATGACCTC
>NC_087207.1:63555889-63573389 GCF_015104395.2 Macrobrachium nipponense
AGGTGTGAGAAATGTATATTTCCGGTGATAGAAGTTCACTCTCGACGTGGTTCGGAAGTCACGTAAAGCCGTTGTTCCCGTTGCTGAATAACCACTGGTTCCATGCAACGTAAAAACACAATACAAACAAACAAACAAGTACTTGGCCATTCACAAGAGTATCTCACCAGAGCATGCCTATCTTTGGGGGAGGCCCCTGTTACTTAATTCTTGCTTAAGGGTGATATGCTGGAAAGTACCAGATTCCTGAAGCAGTATCGCAATTCCTGCTTTCTGTCTGTGGTATGAAAAATAAGGATGGAGGATGGTTTGGCTTCCCTGGAGGGGGTAGGAGTGTCGGAGCAGGGAAATTGCAGGCCAAAAATTCTGCTTCAGAAATTACATCGGTGAGTTTGTACAAAGGAAGTCAGAATAAGCATAGTATGAGTTAAATTTCTGTTAAGAATATGTGAAAGGCAAAATTAACATAAAAATTGGGCTAGACAAATGTTTTTCCACAATCTGTACGTATACTCTAGAAATATTATAACAAAATTTGAAGCTACAACTATAATAGAGGTTAAAAATATACAATCATCCCAAATGTACTGTGGCTATGAATGTCCCAGAAGCAAATTTGGGCTAGAAATGTTACTGAAGCGAAATATTAAAGCAGTCTCCCGGTAACAATTTCGCTATGAAGGTTCCAGATGTAGAAGATGCTCTATTTTCCAACAATATTTCAGTAAGACTGGGGCTACGAATGCCCCAAAAGTGAAAGATGAAGTACTTTTCGGAAATTTATTGATAAAATTGTGGCTACAAATGTCACATGTAAGTATTATCATCTATTGCAACGGTACCCCAGTACCAATTTTGGGCCTATGAATGACACAGAAGTGAAACATAAACTTTTATCCCAAACACTAATTAAGATTGAGACTGAGTAGCCTGAACTTGGAGAATTTTACATTGTATTTTAGCAGAATTGAGGTAATAGACTGAGCGTAACAGAAATTGAAATTTTCAGTTCAGTGATGCCTGGCTGTTCAGTCTCTCTTTAGTTGAAATAAGTATTCACCCCAAGTAATCTAGTAGCAGGAGGTTATGAGTGGCTCTAAGGTGGAAAAAAGGGCATTCGTCTCATACTCTGGGGAGATTGGGGTATGCATATCCCAGAAACGGAAAATGAACATTCGTCTGATGTACATTCCAAGAACAATATGCGTCCTGAACGCTCCAGGGTGGTTGCCAACATTTATCCCATCTGGAGATATGAATGAAAATCTTAGCAGTAGAAAATAAACTTTTATCCCAATGTTATTCTAGCAGTCATTGATCTATGAAGGTCACCGAAGTGAATAGTGATAATTTAATCTCGTCAGTATTCGAGTAACAAAAAGGCTGTGAATGTCTCACAAACAGAAAATTAATGCATATTTAAGGATATTGCATTAGAGATTGAAGCTAAGAATGTCAAAGAAATGAAACATGGAAGTCTTTGTCAAAAGTGTATTGATAATAACTGAAGCTATGAATGTCCCAGAAGTGGAAAATGAACTTATCTCAGAAGTATTCTGAATTATTGAAGCTATAATTGTCCCCAAAGTAGGAAATGAACCTTAACCTAATAGTATTATCGAGACTGTTGGGATTGTGAATGTCGTAGAAGGGGAAAATATAACCCAATAGCACTGCTAACAATTGAGGCTATGATCGCTGCAGTAGCGGAATACGAGTTTTTATCCAAAGTCCTCAAGTAACGAATGCAGCTATGAATGTCCTAGAAGTGGAAATTGAATGTGTATTTTGAGGCTAAGAAGTTCCAGAGTGAAAAGTAAGGACTGAGACTGTAAGTGTCATATAAATGATAAGGAGGGACGAAAACAAACGTTTATCCCAATAATATAATGAAACCAGTTGAGGCTTAGAGTGCTTCAGAAGAATTTAAACATAAACACTGATCCCAAGTATTTTGGTGACGGCTGAGGCTATGAGGGTCCCAGAAATGGAAAATTATCGTTTATCCAAACAACCTTTTTGTATCACGTGACGTTATGAGTGCCGTGAATGTTTATCCCAACATTACTTTGGATAGGCCATAGTAACAGCATAGTGGCCATGAATAGGGGCATGAACGGCTCCATGGTGAGACATTAACGTTTATTGCGACAGTATTCTGATAAAGAAAGTGGTTTTGAGTAGCTGAGACGGACGGTAGTCTTACAACAAATAAACTGCCTCTCTGCACCTCTCTGCACGGACGGTAGTCTTACAACGGAAATACTGCCTCTCTGCTCTCTGCACGGACGGTAGTCTTACAACAAATAAACTGCCTCTCTGCACCTCTCTGCACGGACGGTAGTCTTACAACAAATAAACTGCCTCTCTGCACCTCTCTGCACGGACGGTAGTCTTACAACAAATAAACTGCACCTCAAATGGCGCCCTCTGAACATTAATAAAGGGTATCTGCAGCGTCCCTTGACCCTCTAGTTGCATCCACGTTCTAGCCTTTTACTTCACTCTAGCTATTCAACTGTTTCTCTTATGCGCAACTGTGGGGTTTTCTTCTAGTACTACCTTGAGAGATGTGTACTTTATCTCCTTTATTTTCTGGATCTAAATTGCTGTCCAGCCACTCCAACATCATCTTTTCACTGTGCCGAATTGCACAAATGGCCTCTGTGCTTCATTTGAAGGCCCAAATTTCATAAATCAATAAAAGATAAGTTTTCATATGAACTTACTGCATAACTATTTAAAAAACATGGCTAAATACGCGTCATTTATTATAATCAAACATTAAAGGAGCCACGTGACAATGACCGCGAGTTAACCGAATTCCAGCCCCGAATCGCCCAACTGGTCAGGCGGAGGCCGTTTTGCGATCCCGGTAGCCCTTCGACTGAACCCGATGACAGCTAAAGAACGAACAGGACCACCATTAAAACCCTGGCCACGAGAGAGCGGGCCCAGGGGGGCCGGAGGGGGTGAGGAGTGCGTTCCAAATAGAACCAGCCACTGTGGATAATACCATTACCATAACAATGGAAGGCAGGTAAATGGTGCTCTCTTTATGCCCTGCGCGGCTACTATGCCTTATTAAATGCCGCCACACCATCCCCTATAAAACGCTCACCTCGTTAAAAACTGCTTGTTACTAGTCTCCGTAACGACCTGGCAACTATCCCTTCTGAAATGAAATGCGAAAACTATTAATAGCAAAACTTCACATGATGCGATTTTAAGAATTTGGAAACTTAACGTACCAGTAAAGGTTTACGATCGATATTGAATTTCTTTATATCCAAATAAGTCGTAAAAGTTAGTTAGCTTTGTGCCAGCACCGGCTCTTGCTCTTAAGCAGCCCGTGACGTCGTAAAAGACTTTTACTTGTAAAGATAAAAAGGTATTAATCCTCACCAAGAATCACACCTCAATATGGCTTCCTTGTGTAGATTGCCTGGTGGTGGGACACAAGGCTCACAACCGAGTAGATCCATGTTTTAGTACGGAGAGGAAGGGAGACATTGTAGCTTTTATTATTATTATTATTATTATTATTATTATTATTATTATTATTATTATTATTATTATTATCATCTAGATGCCCCTGTTGACCTAGTCAGTTACTTATTTACCTAGTTGGCGACAGGCGTTGTGGATCACTGCTGGTGTTGATAGATGGAGAGAAAGAGGGTGAGAACAGGCGTGATCGATTAGCGTTTCGTCAAAACCACATCATAACATCATACCTTTATCAAAAAATGGTAGGGTACCATCTTAACGCTGAAGAAAGAATTCATCTAATCTCTCTCTCTCTCTCTTCTCTCTCTCTCTCTCTCTCTCTTTTACTCTTTACATGGTGAGATGGAATTTAACTAAAAGGTCACGACCTGGCCTGAGGAGTTCTGGTTCGATTCCTATGCAATCAAGTACGGAATTTCACTTAGCCACTCCAGTGCCTACCTGCAAACGCCTAGATGTACTTCACTCTTATACTTTAATGATTACCCGTTTTCAGCACAAAAAATAAGTTACTTTCTTATCTATTCCATAATTTTCGAGCAGAATTAATCCAGCCTCATGAAACTGCTTGACAATTTCGTAGGTCAAAAACAAAATATCAAGGACCAAGGACAAAATCATAGACCCTAAACTTACAAAGATCTCAAGATCTACGGCAAGCTGTAGTGGAACTAATACCTATCTTATGGGAGCACTAGAAATAACTCCACCAAACCTCAAGAGGAAGCTGAAGGGGATTGGATGAGCAAACCTCGAACCGGGCTTACTCCAGAAATGTGTATGGCTGCCGTAGCAACGGAAATTTAGACAATGCTGGAATCTTAGGAAAACAGGGAATTGGAAGTCAGATTCTCAAGAAGTAGTTGCAGCCCAGATCTAGACTCGGAAGAAAATAAGTAAAAGAATGATGAATAAATAAATATTGATTATAAAATAATAAAAATCAATAAATAGATAAGTCAATAAATAAATAATAAATAAACAACGATAATAATAATAATGACCATAGTAACAACAAATGAAATCGCACTTTTCTAAATTATGAAAAGCTAGATTCCGTAGTATTTTACGGAAAATGTAACAAAGGAAAGAGAAAAGAGAATTGAAAAGACGTTTCTTTGCCAAATATATCATACCATTGGTGACCTCTCTTTTCAAAGTATTTGAAGATGGCTTTGTTACAGGGTTTTGGAGAACATACCGATGAACTAGTGAAAAAATAATCGAATAATATCTACATTGTAAGTGACATTTATCAAAATATCCTACCTGAACAGATCTTACCTGGCTGCTGTCACATAACCAGTGCTTGGATGCATTATCCAGGTGCATGTTAGGCAAGATTTGCAAAGCTGAAATAACTGAAGTGAATGTAAGGGTTTCAGTTCAAGGGAATTTCTTAGCTTTCGAAAATCAAGCACGCTCCGACAGGAATTCGTTAAGGACATCAGAATGTCTAGTAAAAAAATTTAACGCCATTTTATTAACTTTAGCGTTTAGCTCGTTTGGTGACTTGCATTATCTAGCAAACCTTGGGGTACGTAAAGCATTATGGTAGTAATTATCATTACTGGTACTGTGGTGACTACAAGTACTGCAACTACTACTAAATCTCTGTAATCACAAGGCACAATGATAATGATAACCAAGTAAACAGTTTTGACAATATAGTTCACCCTGTTTGCTGTGAACTGCCCATCGAGGAACGAAGATGACGAGGATGCTTGCTGTGCCATATCATCTATAATTAAAAGTTCTGCAGAAGAATTGTTTATAGTTGTTCTCTGTAAAGGTTTTGCGTGTAGAATCCTTGAAACTAATGGCCACCCCACACTAGTCCATGTTATTGACAATCCTCCCGTTATTGTCAATAACATTGGTGGTCTGAGGTCATGTTTGGAGAGTCGTCAATGATTTTGAAATAACCTCGTCAGTATTATAAACTCGTCTAACTATTGTGTAGTGTGAGGGTGACATTGACACTAAATCTAACTCACAAGACAGACACGCCTTCTACCTCAGAAGTACAATTCATTCCGTTTCAGAGTAGTTCACATGAGAGAACCCTTTCATATTTTTTTCTTCATTGCAGTGAAATAGATATTGGTTAATAAAGAATTTTTCTACGTGTATTTCTTTCCAGTAGTGTAATTATTGGGTAGTAAAATATCTTTTCACAATTTTTCATTTGTTACCGTTTTTGTTATTCCTAAATAATGTAATTATTGGCTAGTAAGGTGCCTTTTTTAATTATATTTTTTCATTCCAATATGTAATCGTTGTCTAGTAAAGTAAGCTAAGAGAAAATGTTAATGTTATTCTATCTTTATGTAAACTTTAAGACGGCATATGATTGCACAATATTTCTCCATGGCTATCTTGCTATTTAACTGAGGCGACATCGCACTTACAAATTTCAAGTCTTCAAATGCATAGCCAGTGGCCAAGTATCGAAGAGTTACCGACAATCTTTGACTTCATGGAATACTCTTTCTCAAATGTGTTCCTTTCTTTTCTATTAAGGGTTTCATTAAATTCAACAGTTCATCAAACTCTGATCCATCTAAGCGAAGAAACTGTCTAAAATCAGATGGCTCGCTGAATCTCAGTTCATCCAAGAGGTTTTCATGTGTATATCAATGTTTCTTTTTGAGCCATTCTTTCATCCACTTTTTATTTGTTCTGCTCCCTCCTCACAAAGCAAAAAACCTACGGATATGCAAACTAAATCCTCGCCATAGAGAGAGAGAGAGAGAGAGAGAGAGAGAGAGAGAGAGAGAGAGAGAGAGAGAGAGCATGTTGCCGCTGTGAAAGCCAATAGAGAGATGACGATTATTGTCAATATTATTGAGCAGTGTGAGGGCAAATGATTGAAGACCCCGAGTATTAAGTCAATTTGATTGAGGTCAATATTATTGATAGTGCAGGGGCCGGTTAAGGGCACAGCATTACTAAATCTGAGGCTAGTAACCATTCATGTTTACAAAAAATACAGACCGCTTGCTGTTTGTTGTCTCTCGAAGATACCGACACTAAATCTACTAGTGGCAGGGAAAAAGATTTCTTCTCAAATTTACTCGACAGAAATTAGTCATCCTGACTCTTCCAGCTCCCGTCAGTCTTTATGTTCTGTTCTCCTGGTTTTAACTACATGCTTTTATTGGACTTGACCTCTGCGTGTGTTTCAGTCACAACTTGTAGGTCAGTTTCCGACCTGTTCCCTTCGCCCGCTGGGCTTGAAATTTTGCCCGGTTACTCAGTCCCGGTGAGAATAAAATCTTACATGAACAGTATGTCAGCAGTGACCTCTAGTGACCCTACAGTGACTTCTCCCAATATCTCAGGATTTGTTTGAAAATCTGGATTTTTCATACCTTTTTTGACTCGGTGGAATAATATTGATAACTCTACGGATTTTTCAAACCTTTGGCTCAACAGGCTATCACGGACAATTTCGTTAACTACAATCATAAACCTGTTACAATTTCTGCCTGAACTAAAAGGTGAAAAAGGAGAATATATATATATATATATATATATATATATATATATATATATATATATATTATATATATATATATATATATATATATGTATATGTATATTTTTAAATACACGCTTTTATCAAAATGCACTCAAAGTAAAAAGTAATATTTGAGACACACCAGGGTTTCATTACAATTAATCACGTAAAAAAAAAAAAAAAAAAAAAAACCGTGGGCGCAAACATGGACGGAAATGCTACAAGAAAAGAAGTATCTTTTTTTTTCTCGTAACATTTCCTTCCATGGCTCTCATGCTTAATTTTTGTAGACATAGCTAATTAAAAGAAATTCCTGATGTCTCAAAACATTATTTTGTACTTTATAGCGCATTTTAATACAACCGTATTTTGAAAATTTCTTGAATATTTTTTTCATTTTATACTCTTTCTCCTGAAAGCGTTGGAGGTCTATTACTTCCATCATGGTTACCCTGACTCTCTTACAATTCCGTTTGGTCAATTACGATTCCATGAGTCTCTCTTTCTAAAGTAAAATGAATATTAGGATGGAAATGCTTAATGAAGGATATAAGCTGGTCGGTGTGAAAAGGTGATTTAAACAGAGCAAAGGTATCATCATCAACATATCGTTTGTAACTAAGAGGGTAAAAGACAAGGGGGCGGTTATCATGCATGTCCTCCTCCCTAAAGGGACCATATGAAGGTATTCGCAAAAGTAGGGCCAAGAGGTGATCCCATTGCCATCCCTTCAACTTGCTGGTATAAACAATCAGTTACCCTTTTTAGACGTTTTGTTTTCAAGGTATGGTGATAGTAGTTTTAATACCTCTGTCATAAAAAAAAAACTTTTTCTGGTCTTGGTTCCAGTTTTTACAGTGCTAGTTTTTATGAATTCAAACTTAGCTAACAATCTACGCTGCTTCACAGGGCATTTTCTTTGATCTCGTCCTGGGCTTCTTTTCATAAAGAAATTGAATTTTCATACAAATACTTTTCTGATAATTGCTGTTCTCCATCAGTTTTCCATAAAGATTGTAAAAATGTTTAAAATAAGAAACTGATTATGTCACCTGTTGTTAGTACTGTTCCACGTAAGAAATTATTTGCCAGAATTCCTTATATTCAAGATAACAAATTTAAGAATATTCTCAAATCTACTATTGAAAAGCATTACAATATGTTACAGGTTATCTTAATCCCCAAAAATCCTCTGACAATTGGTTAATTTATTAAATTTAAAGATAGGCTCTTCCCAACACTGCAATCGTCGATCATTTACAAATATGCTTATCCCAATTGTGATTCGGGGATCGACTAAACGATTGCTAGGGTCAGGGCAGATCCTCTTAAAGGAGTCAGTCATCGAACGGTTTGCAGGCTGTCCAATCCCGAATTTTCTGATATCAGAAACCATTCTCTTATTTGTAACAACAGTAAATACTCTGACTTTTCTGTCTTGGGCCAAACTAGCCATTGTCACGAACTGCCTATTCTTGAATCTCTTTATTAAACAGTTAGCGCCTAAACTGAACTCGAACACTTCCACTGTTCAACTGTACTTGGCTTAAGTGATTGTTGATTTCTTTGTTTTTTACCCACGGTACTCTATTCACTCAGTCTTCAGCTTTCCATATGACAAGTGCTTTTTTAAAACTCTTGTTTTTGCATTATCCTTAGGTTTTAGCTGCAATTTAAATTTTATTTGTTTAAAGTAGTTTTTTGTGTGCTTTAATTTTTTTTTATTGTTCTTTTGTAGCCCTGATGATATACAGGATGTTACGAAACGCGTTGGCGAATAAATTTGATCTTACTTGCTAACTGGCTGTCTATTTATCACCTTTCCTTGATATATACTACGGCCTTCTGTCTACCAATTCCGTGTCTATATATATATATATATATATATATATATATATATATATATATATATATATATTCAATCTATTCTTCCATCTATCTTTCTCACTTGCTCATACCAAGTTAGTATTAATTATACTCATTTTGCAATGATGAAATTAACTACAAACAATATATTCCTGGTACCGCACCTCCGTTTCAATCTCTCTCTCTCTCTCTCTCTCTCTCTCTCTCTCTCTCTCCATCCTACATATTTCCTCTACAACTCCCAGGGGTTCCCTGAGAGTCGGTCCGCTTCAGTAGTCCATCATCGGCTGTCTCTGGCCATCTCATCTTTGTTATATCCCGCAGGACCGAACGCGTATTGATCCAGAGATGGGGTCATGATGCTTGCTACCTCCTTCTCCTCCTCCTCCTCCTCCCCCCTCCTCCTCCTCCAGCGTCTCCATCTCCTCCTCCTCCTAACGTTCCTCCTGGTCAGGATGAGGTGGAGGAGGAAAGAAGGCTGTGGATGAAAGGAGAAAGAGGAGATTGAAGAGGGAAGAAGAAGAAGAAGAAAAAAGATGGTGCGTGCTTACATTCGTGACCAGTTCCCATAATCTCTCTCTCTCTCTCTCTCTCTCTCTCTCTCTCTCCATATGTTAGTTATCTATTCACTCTACATTTAGTGGCAGTGCACGGTCTTCTTCCAATTAACTGTTCGAGTAAATAACGTAGGTAGATCCAATGCTATGCATATACCTTTCTACTTCTTGCTCTGCAGGCGTCACTTGATATTTGCTTCAAGATTTCGAACGTCTAGTCTCACTACAATCCGTCGTTACTCTGTGAATGATGAACAAATCTTCCATCCTTCAAGAGGCAGATCTGTGGATTCTTAAAGGGTTGAACCCACGCAATTCACTTCTCGCTGTTTATCATAATAGCCTGGGTTTCAGTAAGGCGGTCGGTTGACGCTCCTTTCTGCCTCTACATAAATCGAATTCGTCCAAACATAATGAAAATAAGGAAAGTATTAAGGGAAGGGCCAAGTAGGTGGAATAAATGTGAAGTATGGATAGAGAAAAACAAGAGATGATAAACAGAAGGAACCGTCATTTTTCTTTCCTCTACTGGGAAAAATTCGGTTTTATCACTAGGAAAAAAGAGAGCTTCTTGTCAGTTTAGCCGAGATAAGACTTACATTGGGTACAAAGTCATTTATTATGAAGGGCTTTGAACTGTGGATGCTTTACAAGTTCTTAAATAAGAGAGAAATCTTTCGTTGCACTTCTCTAGACGCTGTTCGTCTCAGGATTGCGTCTATTTGACTTTCACAAAATCGGCATGAAATGCACCGTTATCCTTTGCACTATGGATCTTTTGACCAGCCTTCTTGCCGGAAATCTTTTGCTCTAAGAAGAAGAAGAAGAAGAATAAGAAGAAGAAGAAGAAGAAAAATTGGGGACCTCAAAAAATGTGCAATCATGCCAGCTCATTATGGAAAAATGATTTTAATGGGAGAAGCCTGCAGCGTAGGTTAACTAAGAATGCACAACCTTGTCCACATTTATTTACCTAAATAATCTTTTTCTATGACGAATCGCTGTAGTTTGCCTTATTTCGAGAGGATGGACACCCGCCCTTCGTCCACCATTTCTGTCCTAAAAAGATACATCTCCGTTCTTCGTCAGAGTGAGAGAGCACCGTGCTTGGATGATGGTAATGTACGTATGTCTTAATTGGAGAGAAATGCATGAATAGAGGCAGTTTTAGCACTTCATCTGCTTTCAAAGGATTCTTTTCCTTTCAAAGATTCGCTAGCGGAGCCGTCCTTTTCAGGAGTTAGGGAACTATACTCTGTTTTTTTCCATCTGTCCATCCGCCTGTGGTGTTTGCGCATGGTAACACTACGTCCCGGGCTTTAAATAATATCCTATTTCGAATCTTAACAGTGTAATTCGCATACAGTAAATTATTAAAACACTTTTCAGTTGCAAATGTACACCCAGATATCCTTTTATTTACCTAAAACTTACACAAAGCGTAACTATTTACAGCCTGGGACGCAGTGTTACCATGCGAAAACACCACAGGCGGATGGACAGATGGAAAAAAAACCGAGCATAGGTGACGGTGAGGATACTGTGTTAAAAAATCGTTGAATAATGTTCTCAGATGTAAAAATCAATAAAAAACAAAAAATAAGTAGAAAACACCACTTTTACCATCTTTAGTGACCGGCGATTAGTGCGCTTCAAGTGAAACAGAAAATGTCACTGTTTATGCCGTAGCTATAATGGAAACAACTATAAATTCCAATTCAAATTCAAAAGCTTTATTTCAGACATAAATGGCCATAGACAAACACACACATATATATACACAAACATAAACATATATAAAAAGCATTCAACTCTAAAAGGATAAAATTTAAAATAAGTGTGGGAAATGATTATGAAAAAGAGGTGAAAAACTATGACATGAATGAGATGCGGATAAAGAAACTAAGTGATTCTTCCTACTAAAAGGGCATATACATATGTAGCATATCAGAACAAAACAAAGGAATACTATTTTCTTGCATAAGGAGCACACCAAATGCACTAAGCATAAAAGAGGCTTTTCCAGTGTTTGAAAACCATTGAATTATGCAAATAAACTGGGTGGGCAACCCTTTTCATAATACAGTTTTCTGAATTCTTCAGCCTTTGCAAGTAGCATGTTACGGTTTTGCGTCTCAGTTCTTGAAAAGATGGCTCACCAAAAGCCACAAAAAGAGCGGATGCGCTTTCATGCCTCGGAATGCCCAAGCCTTTGTAGGGTATCGTTGTAGTATACTCTCAGCTTATTCATAGTTCGTTGTTTTGCTCTGACAGCCAAAGACACGCCATAAAAACTTGTACAAAAACTCTGAAAAAGCATTTTCTTGACATCATCGCTACATTTAGAAAAGTTCCTTAAAATCATATTGCCCCTTGCACATAGACCTCTGTACAAATATACAACATGGGCATTGTCCGAATTTTGAGCAGTAAGATAATATCCTAGATACTTTATTTCCGGTACAAAATCTATACGTGCATTGTTAACAACAATAGGTGATATATGACTTGGGCAGATCTTACTCTTAGAAAAAATGATACATTTGTCAACTGCTACATTTCAATAATCAAGCTTAGAGAATCCCGTTTCTAGAATAATGACATGGTACCCATCTGTAACAAAGAGACATATTCATTATATTCCCCACTACACAATGTTAAATAAATATATACACTTCAGACTTCTCTCTTTTCAAAGGCAACTGTTTCTAAGTCATTTAAATATGTGCCATACCTTTGATGGGCCTTGCCTCAACACCTGGTGTCCTCTGAACTGTCTTCCTTCCTATCTCAAAGGAATGTGTGCTTTTCTCTTAAGTGTCTCGGGCGGCCAGACCTGTCATGCACGTACAAAGGGATGTACACATCCACCACACCCTAAGATCATCCGTGGCAACAGTTCAAACAGCCATCAGCCCAATAATGCACACACATCAAATTCCTTCGTTTCCAAGAAGGCTATCTCTAGGCGCTCTCTGTCTCCAAGCTAGAGAAGCTGACATCACGTAATTCACTAACACATCAATTCATTCCTTTAATATGGCTCGGCCACCTATGTCTTTTGTGCACTCCTGTCACACACCACATCAGCAACTAATGCACAATGTATCAATTTGCATTTAACAATAGAAGTCTGTCAGACATAAAATCACGACAAATGTTTATAAGCTGCTGCAGCCCACCTACTGAAGGAGCAAAAAAAAAAAAAAAAAAAAAAAAAAAAATATCATCAGCGTACAACAAATGGTTTAAAATCATATTGTTTAAATAACATCCCACTTCAATTTGACTCAGCCTATGTGAGAGGTCATCATATATAGTACATTGAACAGGTAAGGTGAAAGTAAACTTCCCTGTCTCACTCCGCATGAAGTGGAAAATTCACTCGAAAATACATGGCCCCATATGCGCCTGTTCTTGATTGACATATTATGCAAACTTGATAGCATCTTCGATAACTTTTTTGTAGTCATAGTTAAACTGGTTTCCCTTTGTTTACCAGAAAAACTAATTAAAAATCACTTCGTATTCTTCACTTTTCGCTTTCAGCATACGCTACCATATACAACTTGATTTCTTACCAGTTTCTCTTACCTTTTTCAAGTAGGTGATATTTTCTTTCTATTTTTTCTTTTTTTTTCTTTTAGCTATACCATATGATAGAACTAAGTCTTTACAACTCGAATAATAATGAACACAGATCACTTGCAAAGGAGATTTGCAAGCATACATTGACCACAGACTTGTGGGTTTGAAGAACAGAATAAAAGGAAAAAAGATAAAAGATTCTAATCATCGATGAGATTTTCAATAACGATGAAGGGATAATCTCTGTTTTGTTTTCCAAACTCTCATGGTTTTCATACATTATCGAGAGAAGGACAGAACGAATTGATGAGACGCTATAACTGATTTAAGAGCTTCCCATCACGAGAGCAGCGAGATGACTGATGTGCTCATTTTTTGTCCATTGAGCATCTCCCCTAAGATTTTGGAAGATAGTGGATGCTGCGTCGGTGGCCTCGTTCCATCCCCCTAAGAGTGCTGCTGGCCAGTGCTTGTACATACTGCGCACAGCTTCGTCAGAAAAGCTCTTAGCAATGAGTTGGTACTACGAGTTGAAATTCAAATTTGTGTTGCAGTATTACATCAAGATTCTTCTTGTGCAGGATTACATTTCTGAAAGTGAGAAGAATTGATTTCACAAAAACAAAATAAAAGAGTAATAGTGAATCATATTTGTAGTAATCAACTATTATTTGGTGTGGGCGCTCGCGCATGTTTCAGCATCACACATTTTTAATGCTTGAATCGACAAGAAACTTGAAAAAAGCCCTGAAATTGCCCAAGGAGAAAGTATGTCTGAAACCAATTTAATTCACTCTCTCTCTCTCTCTCTCTTTCCCGTATGGCGCAGTGATGTGCACACGCAGCCCACAATCTGAGGAACCCGTGTTTGACGCGATCCTTAAAAGCCGGTATGCCTTTGTCCTCCTAAGTACTAAATTGGGTATCGAAGTTGTTAAACAACTGTTGTGGCTCGCAGAGCGCGGTGAGAGAGAGAGAGAGAGAGAGAGAGAGAGAGAGAGAGAGAGAGATGAAGAAGAGAAAAATCAACACTGATCGTCGGCGTTCATAACTCCATTAAAACGTAGACTGCTGACACGAAAAGGCCTCGGCGAGGTCATCCTCACCCCAGTGATCGAAACCTTCATGAGATATACTTGAAATATTCTCTCTCTCTCTTTCTCTCCTTCTTTTTTCTGTGTGTATGTGTGTTTGTGTATGTGTGTGCGCTTACCAATTAGCCGATGCTCATAACGCCCAATTTTCATATCCAAGGTCTTCTATTTTTTTTCACCAGTGTACTCGCTTCCCCTGCGGCCCCCACCTCACTCCCACCCAATCTCTCTCTCTCTCTCTCTCTCTCTCTCTCTCTCTCTCTCTCTCTCTCTCTCTCTCTCTAACTTATGACTGTTTTGATACTGCTGCGATCACTATAAATTCCACACGCCGGACATTAACGATTAAAGACTGCCTGAAACGAAATGGGCGCGCACCATATTCTGCTTTTGAGGTCAGCCTCTGCAGGAAGACTGAAGGAATGCCGTCCTTAAGGCACCCAGACCGAAACGATTTTCTTATCCCTGTAATGAGATGTTGGAATTAAATTAAGCTTGATTTTTCTTAGATAAGGATCGAGAACTTGAAGCCTCAGCCTACACTGGTCGCTAATCTCATTACCATTCGATAATGAAGCAATCAGGCAGCGGGGGAGCAGTTCCTAGCCAATCAGAATGCATGATTTTATGACCCCCTGTTGCTATTGGACAGATGAGGTCATCTGGTGCTATGAAGAGGAATCTCAGCTTCAGTCAAGGAGGAATAAGATGAAGTTAGCGCTCCATTCCATCAGCTCTTTCTTACTTGCAGCCCTAATCACCGTTGATGTACGTCAGTGGGACGCGGCAGGTGAAGGGGTCTCCGGGCAAAACAGGTACAGTTCATAAACTAATTGGCGTCATATTCACATGACGGTGAACTTGGACATTCATTTTCTTGTCCGAACACCTGAAAGGAAAACGAACTCGCCAGTGATGAAATAAAGTACGTTAATCAGTGAAAAGTGACCTTGTTGGGCTGAGGTGTACGAAGGAAAAATCAAGCGTCGTAAATATCCCTCACTGGGCTGACCAAGTGAAGCTGTCTCGTTCGCCGCGTATGTAGAGGGAAGTCTGCCTGGGTCCCGATGCTTCTTAATAAGGCACCAACTGTATAATAAGCACGGAGATTTAATGAGGTTCCTGGGTCCCGCGGAATGAAGGAATGGGGGTGTGAGGGTATAAATTTTCACTCGCCTTCGATGTCGGACGGTGTTATTATGCCTGGCAGATCAGCCATTACAAAGGATGAATGTGTATTTGTCTTTTACTGCTACCGAAGAGCATGCTAGGTGTTACTGGAGCGTCTTCCAAAAGAAACGTCGTGGGAAAACGCGGTTATGAAAACTTGGTAGTCATCCGTTGCTGACTTTCCTTCGGGGGACTTGAACGTTACCTCAGCGATTCTAAAAATAAACAAATAGAAATAACAGAACATTCGAAAAACACACTCTTCCGCCATCCTGTTGTACTTGATGTTCTGTCTTCATTTCGCTCTCCCTTATTAAAGCTCAGTATTTCTTTCGTCCTTTCTTCAAATCTTCAGCTGAAAACCTTTATGGACAGAGTCAACAGACTATAAACCCAAGAATAAGGGAATAAACCTGGACAGACATTCTAGCTCGCAGGTTATGGAAACGGGTATTCTCACTTAAACAACTCAAGATTAAAAGCTTTTCAGATCCAAGGAAGTTAAAAAGCCCTTGTACGTCTAAAGATGTTATGTTATACAAATTAACCGTTTTTGCCTTTATTTCTAATCTGCACAACGCGACACCTGTTCGAATGATATAATCGCAGACCTCCCAAGTCTCGATTGACAGCTATGCAATTTCTTGAAAGTCGCCGAGGACTCATTGTCAGACCAGCAAATCAGTTAAAGAGTTTACTGGAAAAATATAAACTGATTAACAAAAGTAGAGTTCTCGGAAAACGTTCAATAACGAAGACTGGAAGCGCACAAGAGCTGAACAGAAAACGTTCAGAGGAGACCCCAAGACCTGCTTCCGTTTTAGCGAATTCTCGGCTTTCCACTCTTACACATTTGGTGCTGATCAAAAGTCCACATCTACCACGGAAGAATCTTTCGTATATGATTTCTTGTTCCTGAAACTCCCTTTTGTATGTTCTTGGGAAATACCCCTGAACGGGGAACCGGAGTCTCGACCTAGTCGCCTGCCCGGGAAGGATTCCAATCAGCTTTCATTATTCCCATCAGGCTCTTGAGCTGTCAAAACAATAAATCTCGTTTTCAAGTTAGTATCCGTTCTGCTGTAGGGTGCATGTTATTTTGCTGTTATATATGGTTGGGTGAGTTTGATGAACTGGTAATTATAAATAATCACAGGCAAATCTACATAACCACCCGAATATTTGTAAATGTGAAAGGGCGAATGTGTTCGATTCGCAAAAAAATTCCCGTTTACCAAACATGCTGGTATATTTCTGTTCCGTAAATGGAGTTAAAACCTTATCTTGCGTATCCTAACGTTACCTAATCTTGGCGACTGTGCAAAATTACCCAGATGATCTATTCATAACAATTTACTGCGGATTTATGATAATCCCACGGCACTTGTGCACCATTACAAATTCATCAGTCAGATTCCATCCCTTTGGAAGACATTTCCTCATATTTTCCTTTACTGTCGCATATTCTGAAAACGAATAAGCGAGGGATTACATCATTGTTTATGCATCAGGTTACAAACGGTATTAGATGTGTTCGTTTATGAGAGAGAGAGAGAGAGAGAGAGAGAGAGAGACGAGACTGAGAGCACAGAGAGAAGGGACTTGAGGAGAAGAAAACGAGAGAGAGAGAGAGAGAGAGAGAGGTTTTCAGGTGATGTTTTCTCACATATCCTCCCCCCCTTACCGGGTGGAGTTGCCTTCCTCAGTTAACCTGACTAAAGCTATGACATCGGCCATCCCTTCATACCCAATATTTAGGTTACGTTTTCATGCACAACTAAACATTATGATTGCTACTGATACTTACGAATAATTTTCTCAGATGCAATAATGTCACTAGGAAGGGTAACCTAATGTTCCTCTCTAGCCAAGGCCCGGTGAAAATAAGATAGTTAAGATAAGGCACACTGTTGGCGAATAGTCATGGAAGAAGCGATAGACATACCTACTGCTTTTGAAAAGAAGGCTCGAGTCAGAAAAAAAGCATAAGCAGGAGGAGAATGTCAAATTTAGGCAGTTAGTAGAAAGAGAGTCAATCTTCTATGTGATCCGATAATTGCCAATTTCTAGAAGGTAGATTTGTGAAGATGTGGCCTTACATGAGTTTCGAGGCCACCCGAGACGACGGACGGGAACTCTCTTTTTGAACCTAACCAATATGTGGCTGTTGAAGAGAGAGCCCCTATTTTTGG
>NC_087207.1:63578389-63656001 GCF_015104395.2 Macrobrachium nipponense
TTGAACTCTTCTGTGACCTCCCATTTTTATCATCCTTAGTTATAAGTGGCGTTGGTGCTAGAACCGCTTGCGTCCATTACCGCTGGAATGGTCAAGGGCATTTGACCCTTACAACTGGAGGTCATGGGGATCAATTTGAAATAACAGAATGGTCTATCTTTGGGTGCTAGGTCAGCAGGGGGTTCGGCCCGCGCAATGTGGCTCAGCGGGGATCGACCCAGGGGTTCCCCAAACCCGTCATGCCACGGCAATGGGGTTACGACTATATTGCATTTCTATTAAATGGTGAGATACTTTTATAAATGACTGAAAGGGACATTGATACTTATTGAATGATGCCCTTTTTATGCGGTCACATTCTTTGTCTTCTCCTCATCCGTTCAAAGGCCTCGCCTTGTCGAAAGAAAATGGAAGGGAGGCTGGGCGCTGGCGTCAGGGCGAAGTTGAGTTCCTCAGGAGACACGATCGTGGAGGTTGTCGAGAGGCAGGTGGTGGCCGGACCTCACGCTGCGCTTTATTGCCATAGATCATTTTTATATGAAGCCTCGTAATCTGGTTCTCGTGTGGTACATCAATCAGTGATTTCGGTCGGCGAACAAGTTAATGGTCTGTGTGCAAAGTAGCTGTCTTATTACTTGGCCATTACTCTCTCTTTCGCTCTTTCTTTATCTTTATCACCTTCCTAATATTATGGCCTATTCACACCGAATCTAATTTATTTTGTTTCGAATGGCAAGGTACTGTAAATAAAGGCAAAAAGACACCAAGAAAAATGACTGGGTACACTGAATTACAGTGGATCTTTTTCTAAGATATAATGTAACTGAAATTTTTAAATGAGCACCTGTTTAGCCCCCACCTATCTTTGAATAGCTGCCTAATATTTAGGAATAATAGAGGTGCTTTGTAAGGCCTCAATTTTCATTATATTGTGTTATTTGCATGTTGAAAGTCAGTATGTATTACTGTATATGGATATCAGAATTTTTTAGTAGTATTATGGCATAATATTAATTCTGTCATTTTACGATTTCGCGATGCAACCTAATCAAAGTTTATTAGCCCCGGGGTCATTCAAAACAGTTCCTCAATATAAGTTTAATCATATTGGTAATTTTCTTGCAAAAACCTCAAGGAATCTTATGTCGATATTCATAACATCTCTGGAGGTGCGTTCACGCTATAGTAAAACATGTCTTCAATACACGTCGGAAACTTATCTCATACATATTGCTAACAGGTGGAAAACATTTCAATGGCCGTAAGTGCAGAACGTAGAACAAATATTGTAGAATTGCTGGATAATTGTATGAGGCCTGGATAGGCCTACCAATAAGCTGTTAATTTGCATTTAATTGGTCTGTGACGTTTGTGCGATAAATTGCTTTCGTGTGTTCGTGATAATGTTTTGCTGCAGTGTGGAAACAACCCAAAGCTTTTGAGAGGATGGGAGCATTTTTTGTCATATACTTGCATATGGCTCTGCTCTTTTTGTTTCTCTAAACTTACTTCATTTGTGATGCTAGTAAAAGGCACTCAGTCTATTTTGCTCCTTATTTTACCTGCTTATTTTTGATATAGTTAAAGGTGATACTTCTAGTTGGGCCTCCAGAAACCAATTCTTCGAAGCTACTGCCTTGTTCGCTCTTTTGATCTGCGACATTCTTCTAATCACACTTGTTCCCCTGAAGAAGAGGTTATTAGTTAACTCAGTTTATTTTTGTGACTGTCTGCTTGCTTGTCTGTTTGTGAATAGGATTACGCTAAGGGATTTTTATGGAAATTGCACTATAGGTTGGCATCAAGACTGGCAATAAGTGATTAGATTATGGTTGGGACATGAATGTTACTTTTAAGCAGGCACAGCCTTAGCAGAAGTGGTTTTTGATCGCCTTCCACTCCCGTGAATTCACTATCAAGATAGAAAGGTACGCTTTACAGTCATTCTTATCAGTCGCTTCAAGAAAATGGGAATCTCCTCATTCCCCTACCTTTCTTAAACAATTGAACCTACTTTAAACAAAAGGGGATATACCGGCACTCGGAAATAAATTGATCATTATCTTGCAGAAACTTCGTCTGGGGTGACTTGCTCGCCTATATTTGTCTCGTTGTCTTAAAGGAAAAAGACAAAACAAATAATATGTGAAATCATTCAATGCCTCGTATTGCATTTGACATTTGGAACATGCATCATTATTAGTTACTATATCAATAGTATGAGAAGTATAGCCATTCTTGGGAGATGCAATGAAAAATGCAAAGAAAACTAATCGTGCTCTATATTCTTTAAGAACACGATATCTAACGATGGCAATGAATGGTGGAAAACCTTTCCGGATATGATATTACCGTCTGACACTTCGTTAGTTTCCCCTCAAACTGCGAAAACGTATAAATTGTTATATATTGTTGCCTGTGAATACAGCTGTTGTTTTGTTTTTGCTCCCAACGAATTTGCAGGAAAAACCAACATAAGGGAATTTCTAAAAGAATTTCAGCGGGCAACATCTTAAATATGAAGTTTTGTAGCATTCTGTTTTTATGCAATCGCACTTCGAAAATGTATTTTGTTAACATGGTTTAATGAAGTAGGATTTTTTTGTTATATGCAACGTTTTGACTTTTAACGTGAATTATTTAATCACAGAAAAATTAAAGCAGAAACTACAATAATATTTCTCTTGCTTCCCGTTTATGAGGAACGCACCAAATAAAACTATATATATATATATATATATATATATATATATATATATATATATATATATATATATATTATATATATATATATATATATATATATATCACGAGGGTCAAAATGAGGCTCGTTTAAATAATTGGAGAGAACTCCTGGTAACCTACCTTTCATATTCCCCTCTGTGACGTCTCAGAAGCTAGCTGAAAAATCAATTGTTAAGCTCTAGACAAATTCAAACTCCCGCTATTACAAAAATATAATTCTTATTTCCCAAAATAGCTAACATGAAAACGGAATAAAATGAGTTAAAGGACTTCCTCAAAAGTACTCGGTAACCTGTACTACAACCTTCCCGTGGTTATCTCAAGTCTCTGGAATGTATTCACGATCTCGTTTATGCACACAGCGCGTTTTCTATATGTTTTTGATCTCTGCATTTTTGAGGAATCCAATGTTTTGCACCTGTCTCTAATCGGCAAGAGCTAAGGTTATCAACCCCACTTATTTTAATATATAATGTCTGTTTTTTCCCATGACCACATTTATATACTCATACATACATACACAAACACACACACACACACACATATATATAATTATATATATATTATGTATATATATATATATATATATATATATATATATATATATATATATATATATATATATATGTGACCTCTTTCGCCAGGTAGATAGATCATGGTATCGCCATGGGATTCCCCCAGGTGTTCTACTGGCCAATATTTACTACATGGCAGGCAGATGTTAAGAAGGACCCTTCAATTCCCGTCTGAAACCGAAGACATATGTACCCTTCTCCGTTCTCCCCATCTATATATCTGAAATCTTCGGTTTCAGGTGGAAATTGAAGGTTCTTTCCTTGACATCTGCCATGTAGTAATTATTGGCCAGGAGGACACCTGTTGGAGTCCCATGGCTACACCATCATCTACCTGTCGAAAGAGGTCACCCCGATGTGAGGGGAAGGGGTCCTCGTTGGTGCAAAATGGAGAAGACGTCAAAGTGCCTCTTTTGGTATATGAAGGGGCATGGCATCTGATTGAAAGACTCCCTAAGATATTATCAATGGTTTAGTTCACCAGTACGTTCATGATTTTCTACGTCCAGTGATGGGATAGTAGAGCTTGGAGATGTAATATGCAAAATATCGATGAACTCTACCTAGGAAAGGAGTGAGTAGCCCCTAAAGGATGTAGGTAGTGATAAGCTTTTTTAGATTCTTGACTGTTTCATAAGTGAGAGAGTTAACTTGGGCAATTAAAGGGCGGAACAGGTTACTGGGATCATGGATCTTGATGGTGTAATAACAACACTCTAGCCCATAGTCTCTGAAGATCTAAGGCAGTTTCATAGCTCTGTTATCAGAATTTATCTTCTTAATGATCGTGTTCAGGTTCTTCGTACGTCTTTCAGGAGGGTCATTGCTTACAGGCTGGAATTTCGCAGGATCAATCGGGATGCCGTTCATTTTATCGCCATATTCTTCACGTTTCATGAAAACATAGACTGCGCTCTTGTCACCTTTGTTGACGATGATGTGTGGGAGTTCTCAGATCAGGCAGCGGCTTCCTTTCGGGTGAGGGTCAATGATCTTTCTCCTATAGTTTCCCCGTTGGGGTCTGGCTTCCCCGGTGAGTTCCTCCCGGATAGTACTATAGAGATTCATGTCACTTACTTGAAATTTTTCTAATATTCGGAACAACTTACACCCCAAGGGAATTGCAATTGATAAGTACTCCTGTGCTATCGGGTGGTCAAAGTCACCGGGTATCGTTGGTTCTGAACGAGACTATGGTTCAAATCCTGGTCAGCTCAGAAGCACTTATCAGTTGCTCGTTCCCTGGGTGTAAATTGATTCCAAGCTTAATGAATTCCATATCAAACGATATTTGTGGCTTTATATTTGTTTATATGAATAAATATATACATATATATATATATATATATATATATATATATATATATATATATATATATATATATATATATATATATATATATATATATATATATATATATATACATATATATAACTGAATTACGAAACTATGGAACGTGATGAATATATAAATAAAGACAGATTACGCGAAGGAAAGAGAAACAATGGAGTACTGCAAGTCAAGGTCTGAAGAGGCTTTACGTGTCCATTGCTACCTAAATCTCGTCAGCACCTTTGTAATACAAAATAGCACGGCCCCCATAGAGAGAAGTCGGAGTCGACAAATGTAGTAACAAATATAAATTTACCCTTACCACTCTGCAAGCTCACAGCAACCAAGGGCCAGTATTTCAACATTACATAGATGACTAAAACTGTAAACCGATACTAGAAGAATTATCAGAAAACAAACAGATCATGCATAGAAAAGCCAGGTTCCACATATTGTGATTGCAGAAGCTATGAGCATGAATCAACAACAGCCTGCTTTAAATATACCGAGGCACATGGACATCATACTCCCTTCTCCTAGAAAATCACTGGACATCAATGAGTATCCAAAGGGAGACATGTTTGACAGAACACCCCTAAACATGACTACCAACAACAAAGCAAATCAAGATATCGGCCAGAGATAGAAATCACGCCTTTGCTCACGCTCCTGGCTGCACAGGAGGCATCCTACGGAGCACCAGGAATGCCTGTGCTGCTGCCCAGATCACCAGCGAGAGAATGAGACCCACTGACCAATGGGAATTCATCACCCAAAGACTCCAAATTTCTAATTCAAAAGTCCACATGCAGTAATAAAAATCTTGTACGGCAATTTGTAATCCAGTCCTGAAGACGCTGCAGGGAGGTGGGGAAACGGTTCTATTAACTAGAAAAAGAAAATGGAAAGAATCTTGGATACACTTTCTTTATTCCTAAAAAGCTTGTCTGAAGAGAAAAAGAAGTATAGACTGTTTCAAAGTCGTAATATAAAGATAGTACTGCGAACAATTCCATTAACTTGAATAGAATTTGAATAAGAGAGAAGATATACGCAAATAGCACACACACACACACACACACACACACACACACACACCACAACAACACACACACATATATATATATATATATTATATATATATATATATATATATATATATATATACACGTATATATATGTAAATATATATGTCAGTATATAACCATTTGTAACCCAAATCGTTTTATTGCTCCTTATATAATACACTGCAGTGGATTGTATCTTTTTTATTTTATTTTATTGCACATACTCGTACTGCAACTTCGTTTTTATGGTATCAATAATTGTTGTTGATTCAATAATTACCATCTTTATTGCCCTGGCCAATAATGTTACGTTTCTAGTGGTTTGTGTGCAGATAAGTCTGTCTGTTCGCATGTTAACAGGACTACGTGAAAGTAATAAACTCATTTTTACCATTTTAAATGGGGAAAACGTACTGATTCCTTTTGGGTTGGTCCCAATTTTCTATCTTTACCTGATCCTTGTAAGGACTGAGCTACAGCATTTACCCCAGTAAAGAATATCACTATTTCTGGAGAAAAGTGTAATTAAATACAGATGGCAGTAAATTACAGTACATACAAAAACAGCAATCTATTAAACAGACGCAGAAATAACAATAACTGCTTGAGACAAAGAAGAAGGGTCTTTAATACAGCGTAACAGGTTCCCTCAATCCTTTAAAACATCAACCTCCAAGCACAGTGAGGATGGCCTTTCCACTGGGGCGTTCCTGGACATTTTGGGGCCCCAGGGGCACAGTCCCATTTGGGGTCCCTCTTATGGGTGGGAGGCGAGTGAAGCTTAGAGGAATAATATCATTCCTCCAAGGAGCATTTTAAAGTCACTTGTAAATGAAAATTTCAGACTTAGCTATATATTGTTCATAATTCTCTCCCTCTCCCACACATGACACTGACACCTCTTGCCCAAATCCCGTTACCCAGGGCTGGCCCAAGTACCCTTCAATGGGGCCACCGGTCCCATGGGTTAAGCAGAAGGCCAGATTCATTGAATCATTTGAATGTGTATTATATGGGCAAATGGGGCTATTATGGGGGCCCTCAGAAGATAATTAGGACCCTTATAAGCAGTAATCAATTGCTTTAGATCGGCCCTGCCCTTACCCGAATCAAAGTTACCCACCCTCATCTGATCCGTATGAGAAGGTCTATAATGGGCTCTACGATTGGGAAGGGGCACCTGGAGAACTATATTTCTTTTACGTAACATTTTTGTTACATTTTTGTTCACAAAATTGGAAATTGGGGCCTTTTAGCGGGCTCCAAACTTTCGGGTCCAAATATAAATGAGGCCCTTGACCATTTTGGGGTCACTGGATTTAGCTTGTCCAGTCATAGCAGCAATTGTTAGATTTCGCATATTGGGCCCCCATCCTCACTTTGGGGCCCAGGAGGCGATTTCAAACAGCCCCCTCCGCCCCCCACTCAGTAATGCCGCTGCCTTTCCACCGCTTTACATTAAAAACAATGAACAACTGGCGCTGGACAGCGTGAAAGTGTCAAATTTCAGTGAAGTAAATCATGATCCGCTGTCAAGTGAACAGCCTCTGAAAGTAAACACACTGAACGTGATAGCAGAAGTTCACTATTTAAAACAAACATATTGAAATAGCAGAGAAGGATTAGCCATTGTGTAAGTCACAATTATCACTGATAAAAAAAAAATATAACACCATTTTAGTTATATGAGGCTGCTAGGATTGATACATGAGGATAATATTTCAAGAACAGTAGAGAAAGATATCTGAAGCATATATATAGAGGGGAGAGATTGGGCATATTGTTAGAGAAATATCATGGCAAAATATTAATTTACTAATAATTTCTATATGCTTCAGTCTGCAGACACACACACACACACACACACACACACACACACACACACACACATATATATATATATATATATATATATAATATATATTTCATTTTATAACATCTGGATCACAATGAAGTAGCTCTCAAAACAGATATCTATTAGTGTCACCAATGGGAATTGAGTATTTTCTGTATGGTATCATAATTATCATTAGTTGTTGGGCAAAGCTATTTAGTATTTCAAGAAAGAAAGGCCTACTAAAAAATCCAAACCAATTGTTTATATTTTGCAATACCGGTATCATGCTATTGAACCTAGGCTATTATTAATATTGTTATATTATGCCTATGGATGAAGCCTATTTGGGATGACAGCGTTGGAGATACAATTATTTTACCATGCAGTTGTCAAATTTTATCGTGTCAGTTTCATCCAATAGTAAAGAACGAAATTTAAAGAACGAAATTTGTTCTGCCTCTAGAGAATAAATCGGGACTGTAAATTTATGGTGGAAAGAAAGGTACATAGCCTCGACAAATCGGTCAACTATATGTTCAAGTGTATACAAATTACAGCAGACAAAATTAAAATTTCTATTTCTACATATAGTACACATTGTCCCTGGTAAATGCTACAAATTTAATATACTAATCTTTAAAGACTGCTTAGAAAATGACCATAATGTAGTACCATATCTGCAAAACTTTATGGCTTATGCGTAGAAGAAATATACCAGTAAAATTAAATATTTTCATTTCTGCATAAAGTACATATTATGTATAGTAAATGGTGCATAAATCATTTGATAGTGTTGACGGACATCCGAGAAAACACGTTTCAAAGAGTACAGGGTTTCCCATTAGATTGTATGGGTTGCACCGTTTTTTACGTAAGAATCATCGCATAGCGATGGCGCCAGGCAGTGCACGTCACAAACTAGTTTGGCTATTATACGCTGGCCAATCTCTCCTCTCCATATCTATGATCTGAAGCATATATTTCTGTGATATTCAGGATCGTCAAGTAGTGTCACTTAGCCAGAGCGGGTCATTTAGTATGAGAATAGTGCGAGAACGACTATTAGCAGTTTTGGTTTTGTTTGATTTAAATTTGTTGACTAAACCTCATTTTACATAATGGAAGTAAACAGGACATTTCCAGTTCTAGTCGGGCCCTTGATTTCTGTGCCGAGTTGTGCATATGCATTTAAAGTAATGTTGAAATGCATGACCTTTATGTAAAGCTCTTTATTTTAATTGATCTACTTTAAGGTCTTTCATATATTGTCAATACACAACCTTATAGCTGAATTGACGTTCTTTTTCAAATCTTATGATAAGTTTGGAAATGAACAGTTGTGTATAACAACAAGGATCAAAAGGTTACTTTTGGATGCATTTCGGTAGCAATGTGATCATTTACTTACTTGCCAGAGATAGCTTGCTGTAAGTGGCGCCACTGCTTCTCTAACTGTCATTGTAATCCAATTTGGCAAGCAGTGTCCATAATTGAACGAACAACAAAGGATGACAGTTTTCTGTTAGATGAATATTTTTCTTGTAGAAGAAGCTCCATCATAGGGCTTACTTTGTGTTTTAAGATATGGAGCTACTCCTATAGAAAGTGCTAACGCAATCATCTCCAGAGGATCATAGTTATATAACATATGGAATGTAAGATCACTGATCATTTAATGGTATGACAAGCTTTAAATCAAACTCCAAGAAATTTCACGCAACAGAATAAGTATATCACTTAAAAGCATTTATTTTTCTGAGACTAGATAAGAAGGGAATTTTTCGTAGAGTAAATTACTGCACTGCATAGGACGTGTAATAACAAGCAAGTTTACTTTTTCTAAGAAAACAAATTACTTGGAACTATAGACACTTGCACTATATACAGTTTACATTTTTGTCATCATTTAGTTATTAAAATATGCACTAATCCCTCTACATACTTATTCAGATTTTCAGCTCTCATTATGGACGAAAATATATCTTACCCATTTGAAAAGAGAAACCTGTCCTTGCACAGTGATTAGCCTGTATTTTTTCCTCTGAGCCTTGATATTTTCTTTCGCGCATTTTCTTGAGGCCTGCGGAACTTTAAAAAAAAAATCTTCATGCGATCAAATTTATTGTATATTCTGGTTCTTCAGAAGGTCTCAATTTTCGAATGGTCCTGCAGTTTTTCTAAACAAGTTTTCTGATTACGTATCCACTGCTGCTTGAAAGCTTTCGTTGGGTTTTGTGCACCTTATATGAAGTCAGCTAAGTGAATTGACTGTAAATAACCTACTATGAGATTCAGAGCCTCTGTAACACGGTTTTTTGGACTTTGCTCCTTGTCAGAGCATCGGATGTAGCTGAAAGTTGACATATGTATATTTTACAACCACATACAAATTTTGTCAGCATTATCAATAACCTGAAACCCGATAGTTTTAATTTTTATAGAGTAAAAATTATCTAGCCGACGCCATGGCCAATGATTACGAGCCAAGAGTCGAAAAACATTCATTACGTAATCAAAGTAAACACCTTTTGACGAAATGTTGCCCCGCCCATCCACTAGACAGAAACTCATTCTCCTTGTTCCATCGGCTCTGAAACTCGAAGACTTTATGAATGGCGGAATGATACATAGATGTGGGTGGGGTATCTGTGCTAGCAGTAGTGCCGCAACAGTATATGTGTAATATACATGAATTAAACGTTTAGGCCAACTGCTGGGATCCTTGAGGATCATTTACACTTCTTAAAACTACTCGAGAAATGAGTTTTTATAGCCAGAGGTTAAATTTTGTAATCCAACAACGCCCATGATAACCTTCAGTGTTATCCTGAATTATAACGAGGCCAAAGTGGGTGGAGCCTCATGAAGTTATCATTCTGACGATAATTACTGGTGAAGGTTTAAAGCCAAAATACGGTACAGGCTATTTTTTTCAGTAAATAGGTAGATAGCCAATAAATAAAAATTGCTTGACAATGGATATAGCAGTCATCAAATCAAGCTTGTCTACTATGTTTTTGAAAATTACCAACTATTCCCTACATCTTGTCAATCTGATTGTGACCTATAAAGTAGACTGTAATTTCTTAGGACACTTATTTTGGGAGTTAGACTAATAATAAAAGTTTTTTTGTATTTATTAACATATTTTGTTGGTTTGTTCATTATGACAATTATCAGTGGAGAGGTTTCAGAGTTCATAAAGGTGTGCTGCTTTGCTTGTAATTAAATTTGTTTGTCATTGTTGCCAGAGGTATAGCCTTCGTTACGTATAGAGAGAAGAAATGCTGTCAAAAGTTACGTAACGAGTGCGTTCGAAACCTTTTCTCTGAGTAAGTTGGCCCGTCTTCAAAAAAGTCACTTTTACATTGTAAGTACCAAATTTATTCAACCTACGTAATGCAGAATGCAATCAAAATTTATGTGCACATATAATGTGTATTCTGAATAAGCGTTATATGTATGAAATGCATAGATAAAAAGTTATTGCGAAAAAACCGTTTTACAGAGGCCCTGAATCTCATTGTAGTACACCATCTTCCCTTGAATGTTGGATTCAAACTTGTCTGCTTCGATTTTGATATTTAAAGACAGTGAATAAAGAGATTTCGAAAATATCTCGCAAACTGAGGTATATAATAATGGAAGAACTTGAGTTCTAAACTGATCACTCCCCGGGTAATCATCCTTACGGGTTGCCATGTCTACGCAGGAGGGATGTGATACAAGGACGAGGTGAAGATTGTAAGGTCAGATGAGGATAATGCACAATATATCTTCTATAATTCACTAGAATCTTTATCATATGATAATGAAGGAACCATGACACGAGGACCTCAATAAGAAATTCGCAGGTAATCGAACTCCCTCCTCCTCCTCCGTCTTCCACAGCTGCCCCTCCCTCTGTCCCCAATACATCCTCCTCCACAGCGTCTCTCTCTCTCGCTCCTTTTCTCTCATTCAAATTTATAACTTTAGCCGAGTCCATTGTCTGGGATGTCCATGAGTGTTTGATGGTTCATTTTATGGCTTTTATGTTTATAGCGTACGACAAATGTTCCCCGGACGGTGTTCGAATCATGATGGAGTGTTGTTCTCAAGTGAAATACGTCCACATCTGTTTGATTTGCGTCGAGGTGAACACCATTGACTCTCTGTTGACGTTGGATTCAGTTCCAATGTGTATGTAGAGTGAATGCGGAAGAAAAACTGTCTGTTCGTTTTTATATGAACAACTATTGCGTAGTTGTCTCCACCTCCAAGAGATGGCGTGGATAGGCACCTCATGTTTACAACTTATTCGAGTACGGTTTTCATTTTCTGCTATGAGACATTGCAGTCGCTGGTTTGTTATCGTTCCCCATCATAGTTATTACGTTCCATTTATTCTGATTCACAGCATTTGTTTGGCAAGATTTGTATGAGTCACAGAATTGGCCCTGCTGGCCACACCCAACCCCCCTTCAAAAAACGCGTGGACGCAAAGCATTCAATGAAAGTTGCTTAAAAGAGAGACCGCAATATATATATATATATATATATATATATATATATATAATATATATATATATATATATATATATATATATATATATATATATATATATATATATTAGATAGACAGATAGGTATATACACACACTATATACTATATCCTATATATATATATATATATATATATATATATATATATATATATATATATATATATATATATATATATATATATATATATATATATAATATATTTATAATATATATATATATATATATATATTATATAAAGTACACCACTTGAATCTTTTGGTCTTCATCTATGAAGCCGAAATGAAATCAGACCCATTTATGGCATAGAGGGTCACTTTGATTGTTCTTTCTCTCAAAAGATGTTGAAATAGGCACCAGCTATTTAGACAACCTACATGACTCAGATCTGCCAGAGCTTATTATGAGTATTGCATTTTTATTTTTTTTGAGGTATGAAGAATGTCTCTTGTTTGTGAATTTGACTGAAGCTTCGTAAGACAATGTGTCACTAGATATACATCTGCGAAACATGACTTGAAGTGTCCCTTCTTATGTAATGTGCAGGTCTTCTTGCGTATTTCTGTATATATGTGTATGCTGTGTTTTTATTATACCTTTGTGTGTGTGGGCGTACGTAGGTCCGTAGGTACACCAATTCACTTCCAATTATATATGTGCATGTGTATTTTTATCTTCTCATAATCGTTCACCGGAATTTCGAAGCATGTTATCCACCTAATCACTTATTTCGTTATGACTTTTTGACTGTTGGAATAATACTTATCTTCATTTTGCTTTCCATGTTCTTAAATGAATTGTTTTTTTAACAAGTAATCAGAATCGTTATTATGGTTTGAATCGTTTGAGACTTAATTTTTTTGAGGTAAGAATAGGTTTGTAAGGTTCTTTACCTTTGTATTCTAATTGCTGTTCTACATTTGAATGGTTCTTATCTTTTTACAACAAATTGCATAATGTACAAAACTATGGAATCGTGTAACAGTTACTCAAAAGTCCTTAGTACTTACGTTTTCTCTTTGCGGCCTACTTGCAACATACATAGATGCATCGTTCAAGTTGCGCTACCGTTTCGGCCTCCAACGGCCCTTTTCAAGAGCTTTCCCTGACTAAAGTACACAGAAGTCCAAACATACATCGTAATATATTTAAACAGAAAACAAAACCAAGAGAAACACCAATCTCCACACTACACAATGATCGTCAAGGAGTAAACACGTTGTTGCTAAATACCATATTGTTGTTGGGTGATATGTACAAATAGAGGACCTGTTTTGTAAAGTCCTGTATTGCCATTGAAGTTCTTAATATTGCTAGTTTGAATACAAACACTCGCCAGCAAGCACCTTCCTGTATAATTACCACTTTTGAACAATACTCTGCTTTGTTGTTTGTACGTATACAATACTAATGCCGTATACGATACTCATGCTGTTTGTACGTATACGATACTCATGCTGTTTCATTCGGGTGGCAAGAATTTTCCCTGTTTGTCCTATATAACATTTTCCACATGAACGTGGAATTTGGTAAACAACACCTTCGTCATGCGTTGGTTTGTTTTTAATCAAAATCTCACCTATAGAGGGGAATGAGAGCATTACTTGAACATTAAGAATTTTAACTGGTTGAATTATGTTATCAAAATTAGGGGAGTATGGAAGGGTGAGTTTAACCTTTCAGATGTCAAATGGTTCTTTTTCAAAATAAAAGTTTTTTCTGGCCAATCTGGAACATTCATCAATTTGTATTTTAGCAAAACCATTATCTCTTCTCCTGCATATTCTTGGCTAACCATCCTAAGTGCACATAGAAACATAGTTCTAAGATCTGACTGCTGGATGTTATCGGCATGGCAAGAAAAAGAACTAATAATCAAATTGCTATTCGTACATTTCCTATGTACAGTCGCGGAAAAGATTACGTTTACCACCTGCGTTCACTAGACACGCTGAATGGCAACGCCGCTTTTCTTTACGTAGTAAAAAGTGTTGAAAATATGAATGAATTTGCTGCTCGCAAAGGCAAGCCTTATTGGTGGAGAAGTTTCCTTACCAGTTAACATATTTTCACTTGATTATTTGAAAAGAAATAAAAGGACCTGATAAAGAAAAAATGTTTAAAAACAAATCGCAATGCAATTCTTAGTTTTATACATAATTTTTCAATACTATATAAGATGGGTTATCAGAGGGAAATTACAACAAGTAATATCATCATACAGTTGCGTTTGGCTCTAGAGACTAACGTAGGAAATGGAAGAGCAGGGGCTGGAAGCGGGGTGCTCGGGAAGAGGGAGGAGTTGTTTGCAAGGTAGAGACAACTATCCAAGCATGTATAACTTCGGTAACGATTTGTCTCTTAACTCCTAAACCTTTTAAAGCTACTTCTGATTTCCCATTGAAACGATAAATAATGTAGTTGAAACGGCCGAAAAATATTGATACAATTGATATAAAATCATATTGACATAACCTATCCTATACACGAAATGAGAGAGATATTTACCTAGAACTTCAAACGAATGACTGGGTGCCTCTGATTGGCTAATTACAATTAGGGCATTAATTCGTTTATTGACCTATGCAATGAGGCTCATCTGTTATGTGTAATTCAAATATTTTCCTTTGAATATTATCTCTTCTACGCTGAAAGCTCTTGCAAATTTGTGTAATTCAACAGCGGAAGAAAAGTAGTTCCATCTTGGATGTATAAAATTATTGAAAATATTGAATTCCCAACAAATAGATACACAGGAGTTTGGAGATGATAATAAATGGACAGAGAAATTGGAATTGATAAAAATTTCATGAAATGTATTGGCGATCCTGATAGGAATTCTATTTTTAGACATACTTGTAGCAGTTGTCGGATAACATTTACTTTTTTAGCTCATTCGTTGTGGCTAAGAATTTAGGATGTCTACCCAAAAATGGCCAAGAAAGATCAGCTAAGAACGAAGTTTCCTTTTCACCGACCGCTGCTGAGATCACCCTAACAACTTTTAATTTGAAGTTATTTTTCACCATTAACATAATCTTAATATGCCACAGTTTTAAACATAATTTATCTGCCACTGACCGTTGCTAAACGCTCTCATGCTTTCAAATTATACTTATTTAACATTCTTTATAACATGGTTACTTGGACATAGACTGTATAAATTTTTCGTTTACCGTATACAATAATTTTACAGTAGCCTATATATAAATATATATATATATTAATATATATATATATATATATATATATATATATATATATATATGTATAATAAAATAAGCTTTATCGCTTTATCTATTTCGGTGTTCATCCCTTGATAGAGGCTGCCTGACAGTGGTTCAAATACAGTAATGAGGAAAGAACTTGTTTTCCACGTAAATGCTGGAGCAGTGGCATGGCTTGGCTGTTTACACATTAATATCATAAAAGAATGCTGGCAACATTTAAGAAAATAGACGAGCAAAATAAATTTGCGATTTATTTTGCTAGATATTTGTGTGATCACATGATATCAATCTCTCTCTCTCTCTCTCTCTCTCTCTCTCTCTCTCTCTCTCTCTCTCTCTCTCTCTCTCTCTCTCTCTCTCTCTTCTTCTGAAATGGGTTGGGGACTATGTATACGTTTTTAAAGAAACATGTCAATAAAATGTTTATTCAAAATGTAAGGTTACTGTATTTGTTTTCAGAGAGGAAATTCGGCAGCAAACTCAAAAGGTTTTACGAATGCAGAAAATATCGTCAACGATGCCTTCCATTCTTTTTATTCTTCAACGTTTCTACCCTGCACAACGAGATTAAAGATTTTTTTTTTTTTAACTGAGGATTGATCTTTGCATGAGGTTGTTTAGTCTTGAGTTTCGAAAGGTCAAGAAACATTGAAATATCCTTGTGGGGAGCCGTCTCACATTTAATTTTAAAATTTCCAGTAATTTCATTTATATAGTACTCGAAAATTCTGAATGATAATTATATTTCAAAAACAATTATTGTGTGAGCCATACTACTACTACTACTACTACTACTAATAATAATAATAATAACGCAACTGGTATTATGCAGACTTGAAGTTATAAATCATTTTGTTCTTTGCTAATCTACAGGATAGACCAAAATATAACTTGCTACTATGTTTATTTCCGTCACCAAAGTAGAAACCAAATTGCTAATTAATATTTAAAGCTCATAAAAATCAATATCTTGTCCAGCCTTCATCGTTTGCGATCACCTCCTACAACCTATTTGGCATAGATGCAACGTGGTTGTAAATCATTTGCTGATTTCGTCGTCAGCATAACTCCATTCCCGTAATGTGTGCTCCTCAAGCAGTTGGTGAGATGGCTCCTGCCCTTAAGGGCTCCCAACTGCTAACTATACTATTTCCCCATACATCATTTAAGTTTCGTGTCGCGCTCTTTGCTAAGCCCATTCCAGGAGTTCAATATCTGGTTGTTCTGCAAATCATCGCCTAACAATGCCGGCATTAAGAATAGAACAGTTATCCTGTTAAAAAAGAAAGTGAAGCAAGTATCGCCGAAAAGATTTTTGTATCATTTGTATCATTAATTTGTATCATTTAATTGAAAATCTTATATTAGAAGGCACCATTACTTCTAATATCTCTATATATTTCTCAGCAGTGAAGCGGCCACCAACTTCAGCAAGTTCTCCCATACCGTGTAAATACATCCAGCCCTATACATTGCATGAAATATATAGTCACTGTGAGCAATTTCATATATGAACTGTTGCTCGTATCTTGTGTTGCTTTGGCGCCAGCAGAGTAGTCGTCCGTGAGTTGCCGAAGTGAGTGTCTTCACATCACTAAATTTATTCGAGTCCAGTAATCAAGGGTTTTATCAGCATACTGACTTGCAAAAGCCAATCTTGCCCTTTTATGGTGTTCAAGTTTCCCCTTTTTAAACGGGATTCGATAAAACAGATCTGAATCATTAAGATGATTCCTCACTGTGCGTGCACAGACCTCTAAATGCAGCTCGTCCCTGATGGCTTCTGCATTCTTAAAAGGAGACTTGATTGTAGTCAAGAATTTGCCCATCATCTTCAAATGTCTTTCTAGGCCCACCGCTCCGGTGATTATCTTTGAGGTTTCCTGATTCCTGCCACCGCTTCCACTAGCGTCTGACTATTGTCTTAGTAATGCCATTTCCCTTGTATTGAAACTGCATCGTTTGACATGCCTCTCCCTTTTAGCGCAACCTATTGCCCCTCGTTGACAAAGCCTTTCCTCTTGCAAGTTCATTCTCAATAAGGTTTTGGTTGATGTAGTTTCTTGAGGTTTACAAAACAGTTTAAGGTAAACCATTTCTTTCGGCCAAAAGTTAAGAAAGGCCGTAGTTTCGGGCCCACTTTCATAGATAAATAGCTTGTTGGAAAAAAAACAACCTCCACCCTTATTCATAAACCCTGTCTCAGAAACTATTACCTTTCAACATAATTGGAAGCGAATTTATGCTGATTATAAAACCATTTGTAAGTTATACTTATAGTGATAGCATATAGTTTACAAACAATCTCTCTCTCTCGTCTTGAAAAAATGAGTTGTGGACAACAATTGTGATTTTGTAGCAATTGCATCGACATTTGCTTTCAGTCAGTGTAGCGACAGTATCTATTTTTTGTAATGGAAATTCCACAGTAGCTTCTAAAGATCTTGGAGTTGGAGAAAAGGCGTTAAAGAAGCTATGCATGGTTTGATTAAATAGTTCACAGTTCCTACCCTCTCTCTGAACAACTTCTACCTCCTTCTATACTGTCCCCCTCCACCCCCATCACCTTTGTCAGTCTTAGGAGCACGATGATTTTAGGCTACGTAATTCCCTCCTGTAAAGAGTTTTATTTAATCCTGAGAAAAAAACACTTATAAACCCAATTTTCACGTTCCTGATTATTAACACTTATATTTTTTTTATCAACATATTTTAGTTTATATGAAATAAGTAAGTAAATATATGGTAACTGGTAAGGAGACGTCTGCACCAATGAGGCTCGTCTACTACATAAACAAAAGCGGCGTTGCCATTTACAATGCCTCGTGAGGTCCAGGGGTAAAAGGAAGCATTTCCCCGACTGTACTTTAAATTGAAAAAAGAAAAGAATGGATTTATTAATTTTCTAGATATTTTTACTATAAGAGTGGCCAACGGTATTAAATTAAAAGTAAATAAGAAATGTGCGAATAGCAATTTGATTATTAGTTCTTTTTCTTGCCTTACCGATACCATCAAGTGTTATATAGGACAAACTGGGAAAATTCTTGCTACCCGAATGAAATAGCATGAGTATCGTATACGTACAAACAACAAAAGCAATGCAATCAATGCACATTATGGTCAATGTAATGGTCTAATAGACTGGAATAGAAGCAGAGTATTGTTCAAAAGTGGTAATTATACAGGAAGGTGCTTACTGGCGAGTGTTTGTATTCAAACTAGCAATACAGGACTTTACAAAACAGGTCCTCTATTTGTATATATCACCCAACAACAATATGACATTAACAAGGACATGTTTACTCCTTGACTATCATTGTGTAGTGTGGAGATTATTGTCTCTCTTGGTTTTTTAAAATTTTTAATTTTTTCTCTATTTGAATATATTACGATGTATGTTCTGACTTTTGTGTACTTTAGTCAGTAAAAGCTCTTGAAAAGGGCCGTTGGAGGCCGAAATGGTAGAACAACTTGAGCAACTTTCTTCAATATCCCTCTGGGGCAAATCGCTCCTTCTGGCATCTTCATGAAACAGAGGATTAAAAGTATATGCATCGTACATACTAATTCAAACTCATAAAAACACACAAACACACACATATATGTTTATATGCATAAATCTGTTATTTCAGTTATCTAAGAATAACAGATGTTTTCTTGCTACTGCGCTCATATCTTTTGTGAGAGCAAAGGCTGAATGCATGTAGCTATGAAAGAAAGATTTCGGTCATGAACAGAAATAAGAGAGAAGAGAGAGAGAGAGAGAGAGAGAGAGAGAGAGAGAGAGGAGAGAGTAGAGAGGAAGAGAGAGAGAGAGAGAGAGAGAGAGAGAGAGAGAGATGTAAATATCGACAGGAAACATTTCAAATGTTGCCATTCTATAATATCAGAATGATGATTTAGAGAAAACGGAAAAGACGCCATAAAGCCCATATGTAATGTCAACAAATAGACAACATTACGTTGGAACTCCTACCAAGGCTGACATTCAGGCCAGATCAAGCTAATATTTCAGGACATGAAATATTCAAGAAAGTTCACAGTGAAAAGGGCAAGTGGGAAAGATTACTTCTAGGATGAGAGAATCGTTCTGTTCCCCTGGCATCCACAACACTAACACCTGAATGAAAGCAAAATTTAACAAATCATTTAGAAAGAAAAGAGAAATGATACCTAGATTTCCGGTTTTACTGTTTTTGTCTTTCTGCCTATTATTTTACAACCAGTTAGCTGGAAAGTTATTGGGTTTTCCCAAGACTAAAGAAACTTGTAGGTTCAAAGGTACCTTCTCCTACCTAGTAGACAGATAGCTATGTATTCTTCATTGCTACTGTCATTGGGCATGAAGACAGCTTTACAGATATTCCAGGTGACGGATCATATTAGCTCAGACAACCTCATACATCACCTCTTATATATTTCGTGATCAAGTTATTCATCACATTAGGAAGAAACGGGTTATCGGTCGTCATATGCAAATTCATGGATGAGGTAAATTATGTGAAATTCCTTTGCTCGAGCATCAGTACTGAGTTTGGGTGGGTAGAAGGGTGCCGGGGGTTACCGCTCATGTTCAGGGGGTGTCCGGCTGGAGGTTTTTATGTAAAGTGGCCATGTAAGTTGTCTCATTATCATCAATGGGGCGCACATGCCTTGCTTGCCCTCTCGCCTACCCTGGTGACCTCATTGTCACCTAATCCTTGCTAGCTATAATTGCCTTACGTTCTCCCTTCTCAAGTTTCTTTGTGTTTTCTCTGTTTAGCTTGTATTTTCTCTCTGAAGAAGAAATCGCAGATATTGGTGCTACAATATGCTGTTTACATCTATTCTCTCTCTCTCTCTCTCTCTCTCTCTCTCTCTCTCTCTCTCTCTCTCTCTCTCTCTCTCTCTCTCATTGTGAGTCACTGACAAAATTGTTGTTTATAGCAATGTCACTGATAAATTCTACTTACGTCGTTACTAAGATTAGCTTTCTTTATCTTTCGTGTTAAAGAAAAATCAAATCATCTTTTTAGTATTAGTTACTGATAAGACTATATTACTTTTATGTCCTAGTTGCCTAAAACTAATAAATAAGACAAGACATTAAGATCTTAACCCGTAAAGAAACAACCGTGCATAGCGAAATGAGCATTTGAATGACATCCACTCTGTCTGATTGTGTACGTATATAAACACCTTGACATGTCGGCCACGCTGCTCCTCTAGACACCTGACGAAGCCGGTTATTTCCCCCTGGCCATCTAGAGAAGGGCGTGGTAGTGTAGAGGTTCGGAGGGTGGGGTGGGGTTGGGGGTTGGGAGGGGGGGGATGTTGCTGGAGCAAGGGGGCTACCGGGGTCTGTTGGGAGCCTTGATGATACCCTTATACTTTAATTGAAATACCTTAGAACTGGAATGATATCCCCCTAAAGCATCTCCTAAATTTAAAAGGTCAAGAGGAATAACAGATAAACTGGTTTATCTATCAGAGGGGACCTGCAGAACCAAGATGGCAGCCAATGCTGTATTCATCTTGTAACTAATTCAACTTGAGGAAACTTGTTTTAAAAAATGACTAAGCCTCATGATACATAAGTCTCATGCAGCGCATTTCCTCTTCTAAATAAGCTACGCCATTAGCGTTTATTTCCCATGTAATTTAATCTCTCATTTTCTATCACCCAGTCCATCCTTCCTTCCGTTATATCCCGTATCTCTTTCCCTTTCAACTTAACGCTTCCAGATCATACACCCACTGCAACCAACCCGTCTTCTTCCTTTTTCTCTAAGAGACCAAACCCGAAGAGCTGTTCCGAGCCTTCCTTTTGCTAAACTGAACCTTATATTTCATCCTTGGAACTCTCCTCTTTTTCATTCATATCGTTGGCGGTTCCACAGACCATTGAATCACACATTTTGGGCAAAATGAGTTACTGATATCACAAAAACAAGCATACTTTGATCTTTAATATCACAGACTTTCACATTATCTCAAGTGATTTTCGACATATACAATATCATTACTGTCGAACATTGTCATTTCACCCTAAATCAGTTTTCACAATGACGAATGTTCAACTCGACACTGAAAACGTGAGGCTTGTCGAATGCATATTGTTTTCTCACAAAGGGCAGCATCGTTAACTAAAACCATTCGGTTGCCCTGTATGATAACTTTTTATATTCATAGGATTCGTGTAATAACTTGTATCTAACTATCATAAACTTTACGGAGTCTGCTGTTCAATTTTAGAAAAGAGTTAATAATAGCAATATCATGAAAAGAAATATTTTTTCTAAATCCTGATAATTTGTCCTTTAGGTCAGATGAAAAGGGCCATGAGAATGAGGTGGAGTTGAAGGGTTTGAATTACTTGAACAAGAAAGCTGAGAATTGGACTCCCAATCAAAATGTGGTGGAAACCAGACAATAAATGGTGGAGAGGAGTTATACTTGATTTTGAAGAACAGCAGTCCAGCGTTTGTGCCCCAGATGGTGACGATGATATACCTTTGTCAAAATTAGCTGAGAAAAATATCTCAAACGACTACGATTCTGAGGTTTCTGATATACCACTCACTACCATCAAAAAGAATCTTAAGAATGACAATTTTCCCATGGATGTTTCTGATATACTTAGTGCAGAGTGTGATTCAATTAGTGATCCAGTGTATGTGCCGAAAGTGATGAGGTTATCACAAAAATGTTATTATTATCTGGAAGTGAAGGTTGTATGAGTGATGTGTTTGCCACTTGTGAAAGATCTGAATAAAAAAAGCTACTTTGTTTTTCTCATTGTGAAAACAACGACAGTTGCAGAAATCACCATATGATAATCAGTAAGAATTGTGATAAAGCGAGTGGGAAATACGAGGATATCTTAGAGAAAAAAAACTGTTTCTGATTCTGTTATTGTATGACTTAATGATACATACATTCGTTTGTACACACGCGCCCGCACGCACATTTCAGTCCCATATAATCATACTGTTAGAATAAGGGGAAGCCTTGTGATCGCTCGGGTTCTTGCAATCAATTTAATAAAATTTCATTTATCACCAAACAATGTAAACATCATGACTATTTCAAATACTGTCGATGTAACAAATCAGTCAAGTAACTGGGAATGAAAGACTTATCTGATAAATACGAAGCAGGTACTACATCATTATCAGTAGGTGTACTCCTACCATTAAAAATGGCGATACGTGCTGTGTCTGATGGTCCAATGGTGAGAGAGGCTGCTCTCGGGGTGGACGACTGCTAAAATGTACACCTTGAATTCGTTACCTGTAGACTATCGTCGCTACACACACAGGAAAAATTATGTTGATACACATCCTCTTATGATCTCACGATTATTGTATTCGAGAAATTGTGAAGTTATTCACATGGAACAAACCAAAAACCCTTTTAACTCACAAAACAGAAAATGGAGCCTAATTTTGAAATTCCTGGGCTTTCTCCAGACCTACATCCCCAGCCTGGCAAGATACCTGCCTTCCCTTCATGGCTGCCCTCTAGAGACTGGCGAGCCTTGGTGGCTCTTGGGCCTCATCTTTGAAGTTCTTGGGCCCTCTCCAGGCCCACTTTCCCAGCCTGGCAGGATACCTGCCTTCCTCCGAGGAAGCAGCCTCTGGGTGTCGGACCCTTCCCTTGAAGGCTGACCTCAAGGGCTTTTGGGGCACATCCTTCACGTTCTTGGGGTACTCTCCAGGCTTGCTTCCTCAGCCTGGCAGATACCTGCCTTCTTCTGAGGAAGCAGCCTCTAGGTTGGACCCTTCCCTTCATGGCTGCCCTCTAGAGACTGGCGAACCTTGCGGCTTTTGGGCCTCATCCTTGAAGTTCTTGGGCCACCTCCAGGCCCGTTTCCCCAGTCTGGCAGGATACCTGACTTCCTCCGAGGAAGCAGCCTCTGAGAGGGACCCATCCCTTCAAGGCTTCCCTCAAGAGACCTTGAGGGCTTTTGAGCCTCATCCTTTGACGTTCTTTGGGCACTCTCCAGGCCTGTTTCCCCAGCCTGGCAGGATACCTGCCTTACTCACCAAGGAAGCAGCCTCTGGGTCGGACCCTTCCCATCATGGCTGCCCTCTAGAGACTGGTAAGCCTTGGGTGCTTTTGGGCCTCATTCTTGAAGTTCTTGGGCCCTCTCCAGGCCTGCGTCCCCAGCCTGGCAGGATACCTGCCTTCCTCTAAGGTAGCAGGCTCTGGGTCAGAACCCTTCCCTTCATGGCTGCCCTCTAGAGACTGGCAAGCCTTTGGGGGGCTTTTGGGCCTCATCCTTGAAGTTCTTGGGCCCTCTCCAGGCCTGCTTCCCCAGCCTGGCAGGATACCTGTCTTCCTCCGAGGAAGCAGTGTCATGGTAATCGCTTTGTAGTGAAGAAACATATTAAAGGAAAGGAAAATGTACCTTCTTCGAGTAGCTCTGCAGCAAGTAGGCGTTCCCACACGTGTTTGGGGCGTCTGTTCTTATGATTGTTCGAGAATGTCCCGTTGTTTTGTGGAATTCCAGCATGCAGAGTGCGGGGACGTCGGTGGCGGCACGGCACCTTGGATATGACGTAACATTTCGTCCAGAGTCTTCTGAGAAGTTCTTGGAATGGAAACGTTCGTTGGTCAGCTCAGCCTTTCAGCCCTGCCCCAAGATCTACGTATATATATAAAGGACTCTGAGGAAGAAAGGATCAGATCATCAGAGATAAGAGAAGAAGGAAGAGACAAAGGATAAGAGAAGAAAAGGATGTACAAGAGAGTGGGAACAGAAACAAGTAAAGTCCGTAGTTCGTAGTTGGACAGAGAGAGAAAGATTCCGATGTTGAGTAACCCATTTAGAGAAGAAACGTCCTGCAAGTGGCTTTGAGAAGTAACCCACCCTTCAAGTTTCAAGACTAAGTAATTTCTTCCTGCAGTACAAAGAGAAGAAGCCATCTGAAGTTTCTACTGTTCTCCTCTGGGAAGCCGTCGCTTTGAGCGCTGATCTCAACGGCTGCAAAACTGGCCAGCAAATATTTCATTACCACAGTTTTCCGCTTTTCACAAATAGTCAGATTTAATTTCGTTATGTAAATAGGAGAAACCATTCTGTATTTATCTTTGTGAATAAGCTTGTAAATAAACTGTCTTGCTTGAGTTTCTTTCTATATTCGTATACCGTGAGTCAATTGTTGGTGTTGAACCCTTTTAGTTTATTGTAATAAAGAACCTGAATGGATCGCGATCCGTAACAGTTGGCAACCTAAGGCCGGGATATTCGGCACTGTAACGAATTGAAACAGGGAGAATATAGAAAAAACCAGAATGAGTGAGATGACGAAAGAGCTTATTGAGTCTGGTAAGCTTCTAGGTCTAGAGGGGAATGATCTCTGTGAGTATGTTGAGAGGAAAGAAAGAGAAAAGTATGAGAGAGATGAAAGAGCAGCTGAGAGAGATGAAAGAGCAGCTGAGAGAGAAGTAATGAAAATGCAGCAAGAGAGAGAAATGATGATAATGCAGCAGGAAGAAAGAGAGAAAAAACGTTAGCATGAGTTGGCTATCGCTTGTTTAAGGCAAACCACTCTAAACAGTCAGACAGGGAAGAACGAAAATGAAGCTGATGGTTTGGGTATAAGTGTAGTGTTGAAATTAGTACCAAAGTTTGATGAGGAAGATGTAACGAAATATGTCATGTGTTTTGAGAAGTTAATGGAAAGAGTAGGTTCTCCTAAAGAAATGTGGACTCTATATTTTATTTACAGTCAGTTTTGCGTGGTAGGGCACTTACTGTGTATAGTTGCATGTCTAAGGAGGAATGTGAAGATTATGATGTTGTGAAAGAAACTGTTTTTAGCGCATATAGGTTAGTAACGGAAGCGTACCGTGAGAAATTTAGAAGTTTGAGAAGGGACGAGAATATTACGTATGTAGAATATGGTAAGAAGTTAGAAAGGCTGTTTTTTGATTGGTTAACTTCTGCTAAAGTTGATGACTTTGATCGTCTGAAGAACTTAGTATTGTTGAAAAACTTCAAAGACAACGTGACCCCTGATATTAAGCTTTATATAGAATATAGGCAAGAAGTATCTTTTGCAGAAGCAACTAGGTTAGCAGACGAATATAGTCTGACTCATAATTTAAATGTCAGTAAGAAGCGAAATGATCCTTCATCAGGTAGAGTACAAATCAGTAAAGGTTTCAGTTCTAGTAATAGCAATGCGAGTTAAAGTGACTATTACTCTTATGCATACGGAAAACCTGGTCATATGTCTAAGCCCTCTAAGGTTTGTAAGAATAAAGGGGCATTTAGTAGCTCAGAATTAACTTGTTTTCAATGTAATGAGAAAGGGCATTTATCGAGAAATCGTGAAGTAGAAAGGAAGGACATTAAGAAACCAGTGTCTCTGGTTAACCTTTCATCAAGTAGGAATGATGTGATGAGGGAAACTGGGAAATTTTATGGAGAATTTCTGTCAGAAGGTGTAGTTTCCTCTCTTGGAGGAGGGGATTTGAGAGAAATAGTCTTGTTTCAGGACACCGGAACTGCTGTCTCACTAATTAGGAGAGAGAGTGTGCCAAGCAGGGTAGAAATCAACATGGAAGAAAAAGTCATGTTAGGTGGGTTTCCGAACACTTGTGTTATTTGTCCTTTGTTGAAGGTAAACTTGGAAAGTCAGGGAGTGGCAGGAGAAGTGAAACTAGCAGTCGTTGACAGTTTGCCCATTGATGGCGCTGACATTATTGTTGGTAATGACTTAGCTTTATCCAACTATGTGTTAGTAACTAGGTCAGGTTTAGATAGAGACATAGACTACGGTCATAGTTTGTTCATGGATTCGAACGAGTGTGACAGAGGTGGTGAGGTTAATCTTGGCATGAATGTGGCTGAGAGACCTGACTATCGGTGGTTACAATGATAGCCAAGCTGAAGGTGTAGCCGGTGAGAATAACATAGTTGATGTAGTAATAGCTACTGTGATGAATTAGGCACTAACCTTTTGAAATAGGATAAGGTAGTCAAGTTTCAGAGAGACGATGAGACACTAACCCAAATTTTTTAACGTGAGCTGGATGATGATCTCGATAATATGCATAAGGAAATGTTTTGTTTAAAAGATGAAGTTTTGTGTCGTTATGTTTGTCCGAAGTCAGGTAGCAAAGAGGAGATCACAGAACAATTAGTAGTCGCTAGGAAGCTTCGGGAATTAGTTTTGAAGTTAGCGCATGGTGAGCAAGGAGATTTGGGAGTAAATAAAACTTTCAAGTGTTTTAGCAAAATTGCTGGAAAACTAAATTAAGTATTTCCCAGACCTCTGCTGTGTAATATTCCTTCAGTAAGCGAACCTTTTGAGAATGTAGTTATCGATATGGTCGGACCGATGCCTAGAAGTAAGGGAGGGAGTTTATATCTGTTAACTGTCATTGAAAGACTAACTCGCTATCCAGAGGCAATACCCATAAGAAGCTGTAACGCAAGGACCATATTTAGACGCTTGTTAGGTTATTTTTCTAAGTTTGGTCTGGCTCGTATTATACAAAGTAACAATGGCAGTAATTTTATATCCAAATACTTCAGTTATAGAATGAAAGAATTAGGTATTAAACTCTTAACTTCCACACCTTATCACCTGAATCACAAGGCATTGTGGAGCGGTTTCACCAAACGTTAAAGAGTTGTTTATGAAAATTGTGCAATAACTTTGAACATGACTGGGAAGAAAAGTTACCTTTTGTTTTGTTTACGGTTGGCACCAGATGACACTACAGGATTTAGTCCTTTTGAGCTGGTTTTTGGTCACACCGCTAAAGGTCCTTTGGAAGTGTTAAAATGTAATTTAATGCTTAAAGAAGGTAGAGAGGACTACATAACTAATCTAGAGTATTATAAAAATGATTTAAGAAATGCTTGGCAACCAGCAAAGGCAAACGAGAGTGAGAGTCAAGGGGAAACTAAAAGGAAACATGAACTTAGAGCAAAAGAGAGAAGTTTCTGTGTAGGAGATAAAGTTTTAGTACTAGCCCAGAAAGAAGGTCCCTCTTTCTCTTATAAGTTCGATGGTCCTTTTTCAATTTTAGAAAAGAAGGGAAATCTAAATGATTTAATCGATATGGGTGAAATTAGAGCTAAGTGGCTGCATATAAACTTGCTCAAGAAATATAACGAACGCCCTGTGCCTGTAGTAAGTGTCACAGAAAGAAATTAATTTTGAGAAAAACTCCGAGGTACTTAAGAATTTCAAAGTTTTTAATCAGAGTTTAGAAAAGGAAAAATTGAGGGAAACACATAATGTTTTAGTGAATTATCCTGAAACTATTAGTGACAAACTAGGTCTAACCAATATTTTAGAACATGATATTGAGTTGCAGGACACAAAAGCCATTAGGCAAAGTCCATATCGTCTGAGTCCAGAAAAAGCAAAATCTGTGAGGAAGGAAATTAGTCATGTGCTTGGTAGTGATTTTGATAAGGAATTTAGTACAATGATCGATGCCAGTGATATTGGCGTAGGAGTGGTTTTGTTACTAGAAGTGGAAGGAATGAAACATCCAGCTGCCTATTATTCAAAGAAACTGAATAAAGAGCAGCAGAATTATTCAACTATTGAAAAGGAATTGTTTAGTTTAGTTACAGCCTTGCGACACTGAGATTTATATACGTAGCAGTTCTGTTTTAACTGTGTATACTGATCATAATCCGTTAGTTTATTTGGAGAGGTTTAAGAATAAGAATAAATGTCTAATGCGTTGGAGTTTAGAATTACAAGAATTACTAGAAGTAGAAGGAATGAAACATCCAGTTGCCTATTATTCAAAGAAACTGAATAAAGAGCAGCAGAATTATTCAACTATTGAAAAGGAATTATTTAGTTTAGTTACAGCCTTGCACCACTGAGATTTATGTACGTAGCAGTTCTGTTTTAACTGTGTATACTGATCATAATCCGTTAGTTTATTGGAGAGGTTTAAGAATAAGAATAAATGTCTAATGCGTTGGAGTTTAGAATTACAAGACTATAATCTAAAGATAGTTCATATAAGGGGAAAGGATAATGTTATAACTAATAGCATCTCTAGAGATTTTTCGGAATGAGTAGCCTGATGACCGTTTTCTATTTTAGCATGGTTGGGTGAATGAATTGAGGAGTGAGCTTGTTTAACTAAGTTAAAGCTTTATGCAGAGTTGTACCCCTGTCGTTTGATTCATGTTTCTCTTTAAAAAAAATAAAATAAGTTTATTTCATTTTTTTTCTTTAGGGGGAATGTGTCATGGTAACCGCTTTATAGCGAAGAAACATATATTAAAGGAAAGGAAAATGTATCATCTTTGATATATATATACATACATACATACATACATACATATATATATATATATATATATATATATATATATATATATATATATATATTATATATATATATAGGACTATGAGGAAGTGAAGAAATCAGATCATCAGAGGAGAGAGGATCAGATCATCAGAGATAAGAGAAGAAGGAAGAGACGAAGGATAAGAGAGGAAGAGGATGCACGAGAGAGGGGAAACAGAAACAAGTAAAGTCCCTAGTTCGTAGAGAGAGAGATTCCGACTTCGAGTAACCCTTTTAGAGAAGAAACGTCCTGCAAGTGGTTTTGAGAAGTAACCCACCCTTCAAGTTTCAAGACTAAGTCATTCCTTCCTGCAGTACGAAGATAAGAAGCCATCTGAAGTTTCTGCTGTTCCCCTTTGGGAAGCTGTCGCTTCAAGCACCGATCTCAACAGCTGCAAAACTGGCCAGCAAGTATTTCATTACTGCACTGTTTCCCCCCTTTAAACAAAAAGTCAGAATTAATTTTGTTATGAGAATAGGAGAAACCATTCTGCATTTATCTTTGTGAATAAACTTGTAAATAAACTTATGTTTTGTTTGAGTTTCTTTCTATATTCGTATCCCGCGTTTCAATTGTTTTGGTGTTGAACCCTTTATGTTTATTGTAATAAAGAACCTGAACAGATCGCAATCCGTAACAAGCAGGCTCTGGGTCGGGCCCTTTCCTTTATGGTTGCCCTCTAGCAATTGGCAAGCCTTTGGGGCTTTCGGGCCTCATCCTTGAAGTTCTTGGCCCCTCTTCAGGCCTGCTTCCCCAGCCTGGCAGGATACCTGACTTCCTCCGAGGAAGCAGCCTCTGGATTGGACCTTTTCCTTCATGGCTACCCTCTAGAAACTGGCGAGCCCTCAAGCTTTTGGGCCACATCCTTGAAGTTCTTGGGCCCTCTCCAGGCTATGGGTTGGACCCTTTCCTTTAAAGCTGCCCTAAAGAGACTGGCGGGCCTCGGGTGTTTTGGTTCTTGCCCTTTGCCCTTAGGGAGGGCTTGCGTAGACAGCTTTTGATCTCCATCCTGAGGAGGGCCTTCTTGTTTTCTTGTCCTCTTCTGAATTTCCATTTCCTTTAACGTAATGCAGTTTTCCATGTCTCTTCACCATACTCTATGCTTTCTCTTATCCAGCTTTTCAAATATGATACTTGCTCCCTGTGAAGGTTTCAAAACAAACTTAAACTCTCGGAGATTGTTCCTGGAGCCTTTGGAGATCCAGTCTTTGGGTCAAGTCCCTCAGTATCTGCACATCGCCTTCATCTACTCTCTTGATGTTGTGTCTCAGCCACGTGTGATGGGAGATTGTCTCCTTCTCTTTCCGGTGTTTTGCCCGGGGGGGTTGGTTGTGGGTCCTTCAGCAAGCAAAATCCAAGGGTCAAGGAGCAGGCCACATCAACGACAGCTTCGTTATGTAACATTGAATTTTGCAGTGAAAGCTAACAAGCTTACCCCTGAGTACAGACTTTGGCAATATATACAGGGAGGTCGAAACAATTTCTGATTTATGAAAAAATCATCAAAAAAGAAAAATTAAACTACATCTTTGAACATATTCAGGATTTCAAGCAAGAGAATTTCTATTTATTTTTTTCTGTTAAAGTTTTGGTTCTCCAGGCGATTACAAATCTGGGTCCAAGGACTTGTTTACAGATTCATTAGATCCATTCAGCACTCTTACGATTATATCTTGTTGAATCGTAAGCCAAGAACCTTCATGGTACCCGCCCGCCACACTTGTCTGAGTAAAGGAGACGCATACGCATACATACAAACATACATACATATTTATATATATACACATACATACACACACACATACACACACACACACACATATATATATATATATATATAATTATTTCGTCCTCTCGTGGGTTTGAACTGCCCCCCAGCGGACAGAGAAGAAATCAGGACTTCAGTGATGTTATCGATTCGGCTAGCAAGCGGATGAAATGTTATCAACTAAAAATTCTCCTTCGGATTACATATATGAAAATATATTAATTCCGAGGTAGAGTGAATTAGATATTAAAGGACTTTTGTAGCTCGAATAATTTATATGAATCAAGGTGATGTGATAATTATTCATAATATGGTTACGTGCAGCAAACTTTTGAAATTGTTGACATGGTAGAGGGGGTTGGATATCGATTTTAAATACGAATACCTGAGTTCGACGGTGATTTGTAAGGTTGGAGTCGGTATAAACTTATACCTTCACTTATTAGCCGAATCGATAACGTCACTGAAGTCCTCATTTCTTCTCTGTCCACTGGGTGGTGGTTCGAACCCACGAGAAAAGGAAAATAATTATCAACTAAAAAGTTCCCCTGCAGTTTACATATATGAAAATATATTAATTCCGAGGACATTTGTAGCTTGAATAATTTATATGAACCACAGTGATGTGATAATTTAATAAGGTAGAGGGGGTTGGATATCGAATCTAATTATGAATACCCGAGTTCGACGGTGATTTGTAAGGCCAGAGTCGGTATAAACTTATAACCTCACTTGCTAGCCGAATTGATATCATCACTGAAGTCCTGGTTTCTTCTCTGTCTGCTGGGCGGTGGTTCGAACCCACGAGACGACGAAATTATCATCAACTAAAAAATGCCCCTTCAGTTTACATACATGAAAATATATTAATTTTGAGGTAGAGAGAATTCGATATTAAAGGACATTTGTAGCTGGAATAATTTATATGAATCATGGTGATGTGATAATTATTCACAATATGGCTATGTGCAGCAAACGTTCGAATTTGTTAACATGGTAGAGGGGGTTGGATATTGATTCTAATTACGAATACCCGAGTTCGATGGTGATTTGTAAGGTCGGAGTCGGAATAAACTTATAACCATACTTGTTATCCGAATCGATAACGTCACTGAAGCCCTGATTTCTTCTCTGTCTTCTGGGCGGTGGTTCGAACCCAAGGAGGACAAAATTATTATCAACTAAAAAATTCCCCTTCAGCTTACTTATATGAAAATATATTAAATCCGAGGTAGAGTGAATTAGATATTAAAGGACATTTGTAACTCGAATAATTTATATGAATCACGGTGATGTGATAATTATTCATATATATATATATATAATATATATCTATATATATAATATATCTATAGTATGTAATATATATATTATATTAATTGTTATAAATTGCATATATATTGTTATTGATTAATATATGAAAATGTATTAATTATTGTATATGTCTCAGTATATAAATATAGCCCAGCATTTGTGCCCCAGATGGTGATGATGATATAGGCTACCTTTGTAAAAATTAGCCAAGAAAAATATGTCAAACGACTACAGTTCTGAGGATTCTGATATAACACTCACTACCAACTACAAGAATCTTGAGAATGACAGTTCTCTCGTGGATGTTTCTGACATACATAGTTCAGAGTCTGATTGAATCAGTGATCCCGTGCATGTGGCGAACAGTGATGACCTTATGAGAGATGTGTTTGCAGGTTGTGGAAGATGCGAATGTTAAAAGTTATAGTTATTTTTTCTCATTTTGAAAACAACGAGAGTTTCAAAAATCAGTGTGATAATAAGTGAGAATTGTGATAAAGCTGTTGTGCAAAATACGAGACTATCTTAGAAAAAGAGACTGTTTCTGAGTCTGTTAGTGCAACATATCCTGGACAGTTTGAAGTTGATGGATTTACAAAACAACCAAGTGGAATGTCCCCATTAAAAAGGGGCAACTTTTCACAAAAAGAAAGGCTTCGACAATTTTCAATGTTTTATACAAATATATATGACATACAAAAAAATGTGTATGCATCCTACAATATCAGCCTATATTGTAAGTATTTATATTAAACAAAATTTTAATCTTAGATTCGGTGTGTGACGAATATCCATACTTTCAAATAACAATGACACCTCAAAGTGACGAATAGATGTCGAATCGTTAACACTGTGGGTCAGTCAGTTTTCATAAACTGATGAATATCTTTGATAAACATTATGAAGAAAAAGTATGATTTTAAGAAATTGTTTAAACACTGTTAGAAAGAGGAGGTCTTTTAAAATTATCAACTACCAGATATCAACAGTTTATCTACTTCATTACTTGATAAAAAGATGATTTGAAACGAGAGAAATTTTTACACGCGATTTACTCAAAACAGGAATTTTACCGATTCGACCGTTTGTGGAAACGTCGACGATATACTATAGCCATACAATTAACTTCTAAGAGGGCGACCTACTAGCTTAGTATTTTTAATTTGAACGGAACTGGGGAGACCAAAGATGAAGGGCATCTGAGTTGGATTAAATACGGTAATGGATTAACCAAGGAGAGATCGAGGAAGATGCGTGTACGTGTGTGTGTGTGTGTGTGTGTGTGTGTGTGTGTGAACAAAGTTACAGCCACAAAGGAAAGAGAAACATCTCATTGTTTCACTTTCCGTTCGTAATTTTGCTCGCATAATGGTTAAATTTTCATCTTTTCATGATTCGAAATCAAACACACACACACACACACACACACACACACATATATGTATATATATATATATATAATATATATATATTATATATATACGTATATATGATTATAATGATTATAAGAGTCCTTATTGACATTACCGTACAACATTATCTGATTTTCTGTGTAAACAACCCACATACGTACACGAGCACATCCTACCTTTACATATACCGCTACTTCTTTGCAAACTTGCCATTAGGGAAGCCAGGAGATATTATTGCTGTTCTTTAGTAAGAAAAGGTCTTAAGGACAATCTCCTTGTACCAAGATATACATTATATTGGAATAGAATGTAGTTTTCTCTTTTTCTCGAATGGTATAGTAATTATGTAATTTTTGATTAATTAAGATGGCCATCCTTTAAGACACATGGTGATCTTAGAGATGTTGTCCGGGAATTGTCCGGTAATATTTTTCTCCATTTCATTGTTGATTTATTGCCCAAAAAGTTTTTTTTGTTTTGTTTTGTTTTGCTTTAGGAATATTCCTGGATTATCATGAATAAGGTGGTCATACCAACAACATAGAGAACCAGTAACGACTACTCTTATCATATTAAAGCATATATGCTGTTTCAATCCATGATCGATCGCTCGAGCGATCAAGAGAGAGAGAGAGAGAGAGAGAGAGAGAGGAGAGAGAGGAGAGAGAGAGTTTTTAAAGATAACTATTTTCTGCCTTCTTGTATCCATACGACTGGTATTTTTCTGTGCAGATAACTAGTTATTGAACTGACTGGGGGCAGCAAAGGAAGGAAGTCTCATTATTTTACAACCTCAAGAGATGATTAGTGCACATTTTCGTGTCTCTATCACAAAACCCTTTCACCACCCAAGCCTGAACCTCACTCCTCCATGTGTAACTCTCATATCCTGGAGGTAGAAGATGCTTAGATGTGTTCCATCCTCACGCGACCATCGAGGAAAACTTATCCTATTTCCTCTTACTACACCTACTAAGCATTAAAATGGCTCTTCCAGTGGTTGGAGCTGACGTTAATATTACCCGTAGCGAGGAGTTGGTGGTTTGCGCTTTCAACATTTGCTTCTTGCAGCCTTTTTCTAGAGCCTCGATTCATTTTCGAAGTCCGTAAACTGAAAGGTACTCTACTGAACAGTTTCGGTAAAACTTTTCCAAGTATGTATTTCTACTATCCACAATGTCCTTTTTTAACTCCTCGATTTGCTCATTTTTCGGAAAACAGGGCACGTCTGAATAAAGCCCATAGGAAACGTCAATGTCGTCCTGATTTCATGCCTGTCCGCTGGACGGTGGTTCGATCCCATGAGAGGACGAACTTATTATCTACTAAAAATTCCCCTTCGGTTTACATATATGAAAATATATCAGTTCCGAGGTAGAGCGAATTAGATATTAAAGGACATTTGTAGCTCGAATGATTTATATGAATCACGGTGATGTGATAATTATCCATATATATATATATATGTATATATAAATATATATATATATATATATATATATATATATATATATATTATATATATGTGTGTGTGTGTGTATATATATGTATATATGATATATATATATATATATATATATATGTATATATATATATATATATATATATATATATATATATATATATATATATATATATATATATATGAAATTTGACTATGCAAGAACTCCCGAATGAAGGTGGCATTTTGGCCTTGTTCGAGCACCTACGCATATATATATATATATATATATATATATATATATATATATATATATACATATATATATATATATATATATATATATATATATATATATATATATATATACATATATATATGAAATTTGACTATGCAAGAACTCCCGAATGAAGGTGGCATTTTGGCCTTGTTCGAGCACCTACGCATATATATATATATATATATATATATATATATATATATATATATATATATATATATATATATATATATATATATATATATATATATATATATATATATATATATATATATAATATATATATATGAAATTTGACTATGCAAGAACTCCCGAATGAAGGTGGCATTTTGGCCTTGTTCGAGCACCTACGCATATATATATATATATATATATATATATATATATATATATATATATATATATATGTATATATATATATATATATATATATATATATATATATATACATATATATATGAAATTTGACTATGCAAGAACTCCCGAATGAAGGTGGCATTTTGGCCTTGTTCGAGCACCTACGCATATATATATATATATATATATAGTATATATATATATATATATATATATATGTATATATATATATATATATATATATATATATATATATATATATATATATATATATGATGAAATTTGACTATGCAAGAATTCTCGAATGAAGGTGGCATTTTGGCCTTGTTCGAGCACCTACGCATATATATATATATATATATATATATATATATATATATATATATATATATATATATATATATATATATATATATATATAATATATAATATGAAATTTGACTATGCAAGAACTCCCGAATGAAGGTGGCATTTTGGCCTTGTTCGAGCACTACGCATATATATATATATATATATATATATATATATAATATATATATATATACATATATATATATATCTATATATATATATATATATATATATATATATATATATATATATATATATATATATATATATATATATATATATATATATATATATATATATATATATATATATATATATATATATATATATATATATATATATATATATATATATATATATACATACATTATATACATACATATATATTGTGGTTAGCGTCCTTTTGCAAAAATATCATTTTAATGCCCGGCCATTATTTATTTATTGCCCGTCAAACACCCGGCATGTCCATCGTCGCTCCCGAATACAGTTAAGACAGGGGCCTTAAGCCGTTGATGACTTGGCTCTCCGAGAAAGATGGAAAATCTTCTTGAACCTAATTAGCACCTCCTTGTATTCTCTCCTCTATACCCTTCTCTGCCTGCTTTCCATTGGGCTTTTCAGTACCTGATTAACGGCGAGACCAAAGAAACGAGAGATGTCACTCCTATTTTTGACAGACGTCAGAAACACGATTTCCGGTGACACACAAAGTGGGTATATATATGGACTGGCTTGTCCTCTCAGATCGCATTTCGCCCTAGCCTTTTGACGTGGCAATCCGCCCTAGAATACTGCTGTCTTGGTGAAGATCCTACCGACTAGTTTACACTCCTCCTATATGTCTGGATCCGGACTCTGCTCCATGTCCGATCCTGACCCTTTCTTGAAGCTGTCACCCTGAAGTTACCTGAGCGCCGCCTGAGGTGGAATCCGGAGAGCTCCCTTATCTTATTCCTTGGTGAAGAACTGCAAGCGTTCCTCTGGCATTCTGACTTAAATCTACTCAGGTCTTGTCCAAAGACTCAGGTAATGTGAATTGGATGTTGGTTTTGGCCCTTACCTACTATGCCTTGCACTCATTCTCGTTCCACCTGTTCTCCTATTCCCATGATCCTGTTACCCTTTTTCCGTCAGAGAAAGGGTAACAGGATCATGGGAAGATCTTTGTTGGTCATGCTTACAGCAAGCGACTAATGTTAACTTTCGTTCAATATATTGATATTTGTTGCATCTTACATTTTTTCATTTAAGCATTGATCAGATAAGTAAGCTTCCCTGTTGTTATCTTGATGGGTTCAATAGTGCCACTCAACAGTTTTACCGCCAGTGCCATTCTTTGGGACAAGATTCCTGAGCCTTAAGAGTTCTGTCGTTGATTTCTGCACCATATTTACATGCTAGATTCAGTGTTTTACTTACAACCCAGTGGCACATTTGTTCTTGATATTGTACATATTACTCAGTAGTGATACAGAGCCACAGAGACAGTGAGAGCTCCTTAAATTGTGTTATTCTTCGGATTATCTTAATGAATTATATTTCTAGTGGCCATAATAAGTTTACCTTAAATCCTTTTGAAATAATTCTGTGAGAGATTTTACTAAGGTTACGTACTATTATTTTTTGTTCACATGAGGTAGGTCTCCCTTAGTTGTCGTTTCCAAAGAATTTAAAGAAGATCCAGTTCCTACACATTTTTCAAAATAAAATCTTATACCCCGGCCTGCCCTTTGACAATATAAATATGAAATTTGAATAAGCAAGATAAGCTGAATGAAAGTGAATTTTTAACCTTGCTAGAGCACCTACTATATATAAGGAATTTGACTGCACAAGAGCTCCTGAATAAAAAGCAATTTTTCTACCTTGCTAGAGGACCTAGAAATATCAAATATGACTAAGCAAGAGTTCCTGATATGAAATTTGAATAAGCAACAGCAGTAGCTCCGGAATGAAAGTGAATTTTTAACCTTGCTGGAACACCTATATATATATCTATATATATATATATATATATATATATATATATATATATATATATATATATATATATCTATATAGATATCATATATATATAATATTATATATATATATATATATATATATAATATATAGATATATATATATATATGGATATATATCTATGTATCTCTCTATTATACTGTATGTATATATGTATATCTATATATAATCTATTATAATATCTCGATATCTATATTATATAGTATATATAATATATATATATATGTATGTAATATAGTATGTATGTATGTATGTATATATACGAAATGTAATTAAGCAAGATCTCCTGAATGACCTTTTGAAATTGCTAGAGCATCCGTAGAAATGGAGTTTGACTAAGCAATAGCTCCTGAATAAAAGTGAATTTTTGACCTTGCTAGAGCACCTATGAATATGAAATTTGACTAAGCAAGAAGTCTAAATTGATATTGGATTTATAATCTTCCTAGAGCACCTCTGTATATGAAATTTGTCTAAGAAAGAGTTACTGAATGAAAGCGAATTTTTGCCCTTGCTAGACCATTATAAATATGAAAACTACTGAAAGAAAGTGAATTTTTGACCTTCCACCTCTCTCGAAATTACACGGTGTGTCAGTACCCGAAACCCCGGACAATTGCTATTAATGTTACTACCTTAAATACATATAATAGCAATATTGGTATTACAATTGATGAAAACATGCGATCACAAATAAATAACAATGGAATAGGACAAAATTGAATTGTACAGCCAGGCATTTTCACTTTCTTCACGCTTTACTTAAGGACGTTTCTAATCTGTTTCATAACACGTCAATATGGGTCTTAGTATAAGTAAGTACTACACACAAACACATGCACATATATTATATACACACAATTATACACACACACACACACACACACACATATATATATATATATATATATATATATATATATATATACACACACAAGAACCACGTGTGTGTGTGTGTTTGTGAGTTTATGCGAGTGTGTGAATGTTAATCGCATTGAATTTTTAGGTTTTTGAAGAGATAAGTAAAAGAGATCTCCCTTCCTTACTGAACTCAAACCTGCGGGCGGTAGAAAGAGCTGGGTTGCTGTTTATCTATCATTCTTTAAAGAACATTGAAACATGCGGGGGAGGTGGTGGGGGCGGGGTGGGGCGCTGGTTAATAGTAAGAAGTATGGGTTCCGTTCCCACTCGGAGCTTTATCATTTAATTTCCCTTCAACTTCAAAGTTTTCACTTGAAAGCATTTCCAAATCCTGTAAGGCCATCTACAAGTTAAGAAATAACCAAGGTTATTGAATTTACATTTATCTAACGAATATGGATAGTTGATGTTGTATATAAGAATATAATGTGCAGGTAAACAAGAGGACGGACAGGGCAGTCCAGGAGAAAGTGAGAGAGAAAAAGAAGAAAGTGAAAATAGAGGGGAGAAGGGAACATGAACATTAGAGAAACTAAAAAGTTGTCCTACAGGTAGGTTAATGCATAGAGGTCAATGAACAAATGCATCTCACAAAGAAATATACAAATGGAAAGTTGCTCTATGATGTGACCTTTGTCCCATGTCGCTGGAATGAATATATTGAAGAGCTGAGTTGTGTAGAGGTTAGAAGAGAAGCAGACCTATACGAAACAAGAGTTCAAGGGTTTAAGGTTGAGACTGCCTAGGGAAGTGAATATTAAGAACAGAAGATGGACAATTCAAAGGTTAAAGAATGTTAAAACACTCAGTTGGGAGATTGTTTGCAAGTGAGGTTCTGTAGTATTGTGATGACATTGTGATTGAGTGGCTGACCAGTGCCTACATGGTATTTCTGGGTGATAGCAGAGCAGAGTTGTGGAAAAAAGTCCAAATGGTGATACAAGCAATAGATTTGTCATGAGAATTCCTATTATCACCATGAATGAAATCACCCTCCGGTCTCCTCAGTATATGGCTATATCCAAGATGGCCATCACTGCCAAAATGCTGGCAGATTTGCTCAATATTATTTCTCAATATTTCCGTTCCATATGCCTGCAAAAAAGGCATACTGTCCATATAACGACTGTGAATTTATATTTTGGTGTTCTTACTGTTATTAGAAATCAACTGAACCCACCCATGGCCACCACCTTTAGCAAGTGCAGCTGCAGAGAGCTGTGCAGCCAAGTTCAGAGTTGTAGCACTGTCATAGCATTCCTTCTTATATCCACATTTCATCAATTTTTGGAAAGATTCTGCTACTGCTGGAAAATCTGTCCTATATGAAGTCAGGTACCATCAATCTGTTGCCATCCCCAGTGGCTTGGATTGGGTATTGCTGGACGGTATACTGGAGACTGGCTCCAAATGAGCCCTGCTTAAAAGGCAGCTCAGTTGCAATGTGCTCTAAGAGCAGTCTTTGTAGGGGAATGCTGTCATAAGCTCTTCGCTTCCTTGCATAGATATCAAGTCTAGCGTCATTTACATTTGTATGAACTAGTTCTGTCATACATTAGCACCACAAACTCATCAATTACAGTTTTTGCAAGTCTTCATCTTCTACAGCTGCTGGTGTTGAACTTAGTTTGGTGGCGGTGGTCGTTACACCCTGAACCACAGTCCATGTTTGCTGTGCAGATGTCTTCCCCTTGTCCCAAAAGGTACACACTCTGTCATACTCATTAAATGCAAGACAAATGGAAGGGCCGAGGCTTTAGGTCCTATGGCTGCCATAGTTTCATAAATAGGTATCCTCAAGTCGTTTCCTCTTCCAAATTTAATCCATAGTTTGTTCAAACTAATATCTGCCATGCCAGACACTGCTATGATAACGTCAGGGTCAGGACTGCATATGATTGCACTTAAGATATCTTTAGGCTTTGTAACATGTGCAGCATACAAGAAGACCCTAGTATCTGCTTCTTCATGACTGCAGCCTTAAAGGTCAGCCGTGTTGTGCTCATCTTTACTACAAAGAGCAGCATCTCCTTTGGTGACAATAATGTATGTTGTATCATCTACATCAGATGAAATCATTATGTCTGCCAAATATGCAAATAGCTCAGTTTTCTTCTAGTCATTCCTGAGGAAGCTAGATCAATTTCTAGGAGAATTTGTAGTGCTGATCACTCTTTGGTAAACTCCTGTGCCTCCTTGTTGTCTTGTTTGTGTTTTTCATACTGTCTGCCCCATATACATCAAATACAATGTGTGCATTATTTTGTATTTCCATATGTGCTTCTGTACCTTGAACAGGAATTTCACAGCATTTACAAGTGCTGCATATCCATTATGATATTATGAGGAGTAGGTTCTTAGCCATAGATGTCTGTTGTCTACTGCTCTGGTAGAGGCAGCAGCTGTAACTTGGTGCTGATGCATCTGTGCCAGTGATGGCGTGGAATTTGATTTTCATGCTGAAAGAATACATTTAAGTCATAATGTCTATTCTGGCATGAGATGAAGAGGTGTGAGAATAGATTACGGTCTTCCTTTATGGTTTGAAATGACTGTTTGCACTTGACCTCTGTAGTTGGTATTTTGCAACTGAACAGTAATATTTTGTTCTTGTATACTGTCTAACAGAATCTGCTAGGTGTCTTGAGTAACTCAAGAAAGTTAGCGAATTGTGTCTTTCAACGACTCTTCATAGATCTCAAGGATTCACTAACTTTGCTGTCCATTATTTCATGGCAGTCTAGTGTAATCAGATCCAATAAATCTTCTTCAAAAGGGTTGCCCAGTTCTTTGGTTACTTTTCTTAGATTCTTCCCAATTTCAAGAAAGCTTTTCTGTACACTTTCAGTTTCATTATGATGCTCTCCCTCAGATTTTGGATCAACAACACTTCTAGTTCTCAAACTCATTAATCAGGGACATACTTCACGACTAGCCGATGTCTACATCCTTAAAGCATCTGTATCTTCAAGTAGGCAATGGCTCCACCATCTTGCACATGGGCATGATTCTGCTCATTTGTTTGGTCTGTAGCCAATGACGAAAAGGTCGAGTGGCTTTATGCACAGTAAAATTTCCCTTTGTATAGTATATGTGGCATAGGAAGGATTTCAAAGGGCAGAAATATGGTGATACATAGATGCAACGGTTCAAAGGTTAACATAGGTGAATTTTCTTTCACCCTAGTTTTACCTTAGGTCAGTTTTTTGACAAACAAGACATGCCGAGAACGGATAAAAGGTTTTTGATGAAATTTGGTTGGAATACTCTTTGGATGACACCCTCCAGATGACAAATTCTGGAGAAGAATCGCCATAATCTACTCGAAATCTACCACAGACATAGATGCCGAAGTGAAGACACAAGCCCTTTGGCGGAACCAATTACTCGCACCTCAGTAATATTTCAAACCCTGCAGTCAAGGTACCTAATTCGGTTTCTGACAAATTTGTCTGAAGGATCCGTTATAGGAACCAATTGATTTTTTATTATAAGCTTGCAGAACGCTTGTACTCATATGCCATTCACAATAGTGTACACATACAGCTCTATATATGCAAACACACACACGCTATGTATACATAGACATATACATTATATATATATATATATATATATATGTATATATATATATATATATATATATATATATATATATATATATACACACACACATGCATGTTTGTGATATAGACGTACTATATATGTATATACTATAATATATGCATCATATGTATACTATATATATATATATATATATATATATATGTATATGTATGTATGTAGTATGTATGTATAGTATAGTATAGTATATGTCTATGTATACATAGCGTGTGTGTGTTTTTGCATATATAGAGCTGTATGTGTACACTGTTGTGAATGCCATATGAGTAAAAGAGTTCTGCAAGCTTATAATAAAAAAATCAATTGGTTCCTATAACGGAGCCTTCAGGCAAATTTGTCAGAAACCGAATCAGGTACCCTGACTGCAGGGTTTGAAATATTACTGAGGTGCGAGTAATTGTTTCCGCCAAAGGGGTTGTGTCTTCACTTCGGCATCTATGTCTGTGGTAGATATCGATAAGAGTATGGCGATTCTTCTCCAGAATTTGTCATCTGGAGGGTGTCATCCAAAGAGTATTCCAACCAAATTTCATCAAAAACCTTTTATCCGTTCTTGGCAATGGTCTTTGTTTGTCAAAATACTGACCTAAGGTAAAACTAGGGTGAAAGAAAATTCACCTATGTTAACCTTTGAACCGTTGCATCTATATATCACCATATTTCTTCCCCTTGAAATCCTTCCTACTACTAGGTGACAAAATATATTCTTATATTTGTACATACAACGCTTTCTGGTAATTTTCTCGAAGATAGTCGCTTCTATCCCCGATATACAGGAGTGCAAAAAGTATTAATGCAACATAATATAAGAGTGTTTGAAATTTTGTTGAAAGCTCGATGATCAATTTAAAATTTAAACTATATATATATATATCGAGCTACAATGTCCTTTAATATCTAATTCGCTCTACCTCGGAATTAATATATTTTCATATATGCTTAACCGAAGGGGAATTTTTTCTCGATAATAGATTTGCCTGGACCAGGGCGCGAACCTATGGATCCTTTCAAACCCAGGAACGTCAGTGAAGCTTTTACCTACTACACCACCGCGAGAGGCTAAAAGTTCATGTCGCCTCTCACCCTCATATACCTTTCGCGCACAGGTAATTAGTGGTTTGGAGACAACATCAACCCACCTCGACTCCGGTAGTGTTTGTAGTGCTTTTGACAGCACGTAGCCAATCTATAAGTCATATCACATTTCCGTGATTCATATACATATATTAAAGGACATTGTAGCTCGATATATGTTTATGAATCACGGAAATGTGATATGACTTATAGATTGGCTATATATATATAGTTTAATTTTAAATTGATCATCCATCTTTCAACAAAATATCAAACACTCTTATATTATGTTGTATTAATACTTTTTGCACTATCTTAGAGAAAATTTACTAGAAAGCGTTGTATGTACAAAATATAAGAATATATTTTGTCACCCAGTAATTCTCCGGACGTCGAATTTCTATGCGAAAGCTAACCGTCGAAGTGCAGTTGGCTGGTAGAAAGAGGCGAATAGTTAGGTTTAACTGACTACATGTCGACGAGAGAGTGTAAATATACAAATATGGATATTCTCTCACTCACATATGAATATTTGTACATATATATAGATTGCATGTGCTACTGGTAAGGAAGATTGCTCCATTGTTATAATAAAGACCTGACGGTGCTTAAGATGTAAGGATATCTAGCAAACAGCGGCCTGAAAGTCTCGGGTTCACTCGTCAGAGCAAGGTCATGACCTGGGGGCACTTGTTGAAATCCCAGACAGGTAAACATGCAAATATGCTGTATGTTACCCCTCCCCCGAGGCCCGATGATATATCCTTTTGAACTTGCGTGTGCACCTTCCACCGAGGGCGCCCTCTGTATTAAGCCCCACTGTTCGGCCTGGTTTGGCTTAATCGCTACTCTTCAGAACCGCCCGCTCAAACAACCCGGCCGGCTCAGAAATTCGGAAAATGTCTCCGAGAATGAGCTAATCAGCGAACTGTCTGAGAGTTTTGCTCCACATCTTACGTAATTGAGTGTCGACTCTCTCGCTATAAAAGTCTTTGTGAGAATCATGCGGTTATTGGGCCCGGTTAAGGGACTCGAACCGAGAGCTTTTTAGTTTTGTGGTCAACTCTAGACTCATAAAATCCAGTCCCCGTCTTTTAACCCTTCAGGTATCTTTCATTTAATAATTATTACTTTAAAAAATCATAGCGCTTCCAAATGGATGCGATGGTAAACTGCCTATGCTGTTCATGCTCTTCCATGAACATGAATAGATCGCCTCTGCTTTGTATTCCTGAGTGGTCTCTCGTTCTTCGTTTCCTCGCGATCGCGAACGCTCAATTCTCACTGGTCGACTATTGCAGGTCTTTGATGGCATTTACTTCCTTTCGTGTTATTCTTATAGATGAACTCCAGACCTCGATATTGAACGAAATGTTTATTACCAGTGGTGTATATTTTAACGGAACTTCAGCCGTGGTCAGTCTCATGGCGGTGTTGAAGACAACAACGAGACGAAGCGCTTCGTCAGTGCAGCAAGTAAACACCTGCGGGAGACTCGCTTCTCCCTCCTCCTTGTTTTATTCGTCTTACTCTTTGAATCGAGGTCCGTGCTGGTCCTGCAAAGGCGCCCATCCAATTATTAACGATTACCCCTTAATAACGCCCATTTAGCTGCTGCCCTTCCTAAATGTATTCAAATTAGACGCTACTTACACTACAATTATAAAGCTATTGACCAGTGTAACAGCACGGTCAGTCCGGGATATGTAAATACAACATCACTGGTACATGGAACTTCATTACCAAACCAGCAAACAAGCAGCCTATCAACATCCTCCAACTAATCTTCGTTCTCCTCCTCCTCCTCCTTCTTTAGATCCCCTTTCACCTCCTCCCCCCCTCTTCTCTCTTGTTATCTCCTCCTCTGCCATTACTCTTATTACTTCTCCATCCTCGCATCAGGTAATCAAACCATCTCCATCCACTCTGTCATCTTTTCAGTTCGTCGGACTCAGGGCGTTCGGTTTTGCAACTGAACGCGATAACCTGTTGAAAGTATTTCCTTAACTTTGTCTCGAGAAAAACAATTGACTGTGACAGCATCAATAATAACGATGTGTTTATTCATATGAAGTCGCTCATGCGCAGAAGCGGCGATTTCTTGTGCGTCTTTTTCTTCAGTGAGTTGTCATTGTACGGGTTGCACGAAAGGTTCAGCAAGGATTTCTACCCCGTTGAAGACTAAATACTCTCGACTTTTTCCTGAATGATTACCTCTTACAGCTTTTTCATTTGAAGTGAAACTGCTCTCAAAAATTCCTCGTAATAATAATTAATTCAACACACCTGATTAACCCACACTGCTCTAATACTATGTCCTGTCATTTGCCTCACTTTCTCAACCACATTCTCACCATTCACCATCTCAGGCTTATCAGGTTATGATACGAAACTATTATTTTCTCTGCCACCTTTATCACCTTTACCCTCGTACCGTGGAGCAGCTCGAGTAATACACATGAGCACTAAACAATAGATAAAACATTTCTGCAGTTGAAAGTACGCTATATTTTTGCACGTCACAAGTTTAATAAATTATGTATTTGGGCCACTCTCTGTGCTTTGGAATTTTCCAGATTAGTCTTAAACGACTTTATTTTGAAACTAATTTTAAGAATCCTTAACTAACCAAATCAATCCTTACAAATACAACTCTATGTGACTTCAATTGAAGACGAAATAGTATGTAAAGAGAATGGTAAGATACAGAAAGTGCCGCAAATTTATCATCAAAAGTTGTTTATTCTATTTACAGTATGTGGCCCCTGCTTTCGGAAATCAATACTGTTTCTGTGTGTGTGTGTGTGTGTGTGTGTCTATCTGCCTCTCTCTATCTTCTGGAATGTGTGTAAGTTCCTTATTTATTTACTTGTATTCTAACTTATTAAGCTTTATTTTAGTTACAGTTTATGCATATTAGAGAGTCGAGGGGAATAGACGTAGGGATGAGAATCTGTCCAGCTTCTAATTGGCGTTTCTTAAAAAGAAAAAAAAAAACTTTGCAAAAGCCAACGGGGGAGAGATTATCCTCAAACAATCAAGATTGGAACTTCTTGTGCCTTGTGGATAGTGTAATCTTCACTGACAAATTATTCCTGATCTGGTGCAGAACGAGAAACAGGATCATCACTAAGCTATCACAGTCAAGTATATGTGGATGAGTCGAGGAGTTGAATCGGGCCAAGAATTTATTTCTTTTGTGTCTCATCCCTAAAAGTTTTTCAGTGCCTCAGACTGCCTTATCTCTCTTATCTCTACATGAATTTTATATAGCTTGAAATTTTGTGGGCCTCGCATTATCTTTGGGTCATTAGGGAAGAAAATTGTTCAAAACTTGTGTTTCCTGACTCATCATTGATAATCATGAGTTTCAATATAAAAGGGGCCTTTTGAAACTCCGTTACTAGCTCTTTTCCAATTTGGAATTTCCATAATTTTGTTTAGATCCTGATCTCAAAAATTAGAATGTGTTGAGATGCCACCACGTCATATTGCCTAGTACCAGAGGCTCTTTAATTCCCTTTCAATAAAAATATGAAACTTCTCTGTTGGAGGTTCAATGGATTTAGATGCATGTTGAGAAGAGGCTGTATTACTGTTTTCAAGCACGAAGTATCACTGTAATTAAACTGTGTCTACTACGTCGATGTCGATGTGAAAGACAGGCATATTGAGGTCTAAAAGAATAAAAAAATAAAAATAAAAAGCCTCCTTAATGCCTGCTCCTAAAACTAAAGTAAGTATGTGTGAGGCGACATTACTGGACCACTACTGACCAAATAAAGTCTCATACGATGGGAGCTAAAGCATTGGAGACAACTTCAAAACAATGCCATTGAGTAGAAACAGGTAAGGCTATTAACCAGTAACATCTACAATACGTATAAACAAGCCAATGGAAAAAAAAGTTCTGTTTTGTTTTTTAGAAATTGAAGTTTTCATGCTTGGCATTACCCTTCACATTTGGTAAATTTTACAATGCGGTGTATGGTCAGGAGCCACTATCGTGGCAACAGTTCATGTGACAGCGTTACATTTTTTCTTTATTCGCAGATTAATACTTCAAAACAGAAATCGGAGAAAATGAACATTTCCAAGACGTCTTATGACTATCGCATTGAATTATTGCCACGATGCCCTCTGAATATCCAGATTTGCTTTCTTTATACTTGTCCCTTTTCAATCGGTATTAAGAAGTAAATGGTTTGCATGCTACGAATGTTCTCAAATCCTTTAAGTACTGTTTTTATACTCTGGCCTAATAATAACATATACTTCGTGTGCATAGGTACTAACACCAAATGTGGGAGAAAGATAGAAATTAAAACAGTGTATATATGTTCATTATAGTTGCTAGGCACCAAAGAGAGACCTCCCCTAAAAACTAAAACTGAATTTTATGTAGCATTAGCCTATACGATGGTTTTAAGCAGTTATATTTGATTATGCTCTTGTCTAAGCTATGGTATGGGTAATTTCCATTTTGCATTAGACCTAGTATATGACTCAAAGGGAAGCTGGGAATATATTTACAAACTTGGAAACTTGTTGGTATTCAGTTAGCGTGGGATTTTAACCAGACACTTCTTTTCAGTGGCTGTGATGGAAAGGCAATGATCATACTAAGACGCCCACTCTTTTTGCACAATAATTAGCGGCTAAAAATGACAGGCAACCTTCTCAATTGCAGCTTTAAAATCTTTCGATGATAAAAAACCTCACACTTACCCATAAGGAACGAGAATAAATGACATTCATCTTTAATGGCGAGATACCACAGAATAGGATATCCATGTGTGAAAGGAGGAAACTAGAGCCAAGAAAGGAGCATTGGAGTATTCAAATTTGTAAACAGAAGCATCCGGAGAACAACAAATCTCCGCCGGGAGCGAGCAGTGCATAACCAGAATGGCTCATCTTCCCAAGACTTGCATTCTTATCTTTCCCAGAATCTAATATTTGTACTGCTGCCAATCAAGAGCCCCGTCTCAGATTAGATTTTCGTAGAAATCCATAGACAACGTTTTGTCAAATCCTGCTATCAAAAAGCCACCAAGGTAAAAAAACTCAACCAAAAACATAACTCTCGGCCGAGGTAATAGTCAAAGCACATTGCCAGGTTAATGACAATGATACCTGTCACTTGAAAATGATAATACAGCCTTTCCTAAACATGCATATAAATACGTAGAATTTCCAAGTTTAATATTCTTATAGACAGAGGATTAAAGAGCTTCTGGTGCTAGGCAATAGGACGTGGTGGCATCTCAACACATTCTAATTCTTGAGATCAGATTGCAAATAAAAAGACTGAAATTCCTAGTGGGAAAAGTGCTAGTGACAGATTTCAAAAGGTTCCTTTTAATGCGTAAATCATGATTACTAATGATGGGTAATGAAACACAAGTTTTGAACAATTCTCCTCCCTAATGACCGAAAGACCATGCGAAGCTCAAAAAATTCCAAAGAAACATTTTCTACTGATAAATAATACTTGATAGTTGTTGTACTTAGCGTTAAATTACCACAGGCAATAAACAATACTTTATTATCAAGAGATTTTACCAAATAATGTATTTCACAAACAGTCATTTTACATGGTCACCAGATCTGGATATGTAATACATCCCAAATAAGTCTGCAGACAGATGCACTTGCAACTTCCTTAGTGACTGATTGGAAAATAAATATTCTTAACAAGACAGCATTAAGCAAAATTACAACAGAAAATAAAAAGTCACGAATAACTTTAGTACAAATTTTCTGTCATTTCTAATCAGCTTTTCAGTGTCCTAAAGTTGAACTTCTAAATAGATGTCATCGTGAACAAAGACGTAGCTGGAAATCATTTGGTGTGAAAAGTCCGAATAACTCAAATTCCTGTTTTCCGATTTTTGGAGAGCTTTCGGTCTTAGATTTATGGTGACCATACTCTCTTAATTATTTCTACATGCAAAAATCATAGCTCACTGGTGCAATGAACAAGCAATAGACAAACTAGTTTGGCTAAGAAATGTTTCAAATATATTAGAGTTGGAATTATGGTTGCATTAATCTGTTGATATTTAGGTCACTACCCTTGAAGGATTAGCGTAACAGGCGATTTCATATTTGCAATTAAGATTTAGTTGATTACGTCTGTTGCAGAAAACAACGTGAGACAGCAGAATTAGGATGTATGCCAGTCTGTTATGTATAAGGTTCATGAGGTAACCCAAATCACTGGAAAAAGTTAGAAGGATAAGTGGGATGCATTTCTATTTTCTGTACTGTAGATGAAAATCTCAAACAAGAGTATTTTCTAAACTGTGTTACGTTCGTAAAAATCAACGTAACTCGATTTTATCATTCTGAAATGTATAGAATGAATAGAAATACAATTAATATTTGAATTAATAGCTATACAAAATTAGGTATAAGTTCCAATTCTAGCTATTAAAATATGAAGCTTGGCTGAGAATAATGAAATAAGAGAGAGAGAGAGAGAGAGAGAGAGAGAGAGAGAGAGAGAGAGAGAGAGAGAGAAAATAAAACCTTATCATAAAGAGAGTGATCTAGGTAAACGGAAGGATGCAGTTACAAAATGATAAGAAAATACTAACCGAGAAACTTAAGGATTTTAATTCAATGAAGGAAATCACAGCCTTGGTGACCTGATAACTGTTACAAGGAGGCTTTCTCAGCCTTGGTTATGTTATTACTGATATGCGGTGTAATTATTCTGACTCTTCATTTACTTTACTCACGAGTTATTCTCTTATGCCGTTCATTGTAAAAAGAAAGTATCGATCAGTCGTGTCACTGTTTATTATTCACTACCAAAATCGTCTTAATTATATTGAATTATTTATTTCGGGTATATAAGTCATTGAAATGACAAAAGTATCTCTTCCATGTGATCTGCATGGCAAAATCTTTATTTATGAATACAGTCAAAAGACATTATTCATAAATACTGACGTTGTTATTGCTATTACCCGAAGCATATTTGTAAATCAACATTTCACTGCGAACTTTTTCTGTTTTCATCCATGAAAGCGACTGAGACGAAAAAGCAACCTTCAAGAGAGCTCTCTCTGTCCACCACCTAGTAGGAAGACGGTTCACTTTAGATGATTTGGAACGCACATGTAATTTCTCTAACTTAATATCAGGAGCGCCTTCCCACACTGATCAAATTTGCCCACATTACCACCGAGGCGACTTCGACCACAATCTCGCTAATTCTCCCCAGCCACCCGTTAAGACGCCAGGGATAAAGGCATCTTATAGATCGTTAATTGGCAGACAATTGAATTTCCTCCTTAAGGGAAGACCAAATTTAAGTGGTATCAGAGGTGGAAGAGCAACCCTGGTCAGGCTGGGAGGTTGGCCCTAATGCCAGCAACGGAAAAGATCGCGCAGTGGATGGACGAGGAAAGAGAAGGAAAATAGGTCCCCATAAATGTAACCCCAGAGCAACGTTAATGATGAAAGGAGGATAAGAAGAGCAATTAGGTCCATTCAAATGCTTTGCCAAAAACAGGTTAGATATGGATTATAAAATGAAAGCTCTAGAACATTTATCATACAAATACTAATTAATTATTTAGGTGGTTTGAAGGAAATTCTCCAAATAGATAATTTTTCCCTTTCTTTCCCGGGGGGAAAGGCATTTGCTGTGCATCGCTGTAGTTCAGAAGCCACGAGGCCCAAGGGAGTTTAAGAGGAAGGCAGGAAATTCCAAAGAAGAGCTGCAACGCGGGAAGAAGGTATAGCTACGAAGACTAGCTTTCGCGTTCGCAGTCTCCATAAAGTTGCCTGCTGTGGGACACGTTAAAACCAGTCACTTGACAGACGGACAGAGCCTCTCATTAATTTATAGTAGAATAACCAAAAATGGACATGAAGTGCAGCTAAAAAAAGAAAGTGGATTAACTCCATTTACTGATGCTGCAGTCACTTATGAACATTTTAATATATGGTTTGATCTAAATAAAAATAAATAAATAAATAACCGAAATAGAGTGATTCATCGAAGAAATGGAATCAAATCTGATCAAATAGCAATTCTATTGGCAAAATGCAAAGCAAAAATGGGAATGTTGTTATGGCACTTCAAAACAAGAAAAGCTGAACACATTTTCTTGTTTTGAAGTGCCGTAACAACATTCCCAGCACCTCAAAAACAGAACTGACAGTTGCTAAGAGGAAGTTTGAGGTTAACTTTCGGGTTATTACCTGGTCATGTCTGTCACTATGCAATCGGCTTCTACAAAGTCAAAGATCTTGCCATGAAAATCATGCCGCACTTCTCGATTTTTTTTTTATTTTGGTTGAAAGCAACCATTAAAACTGCAAATGAGCAGATTCATTTTGAGTGTATACCTCTTCATATAGCCATGCAACAACTAACATGATGTTTACAGATAGACGACAGGACGATTGGACTGATCCGAGACGAGCCATAGAGCGATAATACTTCACCCTCAGTATCCCTCGAGAAGGCATCTGAACTTCCCTGATGGCCTGTGTGAAGTTCCTCGTCATCAAACATTTAGGCCAGCTCTCATGATATTGTGACGATATCAAGATGAACTAGGGCTGCTCCTAAGTAACTTCTACACGAGCATTGTAAAAGTAAGTCTTCAAAAACATCCTTACCCTAAACCCTCCGGCTACCACTGACATATCGGTGCTGCTTTCATCAGGGTAGAATCTGAAAAAGACAGAAAACTTTTCAGTAGACTTTTAAAACAACTGCTGGGATCTCACACACTTATGAATGGAGCTCTGGGTGAACCCTTCCCTCCCTTGTTATGAAGGCGATCCATCCCTTAGAAGCATACTTTGCAATGGTCTACCCAGAAACCTACCAAAACTAGTCTTGGCTTTAATAGGTAAAGTGAGGGCCTGGAAACGTTGGAAGGAAAATTTGGGATATCCACGGAATTGCTCTACCTAAGCCATCAACAGACATTGACAAAGCAGACTACTGCCTGTCATCAAAATATTCTTTGGCAAGGAAATTGTAAGGCAAGGGGAAATCTAAAATCTTGATATTGACCCTGACTGCCACCAATTATGTCTGCGATAGGCCCCACACATACACAGACACTATATATGCTATATTGTTTCAATGCACTAGCCCAGCTCAAATAAGTACCTTAAAACAAGAAACGTGTTCCTTACCAACACGCAAGCAGAAGAGATGGCCTGTCATGGATACCATCTCTGAACTTACTAAACCACAAAAGGTTTAGCGAGCAGAATGATCGCCCAATAGAATTAAAGAATTATTTGTGTCATTTCTGTACACAACCCTTTATATTATTACAGTTATTGAAAGTACACACATTCTGATGGAACTATCACAAAGGTTGACCATTTGTATTGTAAAAGTTCATAAAATGATGTAAGAAAAAAATAAGACTGCTCTCTCTAAACAAATAACATTAGATTTGAAATAGTTAATGCAGTTAAAAATAAACAAGATGTCGAGTTTCGACAAATTTAATGTTTTGTTTCGTTTTTTTTCTCTTGTGGTAGTGGTCGGTGGATCATCAGTTAGAAGGTTGCGTTGTACTGTGGGATGTTTCGTTATTCAAGTTTGAGTTTCTGCAACTTTGTTTTGTGTTTTAGTTTGGTCTGGTGATTGGTGTTAGCTACATATTACTGTTTAGTGGTGTCAGGTCGTTGTATTGTCATTCAGTGTTAGTGTGAGTAATTCCTCACAGGTGAGCAGTCTGTTCGGGATCGTTTGTTATGAACGAAAATTACGTTGGAGATATTTGTTTCTCTTTTCCTTTTTTTTGTTTATTAGGTTTGGTGATTGTTATTTTCATTTAGATTTTCTTTTGGGCCTCATTTTCCCACATTATTACTTTTGTTTGATTGAATTACTAACATTTGGCTGAAGAGAACTTTTCAAAACAAAACAAAAGACGTAAGTTATAATATGCTGCCAGGAGGAGCAGCAAGTTTTTGGAGGGAAGATTGAGCTGGAAGATGTGATTCTGAGGCACTCCCTTGGCTAAGAGTGGTCTATAGAATGTTACATACTAGTCTAAGCCAATCTGGAGTATGAATCATCTTTCAGCCTAACAACAGTGCAGATAAGCCCTCCTTTATCATTTATTATGACAATTTTATGTCATAGCCTAGTAGGTAGGCAATTTAGGTGAACCGAAGTGTAAGGTAAGGTACCTCTGCCCGAGCTTTAGGCTAGCCTAGATTTAGTAAGTACATACTTCAATTTCTATCCCTGCCAAGTTTTGTGCAGTGGTTAGTTGAGAGATTAGTATTAAGACTTTAAGTCCATTTACGTATATTGAATAGGTGGTCATATGTACCGCCAAATATAACCACTGGTGAATATAAAAATACAACACCTTTATAGGGCCCCATAAAACCACAATGCTCTAGTGCCAACCCCAAGAGCCAGAGTACCAAAAGAACCACAATCCCTACCTCTTTGGCTCGTAAAACCACAGATAACCACCAAAAATTATAGCCACAAAAAATTCACCACCAAAAATTATAGCTGCAAAAAATTCACCACCAAAATAGCCACAAAAAATAAAACCCCAATAAACCAATACCGCCAGGAATCACCACACGGACCTCTTATAATATTTCTCAACTAAACAGAAATTTCCCATATTTTCCACCCCGTTTTCCCTCGTGAAATAATTACCTCTGGTTTTTACACAAAATAGCCGCAGTTTGCGCGCGCCTTATAAGAAAAATAGTAGAAGAAATGAAAGGAAAAAAGGTTACATTAAACTGACTAATCACATTTCATCATCAATTTACAAAATCAGAAAAAAATGCAACTGCGCAATATTATTTTTAGTTACTACAACCAACTCTTTTCAGTTTAGATATATGAGTTAATTTCCACCGACCTGTCTATTCATCTAAGACTATAAATCTGTTTCCTGTCTATTCCTCAATAACTCTAAAAGGACCTTCAAATTTCGGACTCAATTTAGTTAATTTCTCACATTGATTTTTAAAAATACATTGTCTCCAACAGTGATTTTAACATCGAATGTTTTTTCATTACTTCTTTCCACCATTTCTCGGGTCATAGCCTCGAGATTACGGCTGAGACAAGTATGTCTCTCTTTTGCTGTGGAAATTAATGCTTCGATTGTATCTTCTCCATGATGAGGTATAGTTAACAGAGCAAATGTGCCTCGTGCTTGGCGACCAAACAATGCTTCAAATGGAGACATTTTAATGGAATCACTAACCATAGTGTTGATGTTATGTCTAACAACATCTATATATCTATCCCAGTTTTATCATTTCCTCCTACAGTCTTCCTGAGAGCTTCGAGCACTTTCCTGTTTGCTCGTTCACATAACCCATTAACTTCAGGTCTATATGGAATAATTGTTACTTTCTGTATCCCCATGACTTCTGCCAAACATTCTTAAGTTTTGTTTACAAATTCTCTGACATTGTCAGTCAATAAAACCTCGGGTGAGCCATATCTGCAAATGATACCATTGAAATATGCTATAGCTACTTCTACTATCTTCATAAGTTCATCTATTATTATTAACAGGTACTTATTCGCATATCTAGATTCACAAAAATTTCTTAGAATATCCACATGTATTCGCTGAAAAGGTCTACTTGGTATCGGATATGACCCTAATTTGCAGGAAGTTATCCTTGCAGGTTTGCAAGCAATGCATACTGTACAGTTTTTCAAAAAAATGTTCACATCTTTCCCTATATTTTTCCAAATATATTTAGCACGCACCTCATTATACGTTTTTTCTATTGTGGACTACCGAACCTGCAATGTACTATATCCAAAACCACTGGAATTAGGACTATCAGAATTGTGATCTGTGTTGTGTTTCCTTTACTTTCACTAGTCCTTAATTTATATTTAATTTTTCTGACCAACAGATTGCCTTCTATTTCTAAACCCGAAATAGGTAACTTATAACGTTTCCTGACTAATTCCCCTCTAAGAAACGCTTTTGGGTCTGCCAAAATTTCATCTTCATCCTGCCTTTGCTCTGTGAGACTCATATCCCATCGTATAGAATCACTAGTAACTAGCATAACTTGAGATCCTTCCATGTCATAAAAATTTCTACTAAAGGCATCTGCAACTACATTTAATTTGCCTTCTATATATCTGAGCTTTGCATCGAAGTCCCTGATAGTTAAGAACCATCGAGCTCTTTTAGGTGACAAATCGGGTTTATTAAAAAGATCCAATAATGGCTTGTGGTCTGTGAGGACTTCTACTTTATTCCCCATCAGTAGCATTTTAAAATGAACCAAACTTGATACTATTGCAAAGGCTTCTTTATCTATGGTAGCCATTAATCTTTCATTGCTACCCTTTGTCCTAAACTTCCTGCTATAAAACGCTATGGGATTGAATTTCCCATCAAATTTTTGCATAAGGCAAGCACCTATACCCTCCTGACTGGCATCAGTCACTAATGTGAATTGTTTGCTGACATCTGGAAATTTCAGAACTTGTGGATTCATTAACGCATTCTTAAGTTTTTGAAAACTTTCTTCCCGGGGTTTTCCCCAATGAAATTGAATGTCTTCCCGCAATACATCTGTTAGAGGAGCTGCTATGTGAAAAAATCCTTTCACAAACCTACAAAAAAACCCCGCCATCCCCAGGAATGACTTTATTTCTTTCTTTGATTTTGGGGTGTGAAAATCCGCTATTGCTTTGACTTTATCGTCGTTGACTCTAACCCCTTCCTTGGATATGACATGACCTAAATATGTGATTTGCTTTTTCAAGAAGGAACATTTAGCTAGCTTAAGTTTCAATCCTGCTAACCTAAGTCTCCTAAGTACTTCCTTAAGCACTTCCAGGTGTTGCACGATCGAGTCTGTTGCAATAAATATATCATCCATGTACGCAAAAACATTTTTACCCAATAACCCGTGCAAAACTGTTTACCAACCTGGTAAAGGTCATCAGACTACCCGATAAACCGAACGGCATCCGTGTAATTTCATAGAGTCCCTTGGGCACTGAAAAGGCCGTATATTCCTTACTATTTTCACTAGAGGGACCTGCAGAAAACCCAGCGCTAAATCAATTGAGCTATGAATATTGTCCCCGATTTCTACAAAAATATCTGGTATGTATGAGACTGGGTACCGGTCAGGAATTCTTTTTTCATTCAAACGTCTAAAATCGACGCATACAGGGACAGAACTGTCCTTCTTAGGCACTGCTAACAGAGGAAAGTTGTATGGAGACACACAAGGTCTAATGATTCCTTCCTCTTCCCATTTATTGACCTCTTTTTCTACCTGTTCTCTGATTGTGAAAGGTATGCAGTATGCAGGAATAAAAATGGGTTTTGCACCTTTCTCTAAGTTTACCTTATGTTCTAACACATTAGTCAATCCCAGTTTATCCCCTCGTAAAGCTACTGTGTCCCCAAATTTTGCCAAGAGCTCGCTCACCACTTCTATATGCTCATTATAATCTGCATTAGCTAAATGTTCTCTGAATATTTGCTTCCTTGATTGCATTTCTGCCTCTGAAAACTCAGTTTTCTCCTCTACAATAGCCATTGAACCACTGTCATTACTCCAATCTTGGAGATCTACCACCTATGTATTCTTCTGGTATTTCCTAACTGTATCATTACAGTTCAGTAATTCTACCAAGGTAACACCAGTGTTTGATACACTGTTTACTAATGCAGTGCTAATAACCCCGCTTAGTTTCTCACTACCCTCAATTATGCATGCTTCCGTGGGTTTTTTCACTTCCCTCAATTTCACTTTTATCATAGTCTTTGAACCTGGCATTAAAATAACATCCTCTGATAAAACACATTTATATTAGTGGTTAGTACCTCCCCGTTCCACGATCCCATAAATATCACCAGCCGTGGTTGTCATTGCATCCACCAAGACCCCAATGTTAGTATCAGTAATGATATCAGCATTAGTATCAGTATCACCACCCATAATGCCATTGTCAAACCCACCAAAACTGTTACCACTGTGGCCCTCAATATCCCATTTAACATCACTGCAGTTCTTCCCCGTATCATCAGTGTGGGTTTTGGTATCACCACTCCCCATATCCCCGGTATCATTACCATTAGCACCGCCAAACACACCCCCATTTTCAGTAATTTCTATATCCTCAGTTTCACTTGCGTCCACTAACACCTGCATGGACCGATATCTTGTGTCTGCTACATGCAGGATGGCCCAGCAAAAGTCTGTTGCTCAATGCAACCCCTTTTATAACCAAAAACGGTTCTATTAACACTATCACCCAGAGTAAACCGTATTCTAACAACACCCAGGGTGTTTAATATATGGGCTTGCACATCACACACCGTCTCTGTTGAGGGTTTCAAAGGGTAATGGGAGAACATGGATTGATACAGATTATGATCCATTAAATTGATAGATGCACCGGTGTCAATAAAGACCAGGATATCCACATCCCCCATTGTTCCATATACTATAGGCCTGGGCTCTGGGGTGTCCCCCACGAGACCACAATGGCACATACAAATCATCTATACCATTTTTTTTGATCGGCTTTCCAAAAATTTCACCGATCCCTTTGCCCTCTTAAGTGACCTGCGTGGGAAGTTCTCGTATTGTAACTTCCTAATTTCTTAGGTGTAGGTCTCGCATCTCTCCGTATCTGAGACGGACAAGATTGCCAACAGTGATCCACACCCTTACACATTCCGCAATATTTGACTCTATATACTTTCTTTGTGTGCCCTGGTTTATTACAATTGTAGCAACGCAACTGCTGTTGCCTTTGATCGATCGATCCTCTATTATATTGCACTTTTGCAAACAAATGGGGAGAAGGAAATTCTGTGTCTCTTTGCACCATATTTCTTAGACCGGTCCCGTTAAAAAATGTACTATCCACCGTGGGACATTTGGACAAATGTTTCTGAATTTGGGGATAAATTAGTTCTTCGTCTGATGTAGGTCCAATCTTTTCATCAAAACTGTCCACTATTGCGTCTGGTATGTCGTGTAATAGCGTCACAAAATGTATCAATTTGTGTAAATTGTCGAGTGAGGCATTATTCCCATTTACCCATTTGGAATTTTTCAATTTCTGTATCCATTCTCCCACTGAATCAAAAAGTTTTGAGCTGTGCTCAGTAAGGCATGTTGTTCCTTTTCGAATTTTGTACAGCCCTCTTAAATCTCTTACTATATCACCGTGTTCCTTTGAGTAATAAGCCGCTCTTTAAAATGCTTGTAATTCGGTTCATGACCGACATTCTGTGTACTGAAAACTCCTACACATAAAAGATAAATCTCCTTTATTGAAATCTAGCAAGACTTTTGCCTCTGAGAATGCCTCTGTATCATCCTTAATTCCATTGTTGTTTAAATAGTTATTCACCCCTCAATAAAAATTTGCACTGGTTAGGAAAGAACGCCATCTACAATACCCCGAAACGGGCTGACCCCCGTCCTTATATTTGTTATTTTGTGTACCAGAGTCTGGTTTCCACTTGCATCAGCCATTTTACTTTCATTATGAAAACTCTTATACTGTAAGATTCACCCCGACCTCAGTAACATTGATATATATATATGCACACACAAACCCCAACCCAAAAATTAATAATACATCATCCACCAATAAAAGATAAAATAAACATGCACCACCCCAGTAAATTGCTATATGAACTCGCTGCTTCTCAGGTTCAAGGTTAATCAGTTGACTTAACTGGTACAAGGTCATGCTGGTATACAAAAACGGGAAGAAGATAGTTCGAGAAAGAAAACGTATGTCAACCAAAATTTTTGCTTAATTAGTGCAAATGTCCACTCGGCTCTCTCTCTCTCTCTCTCTCTCTCTCTCTCTCTCTCTCTCTCTCTCGTGCCAAGCACAAAAACGAAACTTACAGTACTTTTCTAATGTATCATAATACCACAAAACCACTAATGTCCACAGAAACTCGAGAGAAATTAAAATAAAACACACTTTGAGTAAATTAACACCAATAAACAGAGTGAAGAAAAGAGAAAACATAAACTTAAACACTCGCGTCTTCATAGGAACCAAGTCAGTACCCTACTACACTTGCAACCGCGTGTAATCAATTCCTGTTATGATATGAATTCGCTTTACCCGCCCCCCCGCCCCCCAACACAGGAACACGTCTTTACATTAGACAACCACTAACATGACTAGCCACACTTGGTAACACAGCTTTTAATCGCCCTTAAGTCAGCAATAGAGTCAGTTGCTAGATAATTAATTATAACCATTCTCCCCCAAAATATGCCTAATCTATATAGTCTCTTCGAAGGCACTACCTATAGGATAGGCATTAATGTACTTTTTAACAGCTGCCACCAATCTATTGAAACAAAACAGCTAACTGGCAATTTAATCTACCCATGTTCCATTGCATTCCCTCTTAGGAGTTGGCTGAAAGTCCAAACTAGGCAAAAATAAACTCCTGTGCTACAAAAATATACTTTTTATTTCCCAAAATTAGCTAACATTAAAATGGAATAGCATTAATTAACTCTGGCTCAAAATCTCAAAATCATATTTAAGTAAGTACCCCCTCTTCCCCTCTGTGTCCATACATTAATAGTTTATTAATAGTCAAAACCAGTCATTGAATAAACCCATAGGTGACTTCGAATCCATCTGAAATAAAGAGACCATAATTATGATATCACTTAAATATTGACTTTTCTTTCTCCAGACACAAGTAATGGTCACTTCAAATGTTAACTTTTCCAAATTTCTCTCTTACGTTACCTTGTCCGACGGACCTGCAACACCTCTTCCAGGCGTGTACCACACACTGTCAATCACAATCAGTGAGTCCCCCCTCAGCACTTGTTCTCCAGATTAAATGTCATTTTCTGTTCGTTATGGACACACACACACACCGCTTGGCACACAATAGGCATGCATGCTTCATGCCTTAAACTCGTGATCTTCGAGGCGTGTTACTGACCATCAAGTGCGCTGGTAAGTTATCCTGTCTGTTTTTCATTTCAGCGTTTCGTGCCTGTCTCTAACTGGCAAGAGCTAAGGTTAACAACCCATTACTGTGCCTTTAAGATATATATATATATATATATATATATATATATATATTATAATATATATATATATATGTATACTAATATATAATATATATATATATATATATATATTAATATATATATATATATATATATACATATATATATATATATATATATATATATATATATATATATATATATATATATATATATATATATATGCTTAAAAATCACAGTAGATGCAAGTGACTTCATTAAATAAGCGAATACCACAGAAAAATGATAGTCAGAAATCCAAGTGCTTTCGTTTTTACTAAGACATTGTCAAGGAACGAATGAAATACAGTTGGAGAGAAAGTTATCAGGTAAACAACAAGATCAAGAATACCAGATGGTTAATTGTCAAAAGGGTAAAAATTAAAGAGGTAATCCAGGATTATCGGATATCACACGGTCACAAACCTAAACATATATTTAACCCTAACAGAAACTACAAAGTATCCGTAAAAATTCTTACACCTTTGGTAGGAAACATTTCTAACACGAATGTTAAAAACAATGTTGATTTTATAAACAAATTGAATAGTTTAAATTTGAATTTGGATTTTAATATGGTTAATTTTGATGTTGTCTTTTTATTTACAAAAGTGCCTGTAGATGACTTACTTGAGTATTTGGAGGATCAATTAGAACGTCATGATATTCCCTTAACTGAAGCAAACCTAATTAGTCTCAAAAGGTTATGTATCAACGATAGTAAATTTTATTTTAATGGGGAATTTTTTGTACAAAAGTTTAGCTTGGCTATGGGTAATCCCTTATCTCCTGTCCTCAGCAATATTTACATGGAATTTTTTTAGACAAAACTCTTACCAAGAATTTTGCCCCAAAAAGTTATATGGTTTAGGTATGTGGATGATATTTTCTGTATTTGGCCAGTTCACAAAAATCTAGAGGAATTCCTTAATAATCTCAATAATTTAGTCCCTTCTATTAAATTTACTGTAGAGGAAGAAAGAAATTGTAATTTGAATTTTCTTGATGTAACTGTCCATAGAAATGAGAGAAATTTCACCTTTTCAGTCTTTCGGAAATCAACTAACATTGCCTCTTTTGTTCATTACTACTCCAACCACCATCAAAATGTTAAATTGTCTGTTTTTTATGAGATATTCCTAAGGGCTTTACATGTCTGTAGCCTGCAGTTTATTGCACTGAGATTAAAACTATTTATGATATTGCATTGGAACTTAAATATCCAAGGACTTTTGTAGATGTGGCATGGAAAAGAGCTAGAAAAACATTTCATTTAACTAATGACAAACTTGAATTTAGTAAGCATAACATTCTAAAATTACCCTATGATGAAAGGATTTTAGATATTCCTAGAATTTTAAAGTTTTTAACATAAATGTTGTTTTCAGTAATATTAATGTCAAGAGTTTAGTCATAAAAATTCTCCCAAAGATCTTCCAGGCTGTATATATGAAATTCCTTGCAAAAAATGTGATAAAGCTATTACGGACAGACTGGTAAATTTCTTTCACAACGTCAAAAAACAGCACCAATATTCTGTGAGAACTGGGCGAATATTGAATGCATTATTCGTACATATGAGAGATTTAGACCATCCTATTAACTGGAGTCAAGCAAGAGCCTTAATCCCATGTAATGACACAGTTGAAAGGAATATCATTGAATCTTGTTTCATCAAGTCAAATAATGGAAATGTTCTAAATTTAAGTCTTGCTTTATTTAAACTTGATGCCTTCATAATGAAAAAAGTTGTAAATAAATATAAGCAACAAAATTAATATATTCAGATACTTTGTAGTTTCTGTGAGGGTTAAATCTATATTTAGGTTTGTGACCGTGTGATATCCGATAATCCTGGATTATCTCTTTAATTTTTACCCTTTTGACGATTAACCATCTGGTATTCTTGATCTTGTTGTTTTCCTGTAACTTTCTTTCCAACTGTATTTCATTTGTTCCTTAACAATGTCTTAGTAAAGATGAAAGCGCTTGGATTTCTGACTATCATTTTCCTGTGGTAGTTGCTTATATATAGTATATATATATATATATATATATATATATATATATATATATATATATGTATTATGATATATATATATATATATATATATATATATATATATATATACATACACATATATATATATATATATATATATATATATATACATACATTAATATATATATATATATATATATACATACATACATATTATATATAATAAAAATGTATGTTTATATGTTTAGTTTGTATGAATGCTTTATAAATCCACATTTCTTGACCGATTTTGATGGGATTTTAAATATAAATCTATGTCAAACTGGGAAAGTTCGTAGGGAAAACAGTCCAAATTCAGCCTCGATAGGAATGGGTGATAAATGGTGAAACGAAAATTGTCAAATTGTTTGATTTATTTGCTTACTTGGAAAATTTATCATTTTGCATTAGTTTAGCTTGCCATTAGCTGTCACTGTTTAAGAAATGTTTTCAGTCCTCCACTGCTTACCCAGTATTATTGTGTTTTTGTTTATCCTTGTTTCTCTCCTTTTGTTGGAGGTGTTAGGGACTCCTAGACAGAAACTGAAGGGACTCATGAGAATGCAAGGCTCTGAGAAGGAAGTATGTTCTTGGCTCTACAGTTGTGTCACTGCTGTTGGATTACTTGAAGCATGGATGATTTATTTTTACAGCTGCCCTTTATGTTGACATTCTCCAACTATTTACCTTGGGACGTTGATATTTCTTCAGTTCCATTCCTTCAGCTTCGTCCTCGGCCTTGTAACAGGGACCTCGCTTGGAGGAGGTAGCACAAGTTATTCATTTAAAGTATCAGTAGATGAGCAGTGCGTCTGTTTGTGGGTGCAGGGGTGTTGAGCGAGTGTTTATATATATATATATATATATATATATATATATATATATATATATATATATATATATGCAATTGCTTAGATATATGTATTCATAAATGTATTATATATATATATATATATATATATATATATATATATATATATATGTGTGTGTGTGTGTGTGTGTGTGTTAATATTTGAATATATATATTGTTCAGGATTTTAAGCCAGAACCAAAGAAGAGTAAAACCTCTTTATAACCAGATTCATTCATTCTTCCTTATATGCAAGTTGCCCCTGTGAACTAGAGGCCTCCATCCTCTCTAAAACCCTCTTTGCTCCCATTGGCTGCTCTGGATTAACTCTCCATAGGGGGCCTAAATGACGGAGTAGCCTATCTAGGCGAGATTTTAAAAGGACAGGGCTCCAACTGCTCTGCCTCAGAACTTCCTCAGAGCCTCAGAACCTCAGACTCTCAGAGTTTCCCAAGCCCTGCAGACTCCACTTCACCCCTCAGGGGGATTCCCTCCATAGTGCACAGAAATATCAGCAGATAAGAAGATTACCAAACCAAGGATTTCCAGGTACTGTGAGATGTAAATTTAGTGCAGTTAGGGAATCGTTTTGCCTCTTGTCTGTATTTGATTTCCATTCTTCCAAGGTGACTTTCCCTTCTTCTTTGTTCAGCTTCTCACTCCCCAATTTTGGTTCAATGCTGTGATTAATTCCCTTGTGATGCTGGAAACATCCTCTAGTTAATTCAAGCAACATAATAGTCCTTTCTATGCAAAATCCCAGTCATTTCATGCCCCTTGAGTGGGTTGTAATATTTTATGCTAAGAGTAAGTAGTTTGTAATGTTCCCCACGGGTTCCTCACCTTAGTAATGATGCTAGAATGCAATCTTTTTGCAGAAAAACACTGTGCCTGATTGTGGGAGAAATTGGGAACACTTTGAAACAATGCTTGTATTGAAATAACCCGTTTTGCGCAAATTCTGATCACCATGTCTGGTTCATTTCCCAGCCACGTGTTTCTGGTGGACTGACAATCAATCACCTCATTAGTTCCTGGACTTACCTGTAACTTAATGTAAATATAGTTCATTTAAAACTAAAGTCTTGAGTTTATGTAAATTCCTCCTTTTCAGTAAAATCGGCCTTCTGCCATTGATTTTTTTTTTGTGATAACTCTCGTACCTCCAGTCAAGGCCATTTTTAAGAGTGTTAAACTACATTTTCAAGGCGGGAATGAGCAGGTCATAACAAAATGGCGACCATTTCCAGTCTCGGGGGAAAATTAATTTTCATTTCCAGTCGTACCGTTTGTTAAACTGGTATCAAGATTAAAATGAATCTGGATTCCTTTAATATTTTTTGATCAAGCAAAAAACGTTTCCCAATTCCCCACAACAGAAAAAAGGTAAATTTTATTTGCTAGTTATTTGTGTAGAAGTAGGTATTCTAGTTAGGGGTGTATGCAATCTGAGTGCCATTAAGAATAGCGATAGGAAGATATTAGAACCACCTTCATGCCGATAGACTAGAGAGAGAGAAATTTAACTTTAGCTTTTTTTTTAAGTGCTATTGCATGAAGCATATAGGTATTTAGGGAGTAAATACAAAACGAAAATAAGTGCCATATTTCATAAATTGCAAGTGTAAATCGACGAATCTCGTGTCATTAAGAGATTTTGTCTAGCTAGGAGTAAAACAAGAATCAGCGCGTGGTTCATTGTGTCTGAGCACTCTCTCTCTCTCTCTCTCTCTCTCTCTCTCTCTCTCTCTCTCTCTCTCATAGGTCTAGACAGGATAGGAGAATTCAAATCCCTGGCCTCGTGTCCAACCGAGCCCTATCTACTATCCCGCTTATGAACAAAAAAACAGAAGAGTAAATAAGAGAAAAGAAAAAGAAAGTGATAGTGTAAATTTATTTAACGTTAGAATAAGGAAACTCAATGGTAAGCGTTTTTTTCTGTGCAGAGAGAAGTAATAAATGCAAATACTTATTGCTTTCCACAAAGAGCACATGCTTTTCCCTTTCCCTAAATTCCCCTAACGCAGCCTTGAAAAGCCAGTTGTGATTCCCCCCCTTCTGGCTGGCCAACCGGTGTGAAGGCCAAATTCTCCAGGGATTTAAATTGGTGGAATTGGAAGGTCTTAGGTTCACAAGACATAGCTAGGTTGAAAGGGTATGATAGAGGTTTCTGTGGACTCGGTAATTATGCAGTCGTGAGAGAATTTTTATTCTGGTTCCTGGTTCTCCCTCTTGCCTTTAGTGTTTACGACGATAGCATAAAAATACGAATTCTGAGCATAGCTAGGTTGAAAGGGTAAGACAGGCCAAGGATTTACGTTGTTAACAAGAAAAAAAATCTTTTACTATCATCTTTTTGTCTTTGTCCTCGAGATGATAAAAAAACCCCCATATATACATTTTCTTTTTATCAACTGAACGGACCATTTTTAAAAGTGTTAGACTACATTTTCAAAGAGGGAACGAGCAGGTCTTAACTAATATATATATATATATATTATCTATATATATATATATATTATATATATATATATATATATATAGATATATATATATATATATATAATATATAAATTATATATTATGAATCCCCTTTGCTTTTCCCATTTCAATGTAATATAAATAAAGCAAAAGCCTGAATCTTCTTTTCCCTGTCGCTGATGCATCCCATTTCTATGTTCTTTCTTTCTCCTGTGCTGCCCTCTTTCGTGCGTTGCGGTTACGCGGTATCTGGAAATGGTTTTCCCTTTACATTAACATGTATATAAATAGCCTGTAGTTCAACAGCTGATCACTTTAAACTTGATAAGGATACGTCGATAACTTTGTATGCTTTATGTATTCTGGCCTCAACCATGACCAATCTTCCTTCCAGTTGTGACCCTTTTGCCCGACCCAATTGACCCTCACCGCTGCGAACCCACATTCGTCCATCGGTCACAGCAATTCGCCATATCTGTGTCACAGTTATTCAGAGTTCACTAATGACTCCATTCACATTTAGTCCGTGCGTATTAAACCACAGTCCCTCTTCAGCGGAGACTCCGTACCCTCCCCCCTCAAGGTACATAGTTGGTGAAGGTAGCATAATATTAATGAATGAATTGGGATATTCACGCTTCAACTACTCGGTTAATAGCACACCAGGTGTTGGTGTTAACGGAAATTGCAGGAAGGTTTGAGACAATGTGGAACATTTCATCAACACCATAAGATATATTTAATCAACGTGTTGATGAATTGAAAGATTCGAGGTACTTTTCCATTGATATTACCCATAAGCACTTGGCAATATTTATTTTCCGTTTGTAGTTGAGATGCACCATTTTTCATCTTTGATATAATGGTTTACACAAGATGAAGGACACAGAGAGAGAGAGAGAGAGAGGCGCGAGAGAGAGAGAGAGAGAGAGAATGTAAATTTCAGGTTTATGTTTTATGAAAAATAGAACCGCTTTCAGAGTTACTGTAAAAACGATGTGATTCTCGGATAGAATCCCATTGCTTAACTACGCATTGCAGTTTGTTTTTACAATCACATTCTATTACTGTTTTACTATTAGTGATGACTGGGGACTTCCAGATCTTACTTCCTGACGCGAAGATCTTTAAGAATTTAACAGTGAGACAATTTTCAGCATTACTAACTAATGCTGCAATGCCTACAGGCCACTTTATGCTTTATTCTATTTTTTTTTTTTTAAACATCGGAAACAACAATGAATTGAGGAATTGGTTTTCCTTCTATTCTGCAAAGAAATGAAGTAATTAAAATATTTATGATACTGGAGAAATTTTTAAGTCATAAAAAAAATCTGTGCATGGCGAGAAAAATTAAATGGTACAAATTTGCTAATGAAAAAGATTTGGGAAGAGACGTATGCAATTTTAATGATTAAATCTGTGGAAACTTTTTCTCTCTAAGAGATGGTAATGGTATGATTTTCTTCGAAAAGATACTCATGTTATTTCCCGCCTCTCTTCGTTATATAACTCAAATCGGCATGATTGAGACGTCTACATAAATGAAATGAAATGTGTTGGATTTTACTGTAAAAGGCATACATGTTTTCAGTTAACTTCAAACTTGGACTACGATGATTTATTTCTGCCCTATCCTCATCCCAAGTGAAAGCAGAGATTCAGATATGCGTGAGAAGATATATATATATATATATATATATATATATATATATATATATATATATATATATATATATATATATATATATATATATATATATATATATATATATATATATATATATATATATATATATATATATATATATATATATATATATATATATATATATCGTCAAAAACCAACCAATTTCATTTACTTTAAAGGTTTATGTAAATTATAGACTCCTAATAGTGAAATTACTTAACTTCTAACGCCATCTCTTAGTAACGGTGCATTTACTTCGGTTTCAATTCTGTTCTTTATCCTTGGAAAAACTTACGTCGGGGTTGTTAAGGTTTATTTTGTGTTGCCAGTCGTGTGGCAATACTTATTTATTCTGATCTGGTGGTAATGGCTTTTGTGTATATTTAAAGTGATGAAAATAGATTTGTTAAGCCTTCAGAATTAGTGAAATTCGTTATATATATATATATATATATATATATATATATATATATATATATATATATATATATATGTATATATATATATATATATTTATTTGAGGAAAACTAGAGTTATTGGGATTAAAGTGTGGACTTGTTGATTTATTCTTTAAATACATTACAGATACCAGACATATAATTAAATACCTATCATCGTGAAGTTTAAGAAAGTACCATAACGATTGATAACAAAGACCTTAAAGCTGTCATTTATCAAGTAGTAGCAGTATTTGCAGTAGTTGTAAAATCAAATTCACTATTTCATAAAATCAAGGGCAAGAAGTTGAAAAAGGTTAGTCACAATAATTATCCCCGAATTTTCGAAGGTTTGATGACCGAAACAGACCCAAGAACCGCCTCATAAAGACTAAACAATGGGGGACAATACCCAACCGTCTAGGAGGGTTTGTTGTCATTCATAGATAAGATGAGAGCATACCGAAGAGATTTCAAGATTATTAAGCAATGTGTTGTTTTTGTAATTAAGATTATAATTTAAACAGTTTGTCTTACGGGGAGCTTTATAAAAGTCTATACCGAAAGTGTAAAAGAGGATAAATCCACGATGACTTTTCCAGGAGTCCAGGAGCAATAGAGCTTTGGCTATTTCGTCACCAGATGTCATTCTACCTTTACTAATTAACCCAACGCTGAAAAAAAAGGGCTTAGAGAAAGGTCCAGGAGAAAAGGATGACAGTCCGGTTGTTGGGGGCAGGGGTGGGTGGGGTGGGGTGGGGCGGAAGGTTCTCGAGGGAAGTAGCTGGAAAGAACAGGGATTCTTGGTGTTATGTAGGTAAAAAGGCATATAGGTATAAACGGATGTACAAGACAAAAGGAGGGCAGGAAATTGGTAGCAGCTGCCTAGGGGCGAAAGACTTTTATGCCTACACGCGAAAGTTTATTTTTGTCCTTCCTTCTCTCTTTCCCTTGTTTTCGCTGCCTTCTCTGTCTTCAGAAAGCAGCTCTTGGTAGTTCATCACTGATCAAAATATCTCAAAGGAGAATGATTGCCAATGCCACCTAGAGGTAAACACATTTGTGCTTTCAGTGTTGCAGAACTATTCCAGCTCAGTGAGTTTCCCCTCCCCAATAACCCTCCCTCAATGAAAGGTGGTCTTTTGGTGGTCACAATAATAGCTAATAGGTCCGCCTTCTTCTCTGTCCTTTTCTCGCACTTCAATTTCTAAAATAATATCCCTTTTTATTTCGGTAAGGCGACGGCTCAATTTTTTTTTTTTTTTTTTATTCAAACCGGGTAAAAATGAAAGAATTTTTCAATGATGAATCCAGACTTCGTCTCATTGTGATACCGATGACTAAATGATGAATTCAGTGAACTATTTCAGTCAATTGATATTACAGACGTTAGCTTAATGGTCAAGAATATAAAAAAAGAAGTCTGATAAAGAGCCACCCATATTCGAGAGTCTGTATTTTGGAATGGTGAGCATACACATTTTTAAACAAAATGGCATAATTTGGGAAACCTTTATCTTTATTGTGCATAGATAGCCATGTCCTAATAATTAACCTTATGTCACAGATAGTAAGCTTCACGAAATTATTTGTCGACCATGACTGTCCATTGTTAGGTACTCAAACGAATTTATGGTTATCTCTGCCAACTGTCAAGGTAAAAGGCGTACTTCTATACTAGAACTATAAAGTATAAAAAAATTACTATATAACTCATAGATTTTTTGATAAAAAATAGAGAGCAGTTGGAAAGGAAGCAGTTTAGGTTGGAGCAACGACAGAAATATTTACAAAGATTTACATACGAGTAGATAGCTTAATACAATACATGACATACTTAGAGAGTGATATGATACCATAGAGGAAGTTACGGATGTTCCATATGCAGATGAGGTCATGATCAAAAGGAAATTAAGGTAGCTTGGACATGTCCCTCTCACCACTCAAGAAGAACGGAGCGTGACAGCGTCAGCTGGGCTCCTTCTGTGGGCGCCAGAGAATAAGACCAGGAGGAGACAGGAGGCTGGAACCAAGAGGAGCTTTGCGCCGGGGGGCTGGGGTACGCCCTAAAGTCATAAGCAGCAGATTTCAGGGAGGGTCAGCGTCGCAATGTGTTGGGGCCGATGTTGATGGTGATGATGAGATGATTTAGAAGACAACCGTTGTGTCGTTATTAGTTCTCTCAAATAAGGTAAAAATTTTCAAAATGTTCATCATTATGAAAAATATAGCATTTTTTACACAATCAACAGTCGTGGATTATTCCTTATGGATTACATTGGCTTCATCCAGAAATGACGTGTGATTTTCGGATTTTCTCCATAGCTTCAGATATATTGCAGTTCTTATTATGTGTATTTCGGTCGAAAAGCTAAATATATGTCATTTTTCCAAGGTTATGATAGTTTCACGTGAGTAGTGGTTTTTAATATATGTATTTCGGTCAGTAATATAATACCAAGAGTTATCCAAAAAATATTGATGTTGGACTATAAAACCATCAGCCTCCTTAAAAAACCTTAAGCAAGTTAAAAAAAAAAAAATGCAACAAGTGAATTGAGAGTATATTGTGAAATTCGTTTTCGAGGCTTGAGATGGTAATAACTTTATTGTAAAAGGTGTAAATTCTGTTCCGAATCCAGTCAGTAGTTGAAAGATTCAAGTTTCCATGGGCAATTCTTCCTTTTATTATTATTATTATTATTATTATTATTATTATTATTATTATTTTATTATTATTATTATTATTATTATTATTATTATTATTATTATTATTATTATTATTATTATTATTATCATTAAACGTTAGTGGCGAATGACGCAGCTGTTAAAGGGTTTTAAATAGTGACCATCTCTGAATATTTAATCACGAGATAGTCTTCAGCTGTCATTTCCTTCAGAACAAGAGTAAATACAATTTCATGGTCGCTCTAACGGATCACTGAATACATCATGGCTTCACCCCAACTCCCACTCTCTCTCCATATACTATGTACGTAGATATGTGTGCGTGTTTACTCGCCCGCGCACACACACGCATATATATATATATATATATATATATATATATATATATATATACATATCTATATATATATACATAAATATATATAGATATGTATATATATATATATATATATATATATCTATATATATATATATATATATATATGTATATGAAAATGAGATGCTCATCCGAGATCTTTAACTATCTGAACAGGATTTTGTTTACCTAGTTAAATCATAATTACTTAAAATATGACAAAGACGACTGAAGACGTTCTAGTTCTCTTCAGAAGTGTTTCAGATTTTATAGTCATGCCCTTGATCCCAAGTCATAAGATACTGCAATGAGTCACAAGATTTAAAGGAAGACTAACGTGCACCATAAGGTTAAAAACATTATTAATGGTTGTATCATATGTGGTATAACAATCTGAGAAGCGTTATCAGGTGACATCTGTTAGACTCACATTAGGAAATGAGAAGCAATAGACGTTCGCTGTTTATCAGAAGCAGAATATCCATGACATATGGAGACCTACAGCCTGACTGAGATAGCTTAAAGCTAGTTGCCCTCCGAGGTGATTTAGACCACTAAATTGTAAGAAAAGGAAATGAAATAGAGTTGAACATAAAACATGGAGGTAGTTCCATTTGCCATTTATTGTGTTCGCTTGAAGTCAAATTGCTTCGTGCTTTCCGATACTCCGACATTTCGATGATAGAAGAGAGAAGAGAAAAGAGTGATTCCAATAAAATGTGACTTACTAACTTGCAATGACATTTTAGGTAAGTGCCTCGAAGAATATATGGCCTTGTTATGAAGTTCAGTTCATTAAAATCGCAGTATGCTTTAAAGCATATTTGATTTCTCTTGTTACATTTGAGTAATTCCGCCTACTCTTCATAACTCTGTACATCTAACCAGGATCAGGGTGACTCAGAAACCCAAGAAATGAAAAGGCTCTCTCAATAGACGCCCCCATACTTATATGGCGGTTTCTTTCCAAGAATCGGGTACGGACAAGTTTCAGTGTCTGCTGAGGTTGGACATTATCTCTCATATAACATGCGCGCACATGCGTGCAAATTTCGACTGACATCCAACGACACAATGTTACTAGAGTATTAGAATTTTATCCAAAGAAGTTATTTATGTATGTTTGTCCCGAAATTAAGGAAATAACAGATCCAATTATAAGTTGTTAGAAATAGTATCTGCAACCCGTTAGGAAGAGTGTCATCTGCTTGATATGATTGGAATACATTAGAAAGAATATTTTTCATACAGACCAGTGCCACTAGTTCTACAGCTTCCAGAAGATGTACTACAAGATCTTGATGCTAGATATTAAGGAAGTAGCTGCTTAAGTCAAGAGAGATGAATTACATTGCTTCAGTTATGTAAATAGTTGATGTGCTTTTACAAATTTGACTGATGATTTAGATTTGGTGGGCAATGAATGGAAAATTGAAATGTCACTCAGTAATAGAAACCGGACAAAGATAGTTATTAAAATACACGACAGCAAAGACCATCTGAAAGAAAGCACTTTACCTTATGGCCAAGGAAAGTATTTACTCATTCTGAAACAAATGAAACCTGCAAAGGTAAAGCATTAACAGATGAGGAAAATTATTTTAGAAAAGGAAAGAGCTATGGTGGTCGGCCTTTCAGCCTAATAGTGCAGGAAAAGTATAAAAATACTTTAGTTTGTGATACAAGCATGAAATTTGGCATAAATGCTCATTTTAACCCCCTCTTTTGAAAAATCTGGGTGTCCACACAAAATTTCAATATGACCGCCACTTTTCAAGATGGCCGCTAGTTGTTCCGATTTCTGACCCTTTGACTAAATCATTGTCGAAATAAATATATCAATCATTATTCAAAAAATGTTTTCCTGGGTAGAAGAATCAACTGAAGATATCACCAGAGCTCTTACTACTCTATTTACCATTGTGATAAGGATGAGGTACAAAATGGCCGCCATGAAACCTTTTGCTTGATAACTTTGCAACTAAGAAAGATAGGGACATGAAATTTTTATCTATGTCAGTATTTATGAGGTCAGGGAATCAGTTTCTAGAATTTCTATTGGGCTATTATCAATATTACATCATAGAAAGGGACCCCATAATGCTACTGAAAAGTATACAAGCACAAAACTATAATGGAGTATAACATAATATCTTATCTATGTTTGAGCACCGTCTCAATGTCTTTTTTTAAAGCCTGAAATGAACGCAAGATTTTAAATATGTATGGTGACACCCTTATGTGTGACGACATTCTCATTCAGATGTATCTGAAGCATCATTTGTAACATTATAGTTACCCCTCACATTATGATTACACCTCAAATTTGCTGCAACACAAAGCTGTGCACGTAAGCCTTAACCTGTGGCAATTGCATCTTCTATGTCAACCAGACCTGCAGCCACATTTTGTAAGCTGTTCACAATTCTTTGCAATGGGGTAGTTGGCTGTCCAGAAGACTTTCCAATCTTCACCAATCTTTTCCCAACTCTCAAGACAAGTGGACAGAATATACCTTCTTTCACATACTTGGTGTCAGTGGCATCTCCCAGTCGGGGCTGATATCTCCAGCACCCTGTCATAGGAAATGCTCATGCTATAATCATGAAGCATTTCTACCAGGTCTCTATTCCGGGTTTTGGCATTGATAGCCTTCCTTACGTTTTAAGAAGCAGTTGTACTGCAGGAGCTGAACAATAGCCAGGTCTGACTTTGATGAGCCAAACCTTAGCTGTGAATTTATGTTGGCTCCATGTTCGACCATCCTAGTGAACTGTATCTGAGTAGTCAGTGAACTGTATCTGAGTATCCGATGCCTGAGATAGGGCTAAAGCTACATCTTTCTGCAAGATAAGTAGCTCAGTTCTTCCTTTCTTGTGTGGTTCTAATTCAGGGATTTATGCATTTATGCTAACAATTTGTTCTTTAATCTTGTTGTATTTACAGTGGGCGAGGCAATGCCCAATTGTTCTTGGTGCTGCTGGTATAATTGGGATATGTCTGCAAGAGGCATTATGGCATGTCATCCAAACTCATGCTGGTTTCAATGATATAATTAACCAGCTCTGATTGAACCAGTGGATATACATATTGTTCTTCACTGACACTGTTCTTTCTCAAAATTTCTAAGATGGGACAGCTCCCTATTGTAAATTCCAGTAAGACATACAAGGTAGTATGTCAACTCTCATCAACTACACCTAGTTTTGCCAATAATTTGCCATCATTAAGTGTGATTGCACTCATGTAGTCTCCTGTTGAGATTCATGGTCATTACTCATCGAGGATCTGATACAGGTGACACATTTTCACAAAAATTTCATGCTTCATTGTCATGATTCATTCGATACTGTTTAGCAAGCTTTTCCTGTGGTTCACTACTTTCAACTGTAGATCTTTGCTTTCTTGCATGATTAAGTTTTGTATTATTAAACATGACTCTACAGCTCTTGCAATACTTTGCCATGTTTTGTTGTAGTGTTGCCTGTATGCCAAAACCTTCATCCAGCCTTGCTGGGTCAAAGTTAAGCGGCATTTCACCAATCAACTGGAACAATGGTGCATTGGTTGAAATCATTATGTACCCAACATGTTCAGGATTATGATGTATAGAGGCAAAGGGTGAAGTTAGACCTACATTTTTTTTGTTTTCCTGACAAAGACAACATTTGCTCCAGTCGGTCCTGTCTTCCTTTTGTCTGTGATTGAATTTACACTTGCCATTGTGAGCTCTTGACTAAGGCCGAGGGACTATCCTTTTACCACCTTAATCTGATATGGACATTGATGCATGGGATACAACTATGTATGGTCACCCTACACCTAGTCTGATCATTCGTCCAGTGCCACTTAAGTCCCTTGTGATCTGTAAACCATTCAGGTAAATGCATGAACAAGCCATACAAATCCCTACCTACCCTTAGCTCTGGTCTCCTGCTCTGGCATCTCCAGTCAATTCAGTTACGGCTCTCAAACTAAATCTACCAAGTACTATATATATACTTTCTTCCAGCTAATTGATATGGGGCTATTAGAGAGCATTTCAGACGCTAAACTACTAAACTACGGTAAAGCAAAGCTAGGTGAAGTGTAAGTAAAGCAAGATTAGCTGACACTGAACCCCATGCTGAGTTATACCCAGCAGTGAAGTCACCAATGTGCCCTAGTTGTGCTCCCTGAATCATATGTAGACTTTCAAAGTATTATAGTGAACAGGAAGCCATTTTTCCATGTCTACTGCATTCTGAGACATGATTGTTTAAAGGTTTCGGTTGCCATATTGGATGCCATATTTCTTATAAATGCTATATGAAATCTTTAACAGAAATACTTTTTACTTTTCCTGGTGACAGTGCCTACAATGAGTATAGCCAAAAGAAATGCATAAAAACATGACCATAGGCACACGAGTCCCATGTCAAACCCTTGACTAGCGGCCATCTAGAAAAAAAGGCAACCATTTTGGAATTTTTAGTCGATACCCAGTAATTTTTAAAAAGTGGCCTATGGAGAAGATATGTACCATATTTCATGCTTGTATCATTAACTGAAGCATTTTAGTTAAAAAATGATTTTATCTGCTGCACTATAAGGCATATTACGTGGAATGTTTGCTTTGTAGAGATTAAAAGAATTTTAATTTAGTTTAAATTTTGCCACTAATGAGAATAAGAGTTTATAGTATCCCTCAAATTACTTCAGGTATCATAATCAACAGCAAAACTTAAAAAGAAAAGCTATTTTGGGTATTTAGTTCATGATATACCCACACGGAAGCATCTAGAACCAAGAGGACGTAGGGCATCGATGAGGACAAAAAGATGGATGGTTGGCGATGACAACTGGCTCGACGCGAAAGAAAGAAACGTCGGCGGAAGAGAAATATTTTCTAGCACGATTTTGTCGCAGCCCTAGGCGTCTTCGGTGAATCTCGTTTTTCTCAATCTGATTAACCGATAATGTATCATTTGGCCAATTAAAATCGTTTTTTTATTGTTTGAATGAACGTGATAACTTGGACTTTGATCAACCTATTCCAAAATCTAATTTCCTGCCAAGACTTCCCCAGAAATCTAGCCAGGGTAGTTCTCCATAATAGTGTCTCCTGTCAGAGGAAATATTTCAGGCAGTATCCTCCTTGATTTAATTGACTTTCTTAGTTGTTTATGAGAGTGGGCGGCTTTTGATGCCGATAACATAGATTTGGAATGAGAATATTTTGTGATCCTCACCATTCCATAGGGAAAACATACTGATGTTCACTTTGGTTTTTTCCTTAGGTGAAATTACATTTTGAATTCTGGGATGGACATAGAGATAGATACATCCAGTTTACCACATTCTATGCCTTACTGGCTTAGAAAAGAAATAATAAAAAACAACAAAATTATCTTAAAGTTTGATTAAAGACTTATATATTCAGTGTAAAACAAAACAAGAGCTTGAACTGCAGCCAGACAAATCTCAGTATAAAACTTGCTATCCTGTCTATGATTCCATCTAAAATAGATCTTCGTGTCATTCGTGTTGGCATGTTACTTGGCCATTTTTATGGTAAATAACTTTTTACGAATTTTATATCTTCTAAAGGTTGGCTGATTTCTTCAGTTTATGTTTTTCTTTTGATATTTCTCTAAGACTGAATCTTTCTATTTCTACTCATAGGAAAGAATACTTTACATTAGCGTAATAATTTCTGTTAATTTGCCTTCACAATCACCACATCATGTGGCAGAAGGTTATTCAGAAATGAAATCTATGCTCAGTATTTATGTAATTTAAGTAGTCTGAGCGATATCCGATGGCAAGAGCATTCGTAACAAGATTTAAGGAAATATAAATTGCTGACATGGTTACGAAGCACGTTCCCAAGTAAACATCAACTGACAGGAAAGCTTTACTTTCCTCTCAGTCTGTCCGTCTACTATATAGAAACTGTTAGTGCTCAGCCATGAAGACTTAACACTGAAAGCTTTAAAAGAAACCTATCTGTCTGTTAAGAGTTCGAGTAAATACGAATTCATGAAAACTTAACTAGCAGGAAAAATTTCGAAATCTTACAGGCACATGACAGGTTTAAATATTTATCGTTGAAGACCTGAATATTAATAGAAGGGCAATTATAATATATAATATATATATATATATATATATTATATATATATATAATATACATATATATATATATATATATATATATATATATATATATATATATATTATAATTATTAATTATATTATATCTATATAAATGTAAAGCTAATCAGGAGGTCATGAGAAATCAGTTATCTGTCTGTCCTTCAATGAACTGTTTACATAACAACTAAAATGCTCGTCGACGAAGACGTCATGTAAGGCTCAGAACGTTAGAAGGAAGGATGAAAGTGTCTTCAGAGCCGGCTACAGAGAATGACGACTGAGGAGACCATCATGGCCGGGGAGTGTTTCAACGTCTTTCGTTGTGCCTCCTATAAAGGTGACCGCAAGAGTGGGCAAAGACTTTCGGTGCTCTACCAGGACTATCACAAATTGTCTTGGGTCCTCCTCCCTTTTCCTTAACCAACGATTCGAGTGGATGTGGTAACTATCGCCCTTCGGAGGTTATCACTTAAAGGCGAAATTCACTCGCTGATTCAGGTTGTGGCAAAGGGCAAAAATGCCATGACCAGAGTGACATCTAGGGCTCGCATTATTACATTAAAACTACGTCTATAAAGTTTTTTTTTTTTTTTTTTTTGCTTCCTCCATAAAACCTGCGGTATT
>NC_087207.1:63656501-63674001 GCF_015104395.2 Macrobrachium nipponense
TAAAACCTGCGGTATTGGACGATCCAAAAACGATCTTAAGGCTTCAAGTAAGGAACAGTTTTAAGAGAACCCCTGTGGATAGGCCCTTAATCTGCCTCCGGCTTAAATCCATTTCAGACCACTTATGTAACTTTTCACATTTAAACTTATTACAGGATAATTTATTTCTTCTCTGATGACTTCATGGTGTACTTGGACAAGTTGTTATATGTAATATATATATATATATATATATATATATATATATATATATATGTATATATATATGTATGTATGTATTTATATATATATATATATATATATATATATATATATATATATATATATATGTAGTATGTATGTATGTATGTATATATATACTATATATATATATATATATATATATATATATATATATATATATATATATATAATACGTATATATATAAATATGTATTTATATATGTGTATATACATACACATATACACAGATGTTTATACAAACATATACATACATTTTATATATATATATATATATATATATATATATATATATATATATATATATATATATAAATATATATATATAACTGTTTACCTGGATAAAAAGGTGGTTCCGGGGGAAAAGCATTACAACGGCCATCACCACAATCATACTTTGAATATTAAACATGTATGTTAAACTTCCACAGCGCACAGTGCTTCGTACAAGAGCACAAAAGGCTCACAAACAACATACTGAAACCTTATATACACAGTGCTAGACACTTATGTCTTTCCTGGATTTGAGAGGTTGTAGAAATTTACAGATATTAAGGCCCTTCCATTCCGAAATTGTACCTATGTTTTCAGCGCTCTCTATGAATTCAGCTCTTCCTTCTTACATTATTATAATTATGAATTATTTTCAACATCTTATGTCTTCCGGTTTTGTTGTATACAGTATAACCAATCCCTCTCAAAATGACCGCATCCATATTTTCAAACAATTCTCAACTTTTTATGAGCTTCTTTTATGAAAATCTACATTTCTTACCATTTCAGTTCTTCTTACACATGCAAACTCACATCCATAAGGGAGAACTGGCTCAACAATCTTTCAGATCTTCCAACCTTGGGTTCTGTAGAAATTCGGGTCTCTTCGAAGCCTTTCTTGTACCTCCTGCTACCTGTATGACTCACCTCTTCTATTATCCTACCTTAATATGTTCTATGCACTCTACTAAGCACCTTCACATGTCAACCACTTTCATTCTTCCATCATCCATATTGCCATTTTGCCATTTATTGTTACATCTTCCTGGCTTCTATTTACTCTCAGAATCTTATTCTTGAACGCTACTGCTTTCAATTTTTCTCTCTCCAACTCTTCCAGTCTCTCTTTGTTATCCCCATAAAATTCGTATACCTTCTACAAAATCCACCATTCCACATTCCATGCTTGAAATCTTTCTCATGGGGGTATGGGACCTGATCTCAGGATATTTGTATATATTGATTTTAATGAGTCAACGTATACATGCTTACATTTTGCAAATAAATAACTATATGAAACTATGAATGCTTTTGATTTTCTTGTATGTTTTATTCCTAGCTATCCATACCTCAAGTGTGTATTAAACTAAGTTATATTGTAAACAAAGAACTTAAGAGGACCTAAGCAAAGGGGGTATGGAACGATAATGGGCAATTCATTAGTGGTCTGGAGTCATCAAGAGGTTGAGAAACCCCTTTCTATATCATACGTACTCAACATCCTTCATATTACCTGTATGAATTTTATCATGGGCATATCGTAGGCTTATACAAACAGCATCCCCTCTTTTCACAACTTCACATTATAAATGTTTCATTATAAACACTTGATCCACACTCTCATCCATATCTAAATCCTCATTATTCTTCCTTTGTCATTCCCTCTGTCATTTGTCTTATTTACATCCACCCTCCACGTTAAACTAACATCAAGCTCCTGTCACTCGTACAGTCATCTATATAAGTTTTACCTTTATGTAATGGAATAAGCATTGGGCTCTCTCTCTCATTCCTTCAGAATCTGTTCCTCATGCAGAGATACCTTCACAACTCTGGTCAACCATTCAGCCAAATATCGTGGCTTTTCTTTTCATTCTTTTAATTGCCCTCCTTATACATTCTCAATAGTACTACCACAATCATTCTCAAACGAACATGGCATCTTCCAGTTTTGCATCATTCAGCGCTGCCTCTCTTCTGTCCTCCTCACTCAACAAATCCTAAAAGTTTTCACTCCATCGAATGTGGACTGCATTAATTTCAGACAGCATCTCTCCATTTGCATTGCTTATTCTGAGAATAATTTGTTCATTTACCATTCTCTGCGCATTTACTTCCTTACAGAACAACTTATTCCACGCTTTTATCACTTGCCTTCTTTTCCTATCTTTCTTGTTGATTACGTTGTCTGTCCTCCTTTTCCTCTCACTCTTACACTTGCCTTCTTTTCCTATCTTTCTTGTTGATTACGTTGTCTGTCCTCCTTTTCCTCTCACTCTTACACTTGCACCTCAAAGAAAACTGGGAAACTGGTTACAGTAGAGCGAAGAGAAATGAGTAAATTAGTACCTGTAATTAAACCAAATAAGTACACAAATAAGTAGATATAGAGATAAGCAAATTTATAAAAGCTGTAGAAGTAAGCAAAACAAGTATTCAGATTATGGAGTTGATTAATTTATTTTTTTCAGGTTTGATTAATTTATTTTTTACAATATTATATAATATAATTATATATAAATTATATTAATATATTAATATATCTACAATAAATATATATATAATATTATATATATATCATCCTATATATATAACTAAAGAAATATATATATATATCATATATATATATATAAAATATAATATATATATATACATATATATATATAAAATATAATATATATATATACTATAATATATTAATATTAAAATATTATATTATATATATATATATTATATATATATACATATATAATATATATATATATATATACATCATATATATATACTATATATGATATATAAATATATATATAGAAATATAATATTATTAATATATACATAAGATATACATAAATAATATTAATATAACATATATATTATATAAATATATAAATACTATATAGATATATAATTATATATATCTTATACAATATATAATTATATAATAATATAAGAAATTATATATACATATATATATATTAGATTACATAGATATATCAATACTATTATATACTATCATATATATATATATAGATGTACATATATTAATATACAATATATATATACTATATAATATATATATATATATATATATCATACATATATATAGTACATATATAGTATATATACCATATATATATACCATATCTATAATCATATATTATCGATATATATACTATATATATATATATATTATACATACATACCATATATATATATATATCTTATATATATATATATATACATACATATATATATATAACTATACATACATACATATATATACATACATACATAATATATACATAAATATATATATATATATATATATATATATATATATATAATATTAAATTTCTTCCTGGTCTCGGCAATATTATTTATCGTTAAACTAAGATTTCCAAGTAGCCAACCAATTACCGAGACTATACATATACATATACATATAGTTTATACTATATAATGTTCTTCCTGGTCTTGGCAATATTATTTATCATTAACCTAAGATTTCCCAAGTAGACACCCAATTACATATGCATATACAAATACATATACATATATATATATATATACATATACATATATAGTCTTAGTTAATTGGGTGGCTACTTGGAAATCTTAGTTTAATGATAAATAATATTGCCAAGACCAGGAAGAACATTCTTTATTATACGAGCTTTCTATGTATAAAAACAACGCAAAACATAAAAGGTGAAGTGTAAACCAACTACCACACCCAAAGTAAGTTGGCTAACTACCCACTTATGTACCCAAGTGCTATGAAATCACATGATAGATAATTGAATATTTCAGTCTCCTCACCCTAACATTTCTTTTACTTATGAGACAGAACAAGATAATAAGTTATCATTTTTAGATGTTCAGGTATACAGAAATAGAGGCAAATTTGAGACCTGTTTATGCTGGCTTGGGACCGAATTGCCTTAGTTTTTACCGAAGTTGCATAAACTTAATTCAATACGCACTATGATAAATAAAGCTAACAATGTTTGCTGTGATTTTAATTTATTTCATCAAGACATAGCCTTGCTCCTGAATTATTGTTCTGAAAAATATTATCCCATATTTGTATTTTACAAAGTTCATAATAATTTATTAGATGAAAACGTTTGTCCCAGACTGGTGTGCAATGGTCATAGTAGCTATATGGCCCGAAAAAAGTTACAAGAAATCCTTAAGCACAGTTTTCCTCAAGCTAGTTTCAGGTTTGTTTGTACTCACCCTTTTACTATAAGATCATTTTTGAGGGGGAAGCCTACTCTTCCTATAGACCTTAATTTGTGTGTAGTTTACATGTTTACTTACCTGTTCGCAGTGTGGTCTGTGATACGTGGGATCCAGTTCCTGCTGGCTTAGACAATTTTGGAACACAGAGGTCTTTGTGTTAGAACTAGGTTTCCTTTTTCTGTCAAAAGGGAACACAGTGTAGCACAGGACCGTCCTTTCATTGACAAGGATTTTAGAGTACCGTCTTTTTGTTCAAACAGACTAGATCTTTTAATTTCAGTTACTGATTATTAAGAGGATGAAACCGGAATTGAACTTGTCCGGTATTCAACTAGCTATCGTATGATTTCGTTGTCTACATTTCATCTTTTTATATTTTGCTTTAGTTTTTTTCATAATTTTTTAATTTATTTTTTTAGTTTGCATATTCTTTTCGTTTTATGTTGTTAAAATTCTAACTGGAAATTTTAGTAAGAATTAATTATGTTGTAATTTCAGTGCTTCGTGAAGATTGCATCATATTTTGTAAGATCCTTCTAAAAGGATTCTGCGTAAAACGTTTCACATACGTCTGATACTTTTCATTTCATATTAGTAAATTGAGATTCATTTTGCATTAAAACTATTTAATATTACTGATAAATTAACTCATATCTCTCGATTTGTCAAAAGAATTTGTTGGCTGGTAAATAGCTTAAATTTTGAAATGGAAAGATTAGTGACGTCAATAATGGAAATGACGAAATTCTATAATCATCTCTTATTTTAAGAGACTTTGTCTTAAATCATGTAATAAATAAATATTATAGAATTTAACCCCCTTTTCTCTATACTTTTGAAAGAATTTTCAAGATAATAACTGCATCTTGTTCCCAAAATCATTTGCCCAGCCATTTTAGACAAGGTCCACTAAGAAGTTTCCATACTACTACAACAAATTTGAGTTTTTTTTTTAAGTAGTTTCATCTTTTAATAAAGTATGCATGTATACTTTGTTAGGAGATTAAACAACTTGCAAAAAACTCTCAAAAGGATCAGTTAGACCAAAGATAAATAAAAGAACTTGTGTAAATTAACTGTAAAGTGTCCCTCATTACCTTAATCTTATGGCCTAGCTAAAACTCGTAAGGAAAACAAACCTATGCGGCCAGTTATTAGTACTGTAAGATCAATTGCTTATAACCTATCTAAATATATTACTAAATTGTTATCCCCGCTACTTTGAACTATGTAATTCACACATCTGGAATTCTCTTGATCTTGTGGAGAAATTTACTAACTTTGTATTATACCCTAGTGATATTTTTGTCAGTTTTGATGTTGTTCCTCGTTTACAAAAGTCCCCATTGACTCTGCTAGAATATTTAATGAACTTGTATTGCATGAATTACCTATGTCCGTTAATCACAATTTCATTGATTAAGTTTTGTATTTGTGATTGCAGATTTATTTTTAATGGAGAATATTACCAACAAATTTTTGGTATAGCCATGGGTATAACCCTTTATCACCTCTCCTTTCAAACTTATATATGGAATTTTTTGAAAGCAAACACCTCCCGAATATCACACTTGTTCCCTTGAATTGGTTCAGATATGAAGATTACATCATCGTAGTCTTACCTGTTTGTATCGATGTAAGATTTATTGTCTAAATTGAATAATTTAGGGCCTTCTATAAAATCCACGGTTGAAATTGAAAATAACAATTTCATCCCTTTCCTAGATGTATTAAGAGTGAATCCTTCCAATGTAAATTCAGTATTAATAGGAAACTCACAAATTATTTAACATGTACATATTTATTCTGACCACAATCTTAATATTAAAATTAAATTTTTCTCTCCCATGTTCTTACATGCTTTACACAATATTTTGACCAAGAAATAAAATACATAAAAAAGATAGGAAATTATCTCTGCTACCCACCTCATAATTGATTTATCTTATCAAAAAGCCAAAAAAGTTTTAGTGTTAGTAATGAAAAAGAAAACCCTAAAAATGTACTTGGCTTTCCTTACTTTTGTAGACTTTAAACCATAAAATCAATATTTAAATAGTTTAATGTTAATGTTTTGTTCTCTTATAACAATACCATTACAGATATGCTAATTAAGAATAGTCCCGTAACAAATAAAATTGACAAAATTCCTTGTGAGGATTGCCCGTCTTTTTACGTCAGTCAGTCAAGTAAAAATTCATGTGTACAAATTAGGCAGCACATGTATTCGGTTAGAACAGCCCAGACTTCAGATTGTCAGGACCCTCCTCAAAGGGCTATCTTTCATACACCATAAAATCAATTATAACTGGTGTTCTCCAAAGTTAAAGTCACGATAAGTGAAGTAACAGAGTGCAAATATTAACCGAGAGGGATACAAATACCACAAGTAAAAATATAATATACTTACAAACACAATACAGAAATGATTGCTGGAACCTCCAAATACAAAACTATATGAGGTAGATCTAAGCCTTTATACCGCGGTGAACTAGACTGTGGCAGTTGACTTTTTTCTACAGAATTTTACCTCCTGAACAAGAATAAAGTAATATTTTTTCGGCCGGCTGTAATTAACCTGTAATTTACCTTTGAACTCTATCCTACAGTAAGGGGGACCGATGGGAATGCGGGGTTCTGGGTGGGGTAAAACACTTTGGGGATGGTTTTGCCGTGTTATTGTGTTATTTCCTCTTATTTATGACATTTGAAACACGAAATACAAGCTGAAATAAAGCAATGAACCAATAATGGAGTAGTTACATAGCCAAAATCCACCTATTACTACTGCTATTACGACGCCGAATCCTACTGCGCATGCGCCATGTTATAGGATACCAGGGAGAGCTTTCCTTTCAATCACCGACTCCTTACCTATGTTACACTTACACTTCTAAGCTTGCCTTCCTTTAAGGGCGGTCAGGTAACATGTTCTTCTAGGTTAGGTTAGGTTAGGTTGGTTAGGTTCGTATCATAACCTATATGTTACGCTCCCTGCTGGTTATGTATCCCACCAAGGTCTACCAGAATTCAAATATGGAGGTTTGTTTACGTTTTGTGACACCGAACCAAAACTTCTTAGATTGTTCAGTCAAAGTAGACTGTGGCAGTTGGCGTTTTCCTATGTTATTTTAATTACTTTACAAGAGTTTAAGGTAATATTTTGCCGGTCGCCTGTAACTAATCCGTTAGTTACCTTTGAACTCTATGTCGATACATCGCACCCCATGTACCATCATGTAGTCTTCAAAGGTAAATTACAGTTTAAGTACAGTCGTCCAAATAAATATTAATTTAAATTCTTGTTCAGCAAGTAAAATAACAGGAAAACGTCAACTGCCCTAGTCTACTTTACCGCAGAATGAGGGCTTAGAATTACCCTATATGAATATCATCACACAACTATGAATATGATAATTAAACAAAACACACAATTAAAGAACCAAAACAGACATTCTCCAAAATAAAGGGTCCCGAAAGAAAGGAGAAAATAACGGCCAGAAAGAAGCCTAACAATTAACAAAACTAAGATAGTCTAACAAATGTTAAGTGGCCACAATGAGTTTTAATCCCCACTGAGATTCTTATAAGAGGAACTTTCTTGATCCAGTATGACGTATGTGGGAGTCAAAGAAACGGGAAGGTATGCCCCGCTATCCTCCAAATAAATGCAGAGTAAAGTCCGACCTCCTCAAGATAGATCCACGTCTCTCAGACGTCACAAATACACGTCTCTCCAGACGTCACAAAAATTAGAGACTATATACCTGCTCACGGAGAGGTTCCCCAGGCAAATACTGGCCCAAGGCTACAGAAAGAGGAAACAGCAACGTTGCAATAAGCTCCAGGGATAAAACGAGGTAGAACCTTTGTAGAATAAGGGAGTAAACTTGCTGTAATCCATAAGTTGTGATACGAAGGCCAGAACTATAGACTCTCACACCTGGGTACAGGGACTTCCAAAGTCACCTCGGAATACTTCAAGGAAACCGAAAACAGGACTCTGAGAATAAACAGGCCAAGGATAAAAAACAGGAAAGGTAACTCTTAATAATGTGGAGAAAGAAAACTCAAAATCCTGATGGGATACTATAATAAATGGCAAATTAGGGTAAACTAAAGATAATGAACCAAAAAACAAAAACAAAACAAAAAGGAAATGGCAAAGTTCTAACACAAATGCACTATTTATCCATCTGAGCAAAAAATCTTATTGTGTAAATTGGGGCGAGAGCTCTGTAATTACTAGGTCTAATGATTATGTTTCAAGAAATTTACTAGAATCAGCAATTATACAAATCACTAATAAAAAACAACCTAAATCTTAGTCTGGGATTGTACCATTTGGACCCATATATTTATAAAATGTTTATAAAGGACTTTAAAATAAATGAATTAACTACTAATTAATTAGTCCCACATGTTTATAGTTAGTATATATTTCTCTCTCTCTCTCTCTCTCTCTCTCTCTCTCTCTCTCTCTCTCTCTCTCTCTCATGCTCACCATATTTATATCCTATGTTCGTTTCTGACTCATTGTTGGAGCATTTTTGTAAATTTCATGTTACTAATACAAAATGTATTGTTTTTCTAATAAAATTGCCTTGACAAGGTACCGTGCCTAAATCCTTTACTTAATTTTCAGGATTTTACTAAGTCGTATATGCCTCCTTGTTTTTCAAGATGTACTGTTTTCTGACAAAATCATCTGTAGACTGCTGGGTGGCTGCTGTAAAATCTCTAATCTTGGCCATGGGCGTTTATTCGTTTCTTTAGAGTGAATTGAACCTTATGCTAATCCTGTAATATCATTTTGGATACTAAACCTACTTGTACTGTTTCTTCTCTGCTCTGATCAGTTGTGCCTTAAGTAAAGGGTCGTGTAGACCGAAAGATCTTGGCAATTCTCGTCTTTTCATTTTCCTCCGTGGCATCACCTTTATTTATTTATACATAGCATCACGTTTTATATATTTCATGATCAAGTTATTCATATATATATATATAGTTTTGTATCCATATGTATATTATATATATATATATGTGATATATATATATATATATATATATATATGATATATGGTATATATCATATATCATAGATATATATTTATATATATATGTGTATGTGTGTTTGTGTGCGTGTGCGTGCATGTGTGTGTGTGCGTGAGTGTAACAGTAAATATTAGTAAATATCAGGGATGTCATTAAATCCCTAAGGAATTTGTGGAATAAAATTACCTAAACAAGTAAGTGACACTTTTTTTTCCGGAAAAAATAATCGTTTCCTTCTCCATACAACTCAAAAAGGTGACAGCACACACCTTCGCAGGAACACGATTTACGTTTAAAACTAAAATTAACTCGGATTTTATTTTGGATCTCTCGATCAGATCAGCCTATTTAAGTGTGAGGCAAGGTGTTTGCTCTAGATATCGACCTATTCCAGTTAATAGTACTGAAATACTATTTATTATCAGCTCAAAAAGCTCTCTGTGGTCAGAGCCCAAAGAAAGCTAGTTCAGATTTTTAATGCTGAGAAATACAGGTTCAAATAATTAACAGTTTGCATATTACAGTTTATTCTCCCTAGTCTTTAATCTCTCTCTCTCTCTCTCTCTCTCTCTCTCTCTCTCTCTCTCTCTAATATATATATATATATATATATATATATATATATATATATATATATATATACATACATTTATATATACTATATACATACATACACACACATCATATATATATATATATAATATATATATATATATATATATGTATATATATATATATATTATATGCCACCAACCCTGGGAGGTCACTCTTCCATAAAACAGTTAATATCAAGCAACAACAATGCTTGCAGCTTAATTAATCTGACTGGACGTTTTGGCAGTTATAAACAAAACAGGAAAAGGGAACCTTGCTTGAGCAGTCTTATAACAGAAGGCTTCAGAGATAAGGATTTTAAATATACTCAGATAAAACAATTAAGGACGATAATTCTCAATAAGGTTTTCAGACGAACGAATTTTACAAGGAGCACTATCAGTCTCCATGGCATTTCAAGTTTACTTTAAATTACAAGGTAGAACAGAACACTAGTGCCGATTAGCAAGTAAACAATACTACAACTAAAATTAGCACACTAACAATTATAAACTGGAATAGCTTATGAGGTACCGCAATGGCAGTGGTAAAACACTATAGCAAATGATTATCACTTTAGCACTGCAGGTATGGCACCCCAGGATCTGGCAGTTAGACTTGAGTTGTTTCTGCTGGAGTATGTGAATGCGGAGCAAACTGTGGAGGACACTGGCCGAAGGGTCTGACAATGACCGTAACATTTAACGATACATGAGTTAGGGGTTGTGCAATGCTTATAGCAACAATGACACTATCACACTGAGGTATATCAAAGCAGCAATTTACTCGACTTGTTACATCACATGAGGGGGGGCTGGTGGAGGCGGCCGGAGAGTATATAGCAAGCATGGAAAGATACCATTACAGAGGTGAATATTAAAATGGGCTTTAAGAAATTCTGGGAATTGGGACACTGGGAATTTTACAGCAAGGAAGAATTGAGTGCAAGATAAAGAGGTGAATACTAGCAACCAACTGTGGTGTTCTTACCTTGTTTCCTTGGAGTGACTGTTGTATGGGCCTGAGGGACATTAGTCAGCTGTAGTGCTTCACCATAGGGCATGGGCAAACTGGATTCTTCCACTGAGAGCTAAGTGATAGGACAGCAGGTAGGAAGAGCTTGGCAAGAGCTCACCTCGTGATGGTAGCGGTGTGCTACTAGCTTGGTGGTAACCCAAGAGAACATTAATGGTCCCTGTCATATTCTACAACAGAGCGAGATTCTCAAGGGCAAGGCTAGGTCAGGCGGAGGTCTGTAGCATAGTGAGCAAGGAGGGTCAAGGTGGAGGCCTGGATTTGCACTGTGGAAGTGCAGACAGACTTCTTGTATGAACGAGACTATAGGCGGAGGTTGACAGGAACGTTGACCATGTCCAGGACTTGGTTGAGTGTGGTTTCGAACCTGAGTCGTGGTCGGCATAAAGTTATAACTGCTTACCAAGGTCTCGAATTGAACTGAGGATCAGCCATCGCGGGTGCTTTTTTGCATCTTAACCTATACAGTATGGCACTGCAAAGGTCATTAACTCCTCAGGGCGTATTTATACCGTAAAAGGAGGGTATTAGAGTTTGGAATTTCACACCCCACCCCCCACCCCGCCCCCGCAAAAAGACAGTAGCCTCCTGCGGTGATTCTGATTCCCAGGGGAGTGATAGCGTTGGAGACTCGGACCCTGGAAACAACAATTGGGCCAGTTTCAAGATTTAAAAGAAAGAGGGGTGTGTGGCGGTACACGTGTTTGCAAAGAGAAAGAGAGAAGGTAGCAATTGTCAAAGCTGACAGGACCGAAGCTGAGGGCTCGCTAATGGGTCAAAGGTCGATCAAGGAACTGACTGGTGACAGGGCTGGAAACATTAAGCTGGGTCAGGGAAGGTGTGAATTCTTACGCTACAATAACTACTGCTGGACAGGTATTGTTAACCCTTGAAGAGATTAGTGGGCATGACTGAAAAGCAATTTGCAGGTGTGGGTCATGCCATGCTCTGCAAAGATTGGTTCCTTGGAGAAGGTGCTTGACAGGTCATTTATCATCGAGGATTAAAGGGGGAACTCTTCCCAATTGAGAAATACATCTGAGGAAAACATTCCAAACTCACCATTATAGTGTAGACCTGAACTTTTACTTAACTTTTCTTATTTGTGAGGGCAATTGTAATTAATATGATAGAGACTGCGGATATGCCATTATTAGACAACCATACTCGGGGATATATATATATATATATATATATATATATATATATATATATATATATATATATATATATATATGAAACCCCTTTGCTTCATCCATGTAAAGTAACATTAAAAGCATACGCCTCTGATATTTTCCTTCTCTCTCTCTCGCGCGCATCCGACATGTCTCTTGCCTTTTCTGGATAAAATAAAACCCATGAACACACAAGTTGCTCTCACTTTCTCTCACACCCCAGTTCGAGTCAGGTGACTCAGGTCACACCTTGATAGACTCCCTCCCTGGCCGTACCAGCATCCACCAAGACCCACACTTGAACTCACGGGGCTGTGGGCCACCACGGGAAAGCTTTGCATTTTATCAGTACTTGAAGAAGTCGACTTCCTTCATCTACATTTTACGAAGAAATATTGTAGGAGAAAGATAACGTGTGCAAACAAGTGGCAGCAATCTTTCTTATATTTCATTTTCTGTCCTTTTATCAGTACTTGTGCGAATCCTCCATAGTGATGCAGCCATCCCCACTGCTGTGCTTCCTTAAAAGATATTTTGGTTAAAGCACTGTGGTTCCTTTGAAAGATGATTTGTGTTCAATTCCTCCCCTTTCTGTACAGTAACGTTTGAGCCATAATTCATTCATTCTTTGTCCTCTGAGGATTCTTAAGATTCACGTTAACCCTTATCATGCGTTCATACGACATCTGTATTGCAGGTGTCTACATTTCCCTGCTGTGAAGGTGGATTCCCCTTATTTTATTCTCTGGGCCTGTAAGAAACGCTGCTAATCATCAAGTGTGCCTCTGAACCCATGATCATTTTCAAACTGTTCCAGTCCGTGGCCTTATGCTAGGGTCACGTGCGTCACCTGTCCGAGTGTCCCTTTGATTTTTTTCAGTTATGTAGCATCTAAGGTGTAAATACATTCCCCTGTTAATTTAACCTTTGGAGTTTTCTTTCGATTTCTTCCCCTTAAAATTGTTTTTTGGGCCTTCAGCCAACACCTTGTTTACTTTGTATACCTGGTTAAGCTAATCATCTCCTACTTAATCGTAGAAGAGAGAAAGTTATCTGTTACAGGAACATCACTCCTAATTCAGGTTATTATATATATGTATGTATAAGATATATATATACTATATATATATATATATATATATATATACTATATATACCCATATACTATATATATATATATAATATATATATATATATATATATATATATATATATAATATATATAAATATATACACAAATATGTATACGTAATTTTCCATTCGCCTCTCCTGTTCAGCCATTAGGCATTTCAAATCGAGACAGCGTAGGCATCTTATCCCCCACCGTAGGATTTTGCTGGGGATAGAAAACCATTAGGGACACAAAGGTCATGGGGGAAAATGGACCCTTCCAATCAGCCTAGCTCTGAGATCTTTTTTACACTATTGACTCTTTTGCTGGTTGTATTCGATTCTTCCATACAACGCCAATCCCTTGTGCTACCAAGATGTCCAGCCTGACCACAGGTTGCGTGACTTTGGCTTGACTCCTGGCCTACCTCTTACAGCCAACAGACGTGTTCGCTTCTGCTCCACCGAGAGCCTTTGTCTTACCTATACACTGGTCTGAAACATCTTCGAGCATCAAGCTAATTTGCACCACCTACTAAAGGTAATGTCCCGGAATTGTGAATTCCAACCAGCCCGCCCTGTCTCTCTGTAAATTTCTCTAACTTTTTTCCAATATTCCAATTTCCCATATTATGCGAATGCCTTTGTGAATCCACCTAGCACACATATATCCCTTGTGACTTGTTCTAAGCAACATTAAGCTACTCTTAAATCATAGTGAATCTGTGCTAATTAATTTAATGATAAAGCTCCTCCTTCGTGAATAAGTATTTCATATGAGAGAAAGTAATTTTATGGTTAGAGTAAACCTGGAACCTGCAGCCTTGTGTTCCAGGATTCCGTTCCGCCACCCTTGCCAAAGTTTTTACTGTAGAAGATTAACCGATCACCAAGTTATGGGCAAATTGGAATGCAGAGAGTGTATCAAGCCAGTTTCAAAAAAAGCAAACTAATAATCTCATATTGTAAGGCAGTGCCTTATTAATGTCTTGTTGGTGTGAGACTTTTAATTGTTATATTTTACTGCACCTTTGCTTGTGTCTAGTAGGGTTCTACAATCCACACCATTTTGATTCTCTGTAGATTTTGTAAATTAAATTAGTTTATTGTAATCTGACTGGTTTGAAAGGCGACCTTTCATACCCATTGATAGAATGTTCAAGGTAAGTTCCACATCATTGCCTTTATGAAATGATGTGTAGTGTTTCAGTATAGGCCCCTCAGGCTCTGCTATTCCAAAATTCTAAATTACCTTCATCCAAGCCGACTGCTACACGTAAGAATATATATATATATATATATATATATATATATATATATATATATAATATATATATATATATATATATATATATATATATATATATATATATATATATATATGTATATAATATATATATATATATATATATATATATATATATATATATATATATATAAATTAAATGTATATATATATCTATATAAAGATTGTTGAATTATAAAGTTTATTATTTCATGTGTGATAACATCAATGTTGCAATGAATATATATATATATATATATATATATATATATATATATATATATATATATATATATTATATATATATATATATATATATATGATACATTACCAGCGAAAGGCGTGCGCCCACCCCGCACTAGCTTTAATATTTGGTATGCGTTAAGCCAGAGCGTTAGGCGAACTGGTAACCCTCAGTCTCTCTCTCTCTCTCTCTCTCTCTCTCAACCTCTCTCTCTCTCTCTCTCTCTCTCTCTCTCTCTCAAAGCGATCACTGGCAAAAGCCCTCTCTCTCTCTCTCTCTCTCTCTCTCTCTCTCCTTCCATCAGGTCACTAATCAGAGTCGGAGTTACAAAAAAATATATACGTTTTATTCAAGCAAAGTATTAGTTGAATAATTCAAGTTCTTACAAGATAATCAATGGAATGATAGCAGTTCAAGTCTCACAGTCAACTAACTCAGATAACACCCCCCGGTATTTAAATGTCTTAATCAGTAATTAGTCACCCCAATTATCTCTCCTCCAAAATACAGTCCCCTCACTAGTACACTCGGTCCCCTCACTAGGACACTCGTCCCCTCACTAGAACCGCCTGTTTAAAAGACAGGAGAACACACTAGTGAGCACACACACAATTGTAAAGACAAAATCAAAAGATTAAATGAAATGGGAACATCTTTACAAGATATCAAAACAAGCCATCCCTTTGGCTAAACTATAATAACTCACCCATTGCAGCCTGGAACGTCAACACTTTAACAAATAACTTTCGCAGAGCTATCCCAGCATTCTGCCTTTTCTCCCGTAGCTGTCTCCCTCGTTCTTGGCTAAACATGCGTTATGAATAGACATAGTTCGTACGTACACACGAATTCACACACTTCGCCAACGCCCCAAATTAACTGGTCACAGCCAGTTTTCAAAGGCACCTTGAACAACAGCCTCACGACACTGATATGCTTAAATAAGGAACTTTGACATCATACCACCCAAAAAGAGATGTCAGCATTCTTAGGTCGTCGCTTCGGACGCTGTGTCTCCACTCTGTGGGTCTCCATGGGAAGTTAAAAGTGATCTGTCTGCACATTCCATAAAAGACACAGCACATCACATTATAATGGCATATACATATATATAACATATTATATATACCTATATATATATGTATATATTGTATATATATTAAATGTATAGATATATATATATAGATATATATTTATATATATAGATATATATGTATATATATGTATATATATATATGTATATATATTATATATATATATATATAATATATATATATTATATATATATATATATATATATATATATATATTCTAATATATATTCATTACAAAACATTTTAACTTTCCATGGGAAGTTAAAAGTGATCAGTCTGGCACATTCCATAAAAGACACAGCACATCACATTATAATGGCATATACATACATATATATATATATATATATATATATATATATATATATATATTATATATATATATATATTAGATACATGTATATATTATATATATAATATATGATATAGTATATATATATATATATATATATGATATATATATATATATATAAATATAAATATACATTCTTACAACATTGATGTTATTACACATGAAATAATAGAAAAAACTTTATAAATCCCAACAATTTTGAATTATCATGTAAAGGAATGTTATACCTCCATTGATGCCTCTCAAGATAGACAAGGTAACGATTACTATATTTTTTCTTTCTAAAATAAAACATAAACTGTCTGTCGCTAAACTTGATAGGATTGCTACATTAAATGGTCTATTTTATATCACTAAAATTAATGAATATCTACAGAATATTCATAAAATTCCTGTGAAGGAAATTGAATATGTTGCTTCTTTGCTCAAGATGCAACATTGTCGGTTACATTAAAGGAACGAAAATATGAAAAAATGAAAAAAATATTATTGCTATCTTATTTTTTCACCAATATAAAAGGACACACAAATCTTAAGCGTTTTCTCTGACTTAGATATGAATTGTTATATGAAAAATAATTTGAAATTCTTGAGTTTTTCGGTATAAGAATTGAAAGCAAAAGTATTGGAATCACAAAAATGTGTATATTATCATTCAGATTCTTCAAAAGCCAGTATAATATTGGCCTAATAAAACTGATATTTATTTTGACTTTTCTTTACATAGACATTCTTAGTACTGAAGAGGGGGTTTTACGTGAGAAAAAATGCAAAGCTACACGAGACAAAAAAACTCGTTTTGCAAAGTTTAAGGATTTTATGGTTATTCATTCAATTCAAATTCGTGGGACCATCATGAGATCAAATATAAATACAGCTCGTGAGATCAAAGTATGAACAATTTTCAATTAACTTTGCAGTTCTCACTTCAATCTTAAATTCATTATCTGAAAATCCTATACCTCAGTTTCTGAAAATGGAAATGTCGTTATCAACTCACACGATACGTTTATAACCGTTTATCATACCATTTGTTTAATTTACAATTCTTATGGAATATTTTGGCATGGAATA
>NC_087207.1:63679001-63703118 GCF_015104395.2 Macrobrachium nipponense
TTTGGGCTATAATAGAATCGACTCGCCTACTTGCACCGCGCTCTCGGATGGACCTTCATGACGCAGTGCATACGCTAAAAAGGACATTAACTATCGCAGTGGCCTCTTATGTAAGGGTCTTTGTGGTCATTTTAGCGGGGTAAAATTCATATTTGTTTCCTGTGGAGCAAATATAAGTTAATTGGCAACTAAGAAATGTAAACAACGTATCGAGGATACCAATAGTCGGCAGCGTTTCTTGTGGTAAACTCAAGTCTTCATCCTGGAGCGTTTGTGAAATATAATGTGAGGTTCAGGTTGTGGGTGGGGTTATGAACAGTCTCATTTATTTCGCGCAGAACGTGCTAGTCACCTTTCTGTAAAGATTTCAAGTTTCTGTAATCCTTACTTTTTATGGGGCATAAAACCTTGATGCTGAAATGTTTGAGTTTAGTATGGTTGATGTGAGATATAAAAGAAGTCTTGCAAGGAATACATTCATTAACGGAAATTTTAAACAGGAAAGAAGGGCAGTTTATATGCCCAAAGCTACATACATAATCATAATAAAGAGATTCTCTTGAATTTGTAACAACATTTCCCGTAAATTACATTGATTTCGTTGTCTCACCTTTTTCTTCGTTAAGGTTTCGTTTCAAGTAGAATTCGGTTGTTTTATTCTGTTGGAGGAAAAATCTTTTGATTTTGGTTATTCAAATTTGCTGAATCGATATCTCACATCTGGACTCCTTTAGAAAACAACGATGTCATCCACATCTGAACCATCCGAAATAGACAGATTAAAAATCTATGGGATGACCTCTATAAATTGTACTTTAGGTGTTTTCTGGTGAGACAAAGGTAAATCCATTGTTATTTAATTTTTCTGATCACGCTAATTACTGTTACGTGTTAAGTGCAAAATCACTTGCAACGAGCATAGATTGTTTTCATGACTCAGTCTTAAAAAATATGTCGCTTAATTCTTTGATATCATTATAGTGTCGTCTTGTCGTCGGAGCCCAAGGAATTCGGAGTTGTATAAAGATGGATGAGCAAATAATAGGAGTTTCTCCGGCAGTGTTCACTGATAGTATAATTATATATGAATCATATAACAGGACTATGCTATTTTACAGTTTTGAGTTTTAAATGATGAAGGAACATGTATATAATGTCTTCCGAGCACATTTTTCGTATGTATGATGGAGATGGCATACGTATGCTTGGCTAAGTATTATGTTGCATGGAACTTTATATAATAACAACGGAATGTAGTAGATTTCAAATAGTTCTACACTTATTACGAATTACTTCCTAGAAAACATTTTTTACTTTTGTATCTGCTGTAGGGCTCAGATTTGTTTCACCATACCGTTGTTTTTAGGAACAGGAGTTTCATAATAATTTTTCCAATTAATTGGAAGTAATTTAATTCCCTAGGCCACGGTCACTAGCATTCATTCACATAATCTGCCTGAATGTAGGACCCTATTGCCTGTTGGAATTAGATATGTGATCTAATTCCATTTTATGTTATGATCATATTATTAAACTTAAACAAGATTCTTATGTGTTTTTCCAAACTAGTTTCCATACCTTTGTTTAATCTTCTCAATTTTTTCTCTCAAATTCCTAGCAAGTTGTTTGTCCAAACAGTATTGTTCATTATAATAGCAACTTTCAATGATATTAATCATTTATTAATTATTTCCATTTATTTTCTTTGTTTGTATAAATGGTACTGTCTCTCATGCTTCATTTTTATGTTATGAAGATTCAACGTATGCAATACTGGATAAAATAGCAAAAGTTTCCCAACATTTTGCACACAGTATAATTTTGAAGTACTGCGAATGTCTTCTAGTTCACATAGACACACTCACACGTATTTTATATGCTTATGCATATATATATATATATATATATATATATATATATATATATATATATATATATTAGGGAATATAGACATTTATGTATATACACCCATATATTATATATACATAATGTATATACACGCATATTAATATATATATATATAAACATATATATATATTATATATATATATATATATATATAATATACATATATATATATATATATATATATATATATATATATATATATATATATATAAATACATACACACACACACACACACACACACACACACACATATATATATATATATATATATATATATATATATATATATATATATATATATGACTTTATGATAAATAACAGTGCCAAAGACCAGGAAGAACATTCTTTATTTAACGAGCTTTCGAGGTTCAAAACCTCATCTTCAGCTGAAAAAATGAAAAGGATGAGAAATCACTAAAATTACATTAAAATTGAATTGTCTTATTAAAAGCTTCAGTAAAAACATAAAATAAAACGAAACAAAAAATACATACATACTAAAAATTACGATAAAACTAAAACAAATCGCAAAACATACGATTTGTTTTAGTTTTATCGTAATTTTTAGTATGTATGTATTGTTCGTTTAGTTTTATGTTTTTACTGAAGCTTTTAATAAGACAATTAATTTTAATGTAATTTTTTAGTGATTTCTCATCCTTGTCATTTTTCAGCCTGAAGATGAGGTTTTGAACCTCGAAAGCTCGTTAAATAAAGAATGTTCTTCCTGGTCTTGGCACTGTTATTTATCATAAAGTTGAAGATTTCCAAGTAGCACCGCCCAATTACTGAGACTATATATATATATATATATATATATTATATAGATATATATATAATATATATATACATAAACACACACACACATATGTATATATATATATATATATATATATATATATATATATATATTGATTATATTTTTCAGTCTGATTTGTTAAAATCATGAAACGTCGGCGATATATGTCATGAATATTCCTCGACCCTTTTGGTCAAGAAAGTGATTGAATTAAAAACAGCACAATGTTCTTTGTTTACTTTGCTCCTCTGTCTGTCTATCTCTCCCCGTTTCTCTCTCATTTCCTCTGTGACGTATCCATAAAGTAGGTGTGCCCTAATTTCTTCCCGTTCGCGAGATCATGGAAGACAGGTCCGTATAAATGAAATTCCATTTCAGGGCAAATGACAGCATTGGACGTCATGCGTTACATAGCAGAGACTCGCTCCATTACTTATGGGAGTATTGCCCACATCATTTATCAGGTTGCTGTGAGATGAAGTGGAGTGATATTGCTTTCCCACCATCATTCTGTCCTTCATTGCTCTTCATCACCGCTCCCCCTCCCATCTCCCCCCCTCCCACCACGCCCCCAGCCGTCCAGTCTCCAATTCCCGTCCCTGCCACATCAGCTCCCTCGGCCCCTTCCGCCTGGCTCCTCTGTGTGTTTGTGTCGTATTGGCAGTGCCACTAATTGTTGTTTGGGGTGTCATTAATAACAGTGACACTCGGGTATCGCCTCCCGCTTCATTTATCTCGCCTGCCAATTTAGATCACTTTGCACACACACGCGAACGCACCCACACTGAGATAGATAGGTAGTGCGAACGTACGCACGGACGTATCCGTAGCTCTCTGTTCCTTCCTTGGACCGCTGCTGGAAGGTCATTTCTCAAGTGTCATCATTTCTACACTTCCGAAGCTCTAGAAGAATCACCTTCTCAGAAATCTACTGCAACTACTCGGCCTCTGGAGCTAACAGTGAGCCGTTGCTGCCACGTTTTGAACGCACCGAAAGAGGGCCGTTCAAAGAACCTCCAAAAGTTAATGTAGGAAATGATCGCCGAGGTCTTTAATTATTAAGGTCCATTGTATAAGCCGAGATTCCGAGAGGGTGGTGCTCAGTTCATAGAAAACTAATTCCTCCTTCGATGCATAGCGTCACAGGAATTCTAAATCCATCAATGGTTGTGCCCTGTCTGAGTGAGGATATAGGAAACCTCTTCAATGGTAAAATCCAGTCTCTACCTCTTGCTTTCTTATTTATAGAATAGTCAAATTGCTCTAGTTTTTTAAGCTGCAACTAGATCAGAACGTCCGGATTTATTGATTCCGCCAAAGGTGAGATTCGATGTCTGATTACATTCATTGTTACTTTTTGGTTGCATAATAAAACTCCCTTTGCCTTCTTTCGAATATATCTAAATGACCTTCGGGATCCACTAATCGCTTCTTATTATTTTACGAAGTCTGAGATGAAAACTTTTCAACTATACTTTTTGTCTCCTTGTTCTGCGACCAAGCAATTTACCGCGTAAATTAAGAGATACACAAAGGGTTTCTAACATAGTTTGCCCAGTCGCTCACTCTTGCCCCCGAGATTAAAACTTAGTTCCATTTAGTGGTGGTGTGAGGATGCTACCGAGCATACATCATGCCTTTAATATACATATATAATATATATATATATATATATATAATATATATATATATATATATATGTATATGTGTGTGTGTGTGTGTGTGTGTGTGTGCGTGTGTGGTGTCTGTGTCTGTGTGTGAGTTCTGTATGTGTGTGGGTGGGCGTGTGTTCGGTGTGTTTGTGTATGTATTTTTTCATATACAAACGTATATATACGCCACACACACACATATATATTATATATATATATATACTACATTCTATCTATATAATATCTATATTATATATATATATATATATGTGTGTATATAATATATGTATATAATAATATATATATATATATATAGTATATGTATATATTATATATATCGAATATATATATATATATATATGTATAGTATATATATAATTATATATATATATCATATATATATATAATATATAGATATATGAGAAATTATTCTACCTGAACTACCACTGAGAGGTTCTTTTTAGCGATGGTGAACCTAGGCTAAATTATTGTCATAGAGAAATAGCGAAATCATTTCCTTCCAATTTAACGGGTAGGGATAGACTTTGTTCTCAGAAAAGGAAAACTTAAATGTATTCGGGAAAGGTTGCAAGAATCATTGGAAACAGTGACTATAAAAGTTAACGTAGACTGGCTTATCATTTAATTAATGCACTCCGACCACGGTCTCTAACCCAGAAAACCAATTATGGCTAAGTTCAAGACTTCCGTTGCAGTGTCCCTCAATTTTTCTTTAGTCGTTTTAAGAAAATATGTCACTGAAAAACAAAAGCAGATGGCACAAAAGACAAATGAAGTCTTTATTAATATTTCTATTAACCTTTCGCAGCTATGTTATAATCTGTGACCTATTTGTAAATTCCTTAAATAGTATTATTACCGCAGTTTTGCTTTACTCCCCCGACATCTGGTACCTCTAAGTATGACCGAAATCTTCATAATTCTATTTATTGGACATCTAATTGATTTAGATCTTTTCCTTCTGGTGGCATATTCCAATGGACAACAATCCATCTTTAGGGAATTTTACTCTGCTGTGTCTTTATCCCTTTGACTAAAAGAATCCAAATGAATTTCTACCATCGACAGTCAATATCCGCTCATCTTATGTAGCATTAACTTCTCTCTTCCATATAGATGCAAATGGGCAAAGGGTTGGGATATATTTATTAACTTCTTGATTGATAACCCTCTTAAATTCATGCGTATATCCAGCGCTACGCCCCTGTGAAAAGAAAGGGTGGGATGGAGGTGGGGTAGATATGAGAAGTATGGAGAGAGGGAGAAAAGCGACCAAAGATTTGAAAAGGAATGAATATTGAAGAAATTCTACCAAAAATAAGGAAGACAAAACTTAGTTGTAATTGCTTTAGTTTTTCTAATTTTTATCAATTTGCATGCAAATATTCAGTTTACGGTAATTTTAATAAAGTAATAGTATTATAGACACATGTCTCATTTTCTAAAATGAATTGCATCTAGTTCTATTTTGTTATTTTTTGGAACACAGGTGTGGCGTCCTCATGAAAGATCTGCCGGAAACTTGTTTCGTTTCTTATAATGACGCTCGCCACCCCTAAACTGTGTGATCTCGTGAATGTCTTGTGAACATGTTTCGAATATAAATACCTCAAGATGGTGAAATTTTGATACTCTCAAGGCACAGTTGCTACCTACTTCTCTTTTTTCTCTCTCTCTCTCCCATCGAATTTTTTTATTCTCATTGGGAAAATATTACGGACCATCTATCTTCTGTCATTTTTGGCGTTCAGGTGATTTAAACGTCTTGGAGAGATGACATATTTAAGAATCCTACAAAGATTTTGTTGTCTCTATCTGTTGCTATTAAGTGGATTGTTATATTTAGCGATAGGGTTGGGTCTAATATAATTTTTCATCAGTGACCTTCACCGCGGACACTTGTGACACTGATTCCTCTGGTTTTGACATAATTTTTTTGCTGGTACTATTTCAGCTGCACTTCCACTGAACTCAGGAGGAAAAGTCTCTACTCCTAAAGATGGGACTCTGAAACACCACCATGTCACCTTTTTCCCCATCTAGTGGAATTTGGATTTCCCTGGACTGCAGCAATGGCATCCTTATATTATTATCTACTAATATGCAAAGCGCTTCCCCGCTAAAATGAGCAATAATATACTTAGTGAAAGTCTGTGAAGTACTGTTTAAATTGTGACACATATGTGAGTGTTGTTTGAAAAGCAGGATATTAGTACATTATGTTGTGTTTTATATATGGACCAAAAAAAGGCAAAATTAATAGTAACTAGAGGAAAAAAAATAAAAAAAAAACGAGCTCCAAAAACAAAAATTGACCAAAATGACTCAGTAGGGCTTCGTATGTGACTTTTGGGTTGGATTCGTGTCATAAGTGATCCTCTGGTTTGAATCTAGGAATAACATCTATTAATCGCTTGGCTCCCCCCACCCCCACCCCCCCCAACCTCCCCTTTCTTCCCTCTCTCTCTCTATCTCTCTCTCTCTCTCCCTCTCTCTCTCTCTCTCTCTCTCTCTCTCCTTTTCGCGAAATATCTTTTGTCAGTTATCTCTTAGTATCCTTGCATCCGGAGGACTTCTTCAGGATTAAATTGCTTAAATTCCTTGGCGCAGAGCTTGTTTTAATTCTATTGAATAAATTCATGTGATTTTCTATTACGAGTGACACCCCTACGTTGCCCTTTCTTCTTGGAGAGAGAATTAATTACCCTTAATTCTGGAGATTGGTTTCTAAATTGAATTCACCGTTTAATTGGATTTAACGTTGGATTTCCCTTCACCACAGGCTCCAAAGATTTCTTTGACTAAAGCTTCTTTTAATCTTTTCTTTAGTTTATACAACAACAGTTCAGAGAGAGAGAGAGAGAGAGAGAGAGAGAGAGAGAGAGAGAGAGAGAGAGAGCATTAAGACCCTGAAGGGACGATTTGGTACCAGACCTGTTTTATAATTAACTTTAATTTAGGGTCAGCTATGCAAAGGAGAGGGCAAAGGGTTAATGGAATAGGCTTAAATTGTTTGTGTGTGTGTGTGTGTGTGTATGTACGTGTGTGAGTGTAGTGGCGTAATTTGCTCGTCGCTTCATTCCAATAAAGTACCTCCCCGACAAAAACAATAATTCGTAGATATATTTCGTGAGGTCTTATTCAGAAACATTTACAAAAGTCACCGAAAGAACGCGAAGACATCTTAAGGAATTAAAGCATCTGATTGTTTACGAAATCCTAAATGACCTCGCACGCGGTCTTTAGCTTATCAAGAGAAAACGATGTAAGAACATTTTCATCGTCTTAACTTCAGTACGCTTTCTAATGAGTATATAACAAAGCACAATGACGTTCAATGAAGAAATTATAAGTTCTCTGAACAGACTAACTACCAAACTATTCTTTTAAAAACCTATACGGTCTTTTCCATTTAGCTGAGACTGTCTTAGGTTTGATAACGAATATCCTATGTGCTACGTATCATGATCTGAGGCCACCAGTACAATGCAGGGTAACATCGATCATTTGTATCGGTGGTTCCCAAACTTTTCCTGATCGTTACCCACTTTTCATAGACGGAATACTTGTCCATTGCCCGCTGCCCACCTGCAAGTTGCCTTTACTGGCTGCCTACTCACTGAACTCCTTTGGTATTATACATTCATATCCTCAGATTTGGCACTCTGCATTCTGCTACATGAACCCGCAGGGGGCCATGACCCTCAGTTTGGGAACCACTGGTTTATATAATTTATAAGTGACCTAATATGTACTGGACATGAATGCTCTCAAGGCGATGTTTACTTCTTTACATTTGAACCCAAGTCATACAGGGTTATTGTAGTCACCTTGTTTATTTATTCATTTATTTATTTTACAGCGGTACGAAAACCTTATTATGATATTTTGAGAATCTGTGGAAGTTATTTGGAAGGCGCATTTTGAATCTTGCGTGTCAACCTATCCACAGGCTTTTCTGTTTTGATTAACCTCCTTATCAGTTTTACAGAATATTAGCATGTATTGAACTGGACCTTCGTTTTTTTATGCTGTACCCGACTCCTTTTCATTTTCCATTTTCTTAATCAATGGTAACAGTAAATTCCTCGTCAGCCAGGTTATAATCACTTAATCCTTAGCTTCATTACAGTTCATCATGAAATTCAGCCCTTGCAAAATTAGTTTTCATTCATTTTCCAGTGAAGAGACTAAAGCTGTTCCTCAAATTCCAGTTCTGACTGTCTTAATGGATATCACCTCTAGAAAAATGTTTTATTTGAGAAAAATATATCTTCGAAATATAGAAAATCTTTGACAGATATTTATTAAGGAAATCTTAAGCAATGACTGAATTAAAGTTTATCTTACTAATAAATTAATTATTGGATCTTCACTGAGGAGTAAAAAAAAAAAAAAAAAAAAAAAATTCCTTCGAGCTGGTTTATTTGTCTTGATGCGTCATCTAGGTATTCAATATTCCTAGATGCAATGACAGGTACATAGGCTATGGTTGACTGAGGGTTGCACCACATAATTTTTTGGGAACGTGAGTAGGAGTATTCGTCTGGGTAACATCGCTTCGAAGACATTACAACACAAGACCATTGATTTACGCATGTATAAATCAAGATCCTAAATAAATAAAGAGAAAGCAGTTCCAGAAAAGAGGAATTCCAAATTGTCGAAACCGGGCATAAAAGTCCAAAAATTAAAATTACTCTGTGTTATGAATTAGATTATGTCAGGCAAGAATTATGAGAAATTAGAATGAAGATTTACTATATCTCAAACATTCTTATCATGTTTGTGCAGAATGTAAGGGTAACGAACTATAGATTATTTTCAAGAAGAGATAACAGCAAGAAATGATGAAGTTCCTGATCGGACCACTTTTTGTGGGTTGATCCTGCCCAATTCAACTGAGCTCTGATCACGTCTTCCCCTAGGAATAAGGCTGAGCAGATTTGGGGCCTGATCTGCACTGGGGCTAGATGGAACTCCTACCACGAAAATCGTAGAGTGGCCACTATGAGTTAGTGAATGAATTAGGGTCATAGGATCTTGGTTTCACAGTAACAATGATCTCAGCGGTATTCATCATCATATCATCCCCTTTACTGTCTGTATACGAGTATTAGTTCTGGCTTTAGCTTCATAGTGATGGGATTATAGAAGAGAGAAAACTATCAAACAAATCGCGATAGAGAAAGCAAGGCCTATTTACTATTTTTTTCTTTTGCCCATGAAAACCTCTTTTGTGAAGTCCGCCTCTTTTAAATATATCTTCGTGTCGTCCACATCAGGAAATGAAGCAGACTAGTTAGCTGAGAATTTATTGCGTCAGATAAGACCAAACTAAATTCTCGATACTTATCATTTTAGCTCGTAGGTTATATTCAATTTAATTCTTCATGAATTAGCGTAAGAAGATCTCTAAAAAAAAACGACCGTAGCTTTTTGTCAAAAGCACACATTAGCGTATGAAACTCGACTACATCACATTTCTTATCTACGATTCTTAAAAAAAACAAAAAAAATATGTGGCGAAAGACTGGCCATTCTATTCGTTCAAATATTGTATCATTCTTGAATATGTGAAGGCTGAATTCTATCATTTGTGTCGTGAGAAAAGCAGAGGCATTCAGTGGGTAATAAGGAATGCTATGGGCTAAATTGATCTCTCATTGAATTCTTAGCAGCCGAAGTACAAGTTGTCATTTATGCATAACTCCAGCTTCTATATTTTGGCTGTTTGTGCTATCTCCCATAGTATTTCAATATATGAAATGCTCCGTGCACATTAAATAAATATTTTTATTTATATTATCACCAGTTTGATACTATCATATACGTGTATATGAAAATTCTATAAACATGATTCTAAACAACTGTTTTTTTTTTCCTTCTTTGATTCGACCGTTTGCAGTCTTATACCGTGGCCACCGAGAGATTTCTCTCGGTGGCCACGCTTATACTCGATAGCTGAGACGTCCCTAGAGCCGTGGGTGGGGTTCACCTTGGGCCTCAGCACATATAATGTAATCAGATGCTAGGAGGAGCCAGGGAAAGGATGGAGTCCACTATATCGACGCATTATCGAGATATTATTGTCAGGTAAGTCTTGCTCTTAGTATCGTGCTAATGCTTCGCCATCATATTTACCTAGGCAGTTATTGGAGCTTCGTTCCCAGGTGGCTCGGTTGGTGGGATTGTTACCATTGTTCGTCTGTCGTTATGGCGCGACCCACCAAGTTCACCGAGTCTCCGGAGGAGAGAATATGGGACCCTGTCGATATCTTCGTCCTCCAGTCCTCCGAAGGTAGAGAAGGAAACAAGAAAACCGTCCTCGAAAGTGAGTCAGGTATGGGATTGATATCTACAGACATCTCATTGGCTAAATTATCCCTCATATTCAAAAGGTCTGATGTCTGGAATGATAGAGACTAACTTACGGCTCATGAGATTCTCGAATGGAATATCTTGGATGAGAAAATGCTGATGAAGCTTCTGTTGGATGGACGAAGTATTTACCCTTTGATAAGAAGACTTTGTATCCAGGCACCAGCCTCCTCAGGTTGTCAGATTTACATCTCAAAATCGAGGAAAGACTTTCATCTATACTCATTCATCTACAATATTAGAGAATTCAAAGGTCGTCTTCGGAGCTTCAGATGAAATCAGGGAAAATTTGAGATGAGAGCATAAAAATCTCTTATTTTTTTTTAAAGAAACGTATAATATACTGAGTTGACAGTACAGAGTATACAGACCATAATAGAGGGCCGAAGAGAATGTACCAGCTTTTCTGTTGTAATCATAATTATGGTGGAGAGTAGGAATGGACTGGTGCTCTGTTGCCCTTTCATCAAAATAAGTAAATAAAGGAAATACAAGTAAACTGAATAAATAAATGAAACTACTAAATAAATAAATAAAAACCTTTTGGTTACTAAGGCTAATCATGATATACAGAATCTGAGGGAGAAGATTATATCATACGGGCGCACCTTATTTACCATTATTTTCATATATATTCCTCCAAGGCATCACAGGCAGGGCGTTACAGGCAAAAAAATAAAAAATGAGGAGAAAAAAAAAAGGAAAATAAAAGAAACTTCGAGCAACAGACTGCAGCGTAAATTGATTCAGACTCGTCTTTATTACAATCTTCAACCGGAAAAAAAGAGACGCAAGAACTGATTTAAATGAGCCGTTGAGTGGGGTTGCCAAAGCAATATCTGATAAGATTTAGTGGACAGAAAGATGGAAGGATCACAGATATTTGTCCATATTAGATGAAAACTCCACCCGGCATAACTCCAGGCAAAGGGAGATAAGAAGTGTTTTAACCTGCTGCCGTACTCTTCGTTATTTTTATGGCTTGTCATACAGGTTTTTCATTCTGGGACTTGCATATAAGAATTAGTGTTTTCGTTTATTCTTGTTATATGTTTACGAACACAACATACCATATACTATAATATTTATATATATATATAATATATATATATATATATATATATATCATATATATTTTCATTATATATTATTAAACATTAATATATATTATAATATATATATTACATTATAGTATATGCAATTATATATATATATTACAATTATGTTATATGTATTATATATGTGAATATATATGTATATATAATATATATATATATATATATATATATATATATATATATATATTAATACACGTATATACTCTATACAGATTATTATATACTATATTGATAGTATATAGTATATATATATATATATATATATATATATATATATATACATATATATAACATATATATATATACATACACACACACACACACACACATATATATATATATATATATATATATATATATATATATATATATATAGAGAGAGAGAGAGAGAGAGAGAGAGAGAGAGAGAGAGAGAGAGAGAGAGAGAGAAGGATTGACGGTGGTAAGCAACAACCATAATATACACACAAGGAACTGGAGGAAGACATCTCAGGCAGTTGCATGTTTATTGGTAACGTTTCAATGCCTACCCTCATTATCAGAGCTGTAAATATATGCAAATACATTAAAACATCATAAAAGACTCGCAATTAAAGATATTATGCTAAAAAGCAATACAAAACATTCTCTTTGAAATACCAGGAAAAAGGTATTACCATCGAAATGGAAAGAAATAATACCAGTGACAAGGAGAACGTTAAAAGTCTAGAGTAAACTTATGGTAAGAAAAGGGGGATCGAGCCAGTTTGGTTGTTTTACTTCGGAAGTACATGTTTATACGAAATGACTCGAACGAGCTCTCGACAAAATTTTAAAAATTAATTGTACTCCATACTTATTTTGCATTTTTAGCATGCTGTCATATACTGGAAATCTCTGGATTCGACAGCTGGATCCCAGTACGATAGCTACACTCTTGTGACAATCGATGCATACTTTAAGTAACCTACGGGAGGCACTGACATATTTTCCATGACTATATCGGGGGCAAGAAAATAAATAAACAGCATTCGATGTCATCAGAGGGTTTAATCTATCCTTATACATAAAAAGGGAGCCTATGGTAAGAGGATTACTGGGAATGAGGTGACTTCTTATAGATGGCAGGACAATACTGCTGTATTAATGAAGGAATTCCTATAATAAAGGACACGTCATGAATAGATGGAAGACTCGAATGAAATGCATTTTTGGGACTGCTGGAGACCTAATTTTTGGCATTATTTTGTTATTTAGAAACTTATTTAGCTGTTTATAAAACAGACTGGGAGCGAAATAATTCTCCGAAGAGTATATGAATGAAATTTCTTTGTGAAATTCAGACCAGTTTTGAGGTTAAACAATAAACCCTGTGGATGAGTGTATTTACAAACTTAGCTTTAAATTGAAACAATAGAAACTGTAGAATCATACCTAAGTTGGTAAAGGTCATTTTCATAAAAATAGAGGTATGAAGCTAATATCATTTCGGTATGTGGATGATACCTTTCTCTTGTTTAGGAACAGGGAAACAAGCGGATTCATTTATGGAAGTTGCTAACTCGGCCCACCCCAGTGTAAGATTTACAATCAAGTACGAGAATCACAAGCAACTCCCCTTTCTTCGACACTGGCATTACGAGTTTCCATCGCTGGCATTATAGTGTTGCCACAACGAATGCTAAGTGAGAAATAGGGCAATGACCTCGAGCTGACTGTCCAACTGACAGTTCTACTATTTATGTGTGGACGCTCATCCATCGAACAGTCATGGGTGGACTGACAGGTAAACCTGAGCATGAATACCTGTCAGTCGGTTGAAAAAAGTTTAGGTAATATCAGAATTTTATAGCTCTGCGACTGAGCTCTGGTTTTTCCAACATGTTGGTGGAAGTGATAACCTAACATATAGGCAGAGCTAGTAAACTCCGAGTGAAGGCCAAGAGAAAAATGGTTACAATTTAACAATTTTAATTTTATAAAAAAATATACTATTATATGCACTATTTACGTTATCCTAAGAATAAGAACACTCATTATAACTGGCAATTCACATAAATGGTGCCACATGGTCCTTAAAGGACACACGGCAAACTAGATCGAAGCAATACACACAAAATATGGAAAACAAAAGTATAAATGTGAGTCATGGAACGAGTTTCCCATACATATAAAAGCACTGATTATGAAATTATACATGTATCAGCATTGATAAATGAAGATAAATAAAAGTCTAACGTGAACTCATGGCCCAACTGCACATCTGGCAGTGGACTCAGTAATAGACGGGGCCGGCAGCCCGGACCATTGAGATACAACGAACGAGATACCGAATGTAACCCCTACTGGTAGTTAGGAGTAGACTTGTAAACTGTGAAACTGACCGTCTGCCGAAAATATATGGGTGGCTTACTTAACAAGCACCACCAATTGCTCGTTAGATTTTGGGTCTAGATCCAGTATAGAGATACCAGATTTGAAACTAATATATAATATATCTGCAGACTCTACTGATTATAGAATGACCAGTGACAGACATTTTGGAGGGTGGGTTCCCCCTGACAGACGCACTGAAAAGGGGGGGTTAATTGGATCTAGATCCAACTTAGGAGATACCGAGTAAAAATTTACACTACAATAGCACTGCACATCCTAGAATACTGTGGTGGTAATGACAGACGTTTTAGTGGGTGGTTACCCCCTGACAGACGCCCCACAACGAGTGGGGAGGGGGAGGCAGGATCTGCATCCAACATTGGAGATACCAAGTAAAATTTGTACTACAATTGCACTGCACATCTAGAATGCTGTGATGGTAATGCCAGACATTTTAGTGGGTGGTTACCTCCCCCTGAACAAAACCCCCCACAAACAGGAGTGGGGAGGGGGAGGGGGAGACAGGATTTTTTTTTTGCATCTAACATGGAGAATCATCCAAGTAGAAAATCTGTAACTAAACAATAAAAGTTCTGCACATCCTAGAGTACTGTGGTGGTAATACCAGACATTTTAGTGGGTAGTTACCCCCTGACAGCACCACACAACGAGGGGGGGAAGGGGGAAAGGGAGGGGGAGACAGGATCTCCATCCAACATCGGAGACACCAAGTAAAATTTGTACTACAATAGCACTTGCACATCCTAGAATGCTGTGATGGTAATACCAGACATATTAGTGGGTGGTTACCCCCATGACAGACACCCCACAATGAGTGGGAGGGGAGGGGAGACAGGGACTGCATCCAACATTGGAGATACCAAGTAAAATTTGTACTACAATAGCACTTCATATCCTAGAATGCTGTGATGGTAATGACAGACCATTTTAGTGGTGGTTTCCCCCTGACAGACACACCCTAACAGGTGGGCAGGGGAAGGGCAAGCCCTGATAATGAATGTCTAGATTAGTATAGTGGGCTACTATTGACCCGTATTATACATTATCGTGATATATTTATAAATATTTTTATCCTTCTATATCCTTTGTATTTATCTACACAGTGTTTCCCAACCTTTGACATTTGAGGAACCCTGACGACAATTTTCCTCATCCCAAGGAACCCAATCAACACACACACGCACACATCATAACACTACCTCTATATATATATATATATATATTACATATATATATATATATATATATATTATATATATTGAAATATTTTGCATTAATTACCTTTAGTAAAACAGAGGGAAAAAATCTCGCGCGATATGTTACATAGAATAAATTATAGGATTACGATTTCTCACGCCAGTTTTAACGAAAAAATATTTACTTATAAATAACAAATAATTAAATAAAACATGAATTCGTACGGAACACCTGGCGATCGTTCACGGAACCCTAAGGTTCCACGGAACCCCGGTTGACGATGGCTGATCTAACACAAAAATAATTTATTTGTTTCATATAATAATTAAGTCATATTATTATTTTGTCAAGCAAGCAACTAACTTCAATTATATATAGTAGGAGAGCCCGGGCTAGTTGGCTTACAGGGGTAAGTTGGCATACTCAACATGACTTTAAAGTTTACCAATAGGATGACTGCAATACATATACTGAGTAATTGCCACGTGGTTCCTCAATTACCAGCAAATTCTATAGAGATAGAACGTAGAGCTCCGAATTTATGAGACAATTCTTTATTTTGATGGTAGTAAATAAATATTTAATCTTTCTGTTATTTGCCTATAACATCTATACATTCATAAAGATTTAGTTTTCAATGATAGCATAGTTTTGTTTATGGTTTAAAGATTCTATACATTCAAATTATTAATTCAAGGTTTCTTGGTGTGGACTGGTAATCGTTTTTGTACCAAATGGTAGGGATGGGCAAGTTGGCTCAAAATAAATGGGGCAAGTTGGCACACGTTATTTTCGATAGCAATAGTAAGCCTATTTATTTATATAATTTACGTTTTGTTTCTGGATTTCTGGAAGGATAATAAGATTAGTGTCCTATCATTCCCTCCACATTGTTCTCACAAACTTTTGCAGCCACCCCTGGATTTTAGTGTTTATAGACATCTGAAGAAATGTGTTAACAGGACATGTGATTCGTGGATGACTGGTAATCCGGGATCAAGTATGCCCATCTGTGACATTCCTGGTAAAGTTTCCTCGGCTTTACCTCTAGCTGTCACTTATTCTGATGTTTTTCAAATGGTTTTAGGATTGATGGAATTTCAACTCTGAATTACAGACTATTTCAAGATTTTGATTTTTACGGGTGGTTATGTAACAGATTGAGAGTGCCCGCAAAGACACATGGGCTTCAGATCAGTCATCAGCGTGATACAGAGTTTAAGAACTGCTCTTGTTGATCCAGAAGAAAGCTCAGCTGAAGAGAGCCTGTGTTTGGTAAGCCAGGAGAAGTGTGGGTCCCAGTGCAGGCATGTAACATGTGGAGCATGAAGACTATGACGAGGATGTATTTCACACCTGCCACAATTACAACTAGATGATGATCTGAAGTATACTAATGCCTAATATTTTGTATTTTGGAAATTCAAGGGTATTTTTGCTATTTGATTTAATGCAATGTAGTAATTTTCTTTTAATTATCAATGTGCCAACTTACCCCATAATGTGTGCCAACTTACCCCTGTGGGGCAAGTGGCACGAAAAGTTTATTTTTTTTCTAAGCTTATTGTTATCTTATGTTGAAAGCAAACAACAATTATTTTGCTCTATGATAAAGACGAATGTTTAATATTTTTCAATGGCGGTAAGAATTTTGCAACAAGTTTGTTTTATATTCGCAATGACCAAAATTGTAAAAACGTGTGCAACTAGCCCCGGTTTCCCCTACTACTCGCTTTAGGTTTTGTTTAACGATATGAAAATTAATGTAGCGGTGGTTGGAAGACTGACACTATAAAGTAGCATATAAGTTCTTATAATTATTAGAGTTATTGCTGTAAAATGTCTATGTACATAACATTTGTTAAATAGAGTTCCGCACCCATTAAATAGATAGTAATACTATGTAATATATACGCTATAGTCAGGGTACAGATCATAATATTGTGGTGCAGCCTACTCGGTTTGTTTTATCGAAGCAGGACTACCTTCTTTTGGTTTTCAACTGACTTTCATGCTAATGAAATCATGGATACATTTTTGTATTTATCAGTTTATGAATGAATATTGTTGTTACTATAGTCGATTTTTTTCGGCTGACGTTAAAATTCGTCAGACATAATACACCTGGCTGAGGAAGGAGGGCACAGAGGATCTCTGTTTTTTTAAACAATATCTCTACACACCAAGTTATTTCGAACATTTCCATTCTCTCAAGAAGATTATGAATAAATACAAAAGCAAATTAGACCAAAAAAGAAAATAATCACCTTGCATTAATGTAAAGAAAACAAGAGAAATGAAAAATTAGTGCGATTGTCAATTTTTTCTATCGTTAATGTTTAATGAGTCAGTGTTTAGCGAATTGTTAGGGTTTATTGAGTATGCGTTTCGTGAATGTTTATGAGTAAGTGTTTGATGAATGTTTAGGATTAGTGACTGTTTAATGTGTCCGTATTCAGTGAATGTTTACTGAGTCTTTAGGGATTTAGTGAATGTATTTTATGAATTGTTTTGAATGTTTATTTGGTAAGTATTCAGTGAATGTTTTGTCTTAAAGGTTTTAGTAAATGTTTTGGAATGTTAAGTGAACGTTTAGTGAACGTCCTTTGTGATGTAGTGTTTAGTGAATATTTTAGTGTGTAAGTATTCAGTGAGTGTTTGGGTTTTAGTGAAAGTTTTGCGAATTTTAAGTGACGTTTAGTGAATGTCTTGTGAATGTCAGTGTTTACCAAATTTTTAGTATGTAATGTTTATTAAGTTTTTATGATGGTGTTCATTCACGTTTAGTATTTGATAAGTATTTAGGGTTTGGTAAGCATTTAGTATTTAATGAGTGTTTGGGGTTTTTAGTGAATGTTTTAGTGTTTAATTAATGTTTAGGATTAAGTGAGTGTTTAGTGAATGTTTACTGATGTTTGGGGTATAATGATGTTTAGTAAATTTGTATTTCAAGTGTTTAGTGAGCATTTAGTGTATAGAGTGCCTAGTGACCGTTGGGTATTCATAGTGTTATTGAGAGTGTGTGTGAGTGTATGTTAAGTGTGTGTGTATAGTGAATGTATGCAAGTGTGAGTGCTTACTGAGTAAGTGCATTGTGAGTGTTGGTGGTTAGTGATTGTACATTACTGTTTAGTTAGTGCTTCGTTACCATATGCAAAGAAAGTCCTGTATTTACACAGGAACCATTTATGATTGACACAGCTTAGATCCAAGAGTAGATGCTTAGGCCTGACCACAATGGTTGGAGTGCTTAGGTGTGTTTTCGTAAGGTAATTTTTCTCTGTGAATTGGGTCGAATAATAATAATGATAAATAATAACATAATAATAAATAATAATAATAATAATAATAATAATATAATAATAATAATAATAATAATAATAATAATAATAATAATAATCAATAATAATAATAATAATAATAATAATAATAATAATAATAATAAAGAAGTCACTCTCGGCAGGGAGATCGCTACTCCAGTGATTGACGCCCTATGCCTTTGCACACAGCTGACATATTTGCACATTCGGTTGTCAAATTTTTATGACTGTTGGAGACGCATTATAAATCATATTAACAATGGTAAATGCATTGAACAAACGTGAGGATATAATATGATGTTAGTGCCTGTCTACTGGATATAATGAACAAATAAAGAAAAAATATTTCCAGGAGAAAATTAGCCGAATAATGGTCGTCAAAGCCAGCATCGATAGAATGTATTTGAAAACACATTACATAGGCTGCCTGTGGTGCGTGCCGGCGGGAAGTTTAAGAGAAAACGCACTCGGCTGGCTTTAAACATCAAATTGTGTATCATTTTTATTTAAGTTTAGATTTTCTTTCTTCCCTGAATATATATGTACCTGATACTTGGTGATAGTGTACAGATAAATTTGAGTGAGGCCGGCCGCCGAAAATAAGTGGACTATTAGATAACTGACATGATATTATAGGCCAACTTAATTTGGGAGTCAGGAGCTCCATTTGTATGATCGTCAACTTCGGGAGGGGGAATAAAATGGGGGAAAATGTTTTAATCTTTATAGTTAGCTTATCCTGAACAATTCATTCACATTTCCGTTTCCAGTATTATTTGTGTTGTGATACATCATCTCTTTGTGAATGTGCGGGTGTTAAAAACGGCTCTTTATGATGGGACTTTGGTCTTAATATCAATCGAATCCCATATCCGATAAAAATTTCATTTCATCCACACGAACCAACAGCACTAAAGAAATCAATTCATTTATGGTAAGACACGTTGGGCTACGAACCTCGACATTGCTGCAGTGTCCTAACTATAGGCAAGAAAAGAAAAGGGACCAAAGACGCTATTAAAGCGAGAATACTTATCTTACATTTCTTTTTTTAGAGGAACCGAGAGTGGCACCATATGACTGGTTTAATTATTGGCACAATATGACTGGTTTAATTATTCAAAAATGGGTCAGCACACATACTTGCAGCTGTTGCCAATTGTGACCCCCTCCCATTCAGATAAAATACTTTGTGTGAATAATAACTCCAAACCAAAGGATAGTGCTAATATTATATATAGATTATAGTATATATATATATATAATATATATATATATATATATATATATATATACATATATATATATATATATATATATATATATAATATAGTGTGTGTGTGTGTGTGTGTGTGTGTGTGTGTGTGAAACTATAGAAAGTAGACCAAGTCTAGTAATGTCCACACATAGTATTTATATAGATGTGATGGAATTAATGAAGTGAAATATTCCATACTTTAATAGAAATTTAAAAAATAACTCCGGCAGTAATTCTTATCCTGAAACATCACAATATTTCTTGAATTTTTTGCCTTTTACATTTTATCAGGCTCACGATTTTCAGATACTTACCATATTTCTAATATTAATATTGCCTATGATAGATTTTGAAATATTTCAAGGTGTCCCACCTCTACCTTCCAATCGTAGGTTATGTCTGTGAAAGGGTAACCACCCACTAAAATGTCTGGCATTACCATCACAGCATTCTAGGATATGAAGTGTTATTGTGGTACAAATTTTACTTTATATCTCCAATGTTGGATGTAGATCCTGTATCCCTCTCCTCCTCCCTACTCGTTGTGGGGTGTCTGCCAGAGGATAACCACCCTTAAATGTCTGTCATTACCACCACAGTACTCTAGGATGTGCAGTGCTATTGTAGTACAAATATACTTGTATCTCCAATGTTGGATGCAGATCCTGGCTCCCCCCCCCCACCCTCCCAAGTTGTTGTGGGGTGTCTGTCAGGGTGAAACCACCCACTAAAATATGTCATTACCACCGCAGTACTCTGAGATGTGCAGTGCTATTGTAGTACAAATTTTACTAGGCATCTCCAATGTTGGATGCAGTTCCTGGCTCCCCCTCCCCCTCCCCCCCACTTGTTGTGGGGTGCCTGTCAGGGGGTAACTACCAACTAAAATATCTGTCATTACCACTGCAGTACTCTAGGAAGTGCAGTGCTATTGTAGTACAAATTTTACTTGGCACTATGATGTTGGATGGAGATCCTGTCTTCCCCTCCCCTTCCCCCTTCCTCCCCCACTCGTTGTGGGGTGTCTGTCAGGGGGTAACCACCCATTAAAATGTCTGGCATTACCAATCACAAGCATTCTAGGATGTGCAGTGCAATTGTAGTACAAATTTTACTTGGTATCTCCAATGTTGGATGCAGATCCTGCCTCCCCCTCCCCACTCGTTGTTGGGGCGTCTGTCATGGTAACCACCCACTAAAACGTCTGTCATTACCACCACAGTATTCTAGGATGTGCAGTGCTATTGTAGTGTAAATTTTACTCGGTATCTCCTAAGTTGGATCTAGATCCAATTAACCCCCCCTTTTCAGTGCGTCTGTCAGGGGACCCACCCTCCAAAATGTCTGTCACTGGTCATTCTATAATCAGTAGAGTCTGCAGATATATTATAATATTAGTTCATCTGGTATCTCATATATTGGATCTAGACCCCAAAATCTAACGAGCAATTAGTGGTGTCTTGTTAAGTAAGCCACCCATATAATTTTCGGCAGACGGTCAGTTTCACAGTTACAAGTCTACTCCTAAATACCAGTAGGGGTTACAGTCGGTATCTCGTTCGTTGTATCTCAACGGTCCGGGCTGCCGCTCTATAACCAAAAGTTGATCTTACCAGGGCGGAATTTTGGAGAAGGCTGAATCCTAGCTTTGCAAGCCTCAGACACACCTCGCTTGCAGTTTTCTTTTTTTTTTTTTGGAATACAAGAACTTTAAAATCTTGGATATTTTTTTACCTTTACGCTAATTGCAGTTCAAATTAAGATAAGATACAATGATTTTTTGTTTTTTTCACACGATTCGATAGATTTTTGGCATACACTCGACCCTTAATGAGGTTTACATAAGAGAGAACCAACATTCTCGCTGCCTGACTTCATCCAGATCCACGTCGTGATACAGGTGCGTGTTTAAGTTAAATAAATGTAGCTCACAATTTTAGCGACAGGTAATTCCATCAGTTCATCAGTTTCTGGTGAGTAGACTGACTCTGCCACAAACTGTCATCCACACTTAAGGCTGGGTATTCACGCTCAGGTTTACCTGTCAGTCCACCCACGACCGTTCGACAGATCAGCGTCCACATGCAAAGAGTAGAACTGTTAGTCGGAAGTCAACTCAAGGTCATTACTCTCATTGCTCACCTATTGTTGCATAGAGAGCCACCTTAAGCCATCGTTGCAGCTCACTATAGCCAGTTAGCTAAATTGCCCAAGTCAAAAGTTACAGTGATAATTACTGAAATATATCAGAAGAAACCGAAACCTCTATCTATCGAAAATGAGGCGAGTATCATGACCATCAATACCTTTGCAAAACTCACTTCCATATGTTTTATATTCGCGCCCGAGCGCGCACGCACGCACACACACACACACACACACACACACACACACACACACACACACACACATATATATATATATATATATAATATATATATATATATGTGTGTGTGTGTGTGTGTGTGTGTGTATACATATGCTTAAAAAATCACAGTAGATGCACGTGACTTCATTAAATAAGCGAATACCACAGGAAATGATAGTCAGAAAATCCAAGCGCTTTCGTCTTTACTAAGACATTGTCAAGGAACGAATGAAATACAATTGGAGAGAATGTTATCAGGTAAATAAGATAAAAAAATACCAGATGGTTAATTGTCAAAAGAAAGGGTAAAAGTTAAAGAGATAATCCATATTATCGGATATCACACGGTCACAAACCTAAACATAGATTTAACCCTAACAGAAACTACAAAGTATCCGTACAGTTCAAAACATGTAAAAACTGAATATATTAATTTTGTTGCTTATATTTATCTACAACCTTTTTCATTATGAAGACATCAAGTTTAAATAAACCAAGACTTAAATTTAGAATATTTCCATTATTTGACTTGGTGAAACAAGATTCAGTAATATTCCTTTTAACTGTCTCATTACTTGGGATTAAGGCTCTTGCTTGACTCCAGTTAATGGGATGATCTAAATCTCTCATACGTACGAATAATGCATTCGATATTTGTCCAGTTCTCACAGAATATTGGTGCTGTTTGAGACGTTGTGAAAGAGATTTACCGTTCTGTCCGAAATAGACTTTATCACACTTTTTGCAAGGAATTTCATATATGCAGCCTGGAAGATCTTTAGGAGAATTTTTTTATTACTAAACTCTTGACATTAATATTACTAAAAACAACATTTATGTTAAAAAGCTTTAAAATTCTAGGAATATCTAAAAACCTTTCATCATAGGGTAATTTTAAAATGTTATGCTTACTAAATTCAAGTTTGTCACTAGTTAAATAAAATGTTTTTCTAGCTCTTTTCCATGCCACATCTACAAAAGTCCTTGGGTATTCAAGTTTCAATGCAATATCATTAATAGTTTTAATCTCAGTGTCAATGAACTGCGGGCTACAGACACGTAAAGCCCTTAGGAACATCCCAGAAAAAACAGAGAATTTAACATTCTGATGGTGATTGGAGTAGTAATGAACAAAAGAGGCAATGTTAGTTGATTTCCGAAAGACTAAAAAGGGGAAATTTCTATCATTTCTATGGACAATTACATCAAGAAAATTCAAATTACAATTTCTTTCTTCCTCTACAGTAAATTTTATAGAAGGGACTAAATTATTGAGATGAATAAGGGATTTCTGGAGATTTTCGTGAACTGGCCAAATACAGAAAATGTTATTCACATACCTAAACCATATAACTTTTTGGGGCAAAATTCTTGGTAAGAGTTTTGTCTCAAAAAATTCCATGTAAATATTGCTAAGGACAGGAGATAAGGGATTACCCACAGCCATGCCAAACTTTTCTACAAAAAATTCCCTATTAAAACAAAATTTACTATCTTTGATACATAACCTTATGAGACTAATGAGGTTTGCTACAGTTAAGGGAATATCATGACGTTCTTATTATATATAAATACACATATATGTGTGTATATATAATTCTATTTGTGAAACTTCTGTAATTTTCAATATTATGGCACAAATGAACCATTAACATGGATTGATTTTATATTGATGTTAACTTTCACCCAAAGGGATTCACATACTATGATAACTGCTC
>NC_087207.1:63703618-63742574 GCF_015104395.2 Macrobrachium nipponense
GAGCAGTTATCTTAGTACTGTGAATCCCTTTGGGTGAAAGTTAACATCAATATAAAATCAATCCATGTTAATGGTTCATTTGTGCCATAATATTGAAAATTACAGAAGTTTCACAAATAAAATTATATATATACACATATATGTGTGTTTATATATAATAAGAACGTCATGATATTCCCTTAACTGTAGCAAACCTCATTAGTCTCATAAGGTTATGTATCAAAGATAGTAAATTTGGTTTTAATAGGGAATTTTTTGTAGAAAAGTTTGGCATGGCTGTGGGTAATCCCTTATCTCCTGTCCTTAGCAATATTTACATGGAGTTTTTTGAGACAAAACTCTTACCAAGAATTTTGCCCCAAAAAGTTATATGGTTTAGGTATGTGGATGACATTTTCTGTATTTGGCTAGTTCACGAAAATCTCCAGAAATCCCTTATTCATCTCAATAATTTAGTCCCTTCTATAAAATTTGCTGTAGAGGAAGAAAGAAATTGTAATTTGAATTTTCTTGATGTAATTGTCCATAGAAATGATAGAAATTTCCCCTTTTCAGTCTTTCGGAAATCAACTAACATTGCCTCTTTTGTTCATACTACTCCAATCACCATCAGAATGTTAAATTCTCTGTTTTTTTCTGGGATGTTCCTAAGGTCTTTACGTGTCTGTAGCCCGCAGTTCATTGACGCTGAGATTAAAACTATTAATGATATGGCATTGAAACTTGAATGCCCAAGGACTTTTGTAGATGTGGCATGGAAAAGAGCTAGAAAAACATTTTATTTAACTAATGACAAACTTGAATTTAGTAAGCATAACATTTTAAAATTACCCTATGATGAAAGGTTTTTAGATATTCCTAGAATTTTAAAGCTTTTTAACATAAATGTTGTTTTCAGTAATATTAATGTCAAGAGTTTAGTAATAAAAAAATTCTCCTAAAGATCTTCCAGGCTGCATATATGAAATTCCTTGCAAAAAGTGTGATAAAGTCTATTACGGACAGAACGGTAAATCTCTTTCACAACGTCTCAAACAGCACCAATATTCTGTGAGAACTGGACAAATATCGAATGCATTATTCGTTCGTATGAGAGATTTAGATCATCCCATTAACTGGAGTCAAGCAAGAGCCTTAATCCCAAGTAATGAGACAGTTAAAGGGAATATTACTGAATCTTGTTTCATCAAGTCAAATAATGGAAATACTCTAAATTTAAGTCATGGTTTATTTAAACTTGATGTCTTCATAATGAAAAAGGTTGTAGATAAATATAAGCAACAAAATTAATATATTCAGTTTTTACATGTTTTGAACTGTACGGATACTTTGTAGTTTCTGTTAGGGTTAAATCTATGTTTAGGTTTGTGACCGTGTGATATCCAATAATTCTGGATTATCTCTTTAACTTTTACCCTTTTGACAATTAACCATCTGGTATTTTTTTATCTTATTTACCTGATAACTTTCTCTCCAATTGTATTTCATTCGTTCCTTGACAATGTCTTAGTAAAGACGAAAGCGCTTGGATTTCTGACTATCATTTTCCTGTGGTATTCGCTTATTTACTGAAGTCACGTGCATCTACTGTGATTTTTTAAGCATATGTACACACACACACACACACACACACACACACACACATATATATATATATATATAGATATATATATATGTGTGTGTGTGTGTGTGTGTGTGTGCGTGCGCGCTCGTGCGCGAATACATAAAACATATGGAAGTGAGTTTTGCAAAGGTACTGATGGTCATGATACTCGCCTCATTTTCGACAGATAGAGGTTTCGGTTTCTTCTGATATATTTCAGTAATTATCACTGTAACTTTTGACTTGGGCATTTAGCTAACTGGCTATAGTGAGCTGCAACGATGGCTTAAGGTGGCTCTCTATGCAACAATAGGTGAGCAATGAGAGTAATGACCTTGAGTTGACTTCCGACTAACAGTTCTACTCTTTACATGTGGACGCTGATCTGTCGAACGGTCGTGGGTGGACTGACAGGTAAACCTGAGCGTGAATACCCAGCCTTAAGTGTGGATGACAGTTTGTGGGCAGAGTCAGTCTACTCACCAGAACTGATGAACTGATGGAATTACCTGTCGCTAAAATTGTGAGCTACATTTATTTAACTTAAACGCCACCTGTATCACGACGTGGATCTGGATGAAGTCAGGCAGCGAGAATGTTGGTTCTCCCTTATGTAAACCTCATTAAGGGTCGAGTGTATGCCAAAAATCTATCGAATCGGGTGAAAAAAACAAAAATCATTGTATCTTATCTTAATTTGAACTGAAATTAGCGTAAAGGTAAAAAAATATCCAAGATTTTAAAGTTCTTGTATTCCAAAAAAAAGAAACTGCAAACGAGGTGTGTCTGAGGCTTGCAAAGCTAGGATTCAGCCTTCTCCAAAATTCCGCTCAGGCAAGATCAACTTTTGGTTACTGAGTCCACTGCCAGATGTGCAGTTGGGCCATGAGTTCACGTTAGACCTTTATCTTCATTTATCAATGCTGATACAACATGTATAATTTCATAATCAGTGCTTTATATGTATGGGAAACTCGTTCCATGACTCACATTTATACTTTTGTTTTCCATATTTTGTGTGTATTGCTTCGATCTAGTTTGCCGTGTGTCCCTTAAGGACCATGTGGCACCATTCATGTGTGAATTGCCAGTTATAATGAGTGTGCTTATTCTTAGGATAATGTAAATAGTGCATATAATAGTATACTTTTTTAATAAAATTGTTAAATTGTAACCATTTTCTCTTGGCCTTCACTCGGAGTTTACTAGCTTTGCCTATATGTTAGGTCATCACTTCCACCAACATGCTGGAAAAACCAGAGCTCAGTCACAGAGCTATAAAATTCTGATATTACCTAAACTTTTTTCAACCGACTGACAGGTGATCTTCAGTGTGAATGGGTTACGGGCTGCTCTGTGAGCAAGAGCCCGTGCTGGCACAAGGCCAGCTTAATCTTAAACAACAACAAGAATGGGTGAGGCCGGGTATTCAAGCTCAGGTTTACCTGTCAGTCCACCCATGACCGTTCGACGGATGAGCGTCCACACATAAATAGTAGAACTGTCAGTTGGACAGTCAGCTCGAGGTCATTGCCCTAATTTCTCACTTAGCCTTCGTTATGGCAACACTATAATGCCAGCGATGGAAACTCGTAATGCCAGTGTCGAAGAAAGGGGAGTTGCTTGTGATTCTCGTACTTGATTGTAAATCTTACACTGGGGTGGGCCGAGTTAGCAACTTCCATAAAAGAATCCGCTTGTTCCCTGTTCCTAAACAAGAGAAAGGCATCATCCACATACCGAAATGATATTAGCTTTCATACCTCTATTTTTATGAAAATGACCTTTACCAACTTAGGTATGAATTTCTACAGTTTCTATTGTTTCAATTTAAAGCTAACTTTGTAAATACACTCATCCACAGGGTTTATTGTTTAACCTCAAACTGGTCTGAATTTCACAAAGAAATTTCATTCATATACTCTTCGGAGAATGATTTCGCTCCCAGTCTGTTTTATAAACAGCTAAATAAGTTTCTAAATGACAAAATAATGCCAAAAATTAGGTCTCCAACAGTCCCAAAAATGCCATTTCATTCGAGTCTTCCATTTATTCATGACGTGTCCTTTATTACCGGAATTCCTTATTTAATACAGCAGTATTGTCCTGCCATCCATAAGAAGTCACCTCATTCCCACTAATCCTCTTACCATAGGCTCCTTTTTTATGTATAAGGATAATTAAACCCCCTGATGACATCGAATGCTGTTTATCTATTTTCTTGCCCCCGATATAGTCAGGGGAAATATGTCAGTGCCTCCTGTAGGTTACTTAAAGTATGCATCGATTGTCACAAGGGTGTTAGCTATCGTACTGGGGTCCAGCTGTCGAATCCAGAGATTTCCAGTATATGACAGCATGCTAAAAGATGCAAAATAAATATGGAGTACAATCAGTTTTTAACATTTTGTCGAGACCTCGTTCGAGTCATTTCGTATAAAACATGTACTTCCGAAGTTAAACAACCAAACTGCCTCGATCCCCCTTTTCTTACCATAAGTTTACTCTAGACTTTCCACGTTTCTCCTTGTCACTGGTATTATTTCTTTCCATTTCGATGGTAATACCTTTCTCCTGGTATTTTAAAGAGAATGTTTTGTATTGGTTTTTAGCATAATATCTTTAATTCCGAGTCTTTTATGAATTTTTAATGTATTTGCATATATTTTACAGCTCTGATAATGCGGGTAGGCATTGAAACGTTAGCAATAAACCATGCAACTTCCTGAGATGTCTTCCTCCAGTTCCTTGTGTGTATATTATGGTTGTTGCTTACCACCGTCTACCTTCTCCTCTCTCTCTCTCTCTCTCTCTCTCTCTCTCTCTCTATATATATATATATAATATATATATATATATATATGTGTGTGTGTGTGTGTGTGTGTGTGTATGTGTGTGTATACATATATATACTACATATATAGTATATAGATGTTGTCTGTATAGAGTATATACGTATATATATATATATATATATATATATATATATATATATATATATATGTATACATATTAATACATATATATAATGTATATATATATATATGTATACATACATATATATATAAAGATATTATAGTATATGGTATGTTGTGTTCGTAAACATATAACAAGAATAAACGAAAACACTAATTCTTATATGCAAGTCCTAGAATGAAAAACCTGTATGACAAGCCATAAAAATAACGAAGAGTACGGCAGCAGGTTAAAACACTTCTTATCTCCCTTTGCCTGGAGTTATGCCGGGTGGAGTTTCATCTAATATGGACAATATCTTGTGATCCTTCCATCTTCTGTCCACTAAACCTTATCAGATATTGCTTTGGCAACCCCACTCAACGGCTCATTTAAATCAGTTCTTGCAGTCCCTTTTTTTCGGGTTGAAGATTGTAATAAAGACGAGTCTGAAGCATTTACGCTGCAGTTTTTTTTATTTCCTTTTTCTTTTTCTTTTATTTCTTTTCTTTTTTTTTTTTTTTTTTGCCTGTAACGCCCCGCCTGTGATGCCTTGGAGGAATATATATGAAAATAATGGTAAATAAGGTGCGCCCGTATGATATAATCTTCTCCCTCAGATTCTGTAAATCATGATTAGCCTTAGTAACAAAAAGGTTTTTATTTATTTATTTAGTAGTTCATTTGTTTATTCATTTGCTTGTATATTCCTTTATTTACTTATTTTGATGAAAGGGCAACAGAGCACCAGTCCATTCCTACTCTCCACCATAATTATAATTACAACTGAAAAGCTGGTATATTCTCTTCAGCCCTCTATTATGGTCTGTATACTCTGTATTGTCAACTCAGTATATTATACGTTTCTTTAAAAAAAAAACAAGAGAGATATTTTTATGCTTTCTTCTCAAATTTTCCCTGATTTCATCTGAAGCTCCGAAGACGACCTTTGAATTCTTTAATATTGTAGATGAATGAGTATAGATGAAAGTCTTTCCTCGATTTTGAGATGTAAATCTGACAACCGGAGGAGGCTGGTGCCTGGATACAAAGTCTTCTTATCAAAGGGTAAATACTTCGTCCATCCAACAGAAGCTTCATCAGCATTTTCTCATCCAAGATATTCCATTCGAGAATCTCATGAGCCGTAAGTTAGTCTCTATCAATTCCAGACATCAGACCTTTTGATATGAGGGATAATTTAGCCAATGAGATGTCTGTAGATATCAATCCCATACCTGACTCACTTTCGAGGACGGTTTCTTGTTTCCTTCTCTACTTCGGAGGACTGGAGGACGAAGATATCGACAGGGTCCCATATTCTCACCTCCGGAGACTAGGTGAACTTGGTGGGTCGCGCCATAACGACAGACGAACAATAGTAACAATCCCACCAACGAGCCACCTGGAAACGAAGCTCCAATAACTGCCAGGTAAATATGATGGCGAAGCATATCACGATACTAAGAGCAAGACTTACCTGACAATAATATCTCGATAATGCATCGATAATAGTGGACTCCATCCTTTCCCTGGCTCCTCCTAGCATCTGATTACATTATATGTGCTGAGGCCCAAGGTGAGCCCCACCCACGGCTCTAGGGACGTCTCAGCCATCGAGTATAAGACTGCAAACGGTCGAATCAAAGAAGGAAAAAAAAACAGTTGTTTAGAATCATGTTTATAGAATTTTCATATACACGTATATGATAGTATCAAACTGGTGATAAGAATATAAATAAAAAGATTTATTTAATGTGCACGGAGCATTTCATATTGAAATACTATGGAGATAGGCACAAAAAGCCAAAATATAGAAGCTGGAGTTATGCATAAATGACAACATGTACTTCGGATGCTAAGAATTCAATGAGAGATCAATTTAGCCCATAGCATTCTTTATTACCCACTGAATGCCTCTGCGTTTCTCACGACTCAAATGATAGAATTCAGCCTTCACATATTCAAGAATGATACAATATTGAACGAATAGAATGGCCAGTCTTTCGCCACATATGTTTTTTTAAGAATCGTAGATAAGAAATGTGATGTAGTCGAGTTTTCATTACGCTAATGTGTGCTTTTGACAAAAGCTACGGTCGTTTAGAGATCTTCTTACGCTATTTCATGAAGAATTAAAGTGAATATAACCTACGAGCTAAAATGTAAGTATCGAGAATTTAGTTTGGTCTTATCTGACGCAATAAATTCTCAGCTAACTAGTCTGCTTCATTTCCTGGTGTGGACGACACAAAGATATATGTAAAAGAGGCGGACTTCACAAAAGAGGTTTTCATGGCAAAAGAAAAAAAATAGTGAATAGTCCTTGCTTTCTCTATCGCGATTTGTTTGATAGTTTTCTCTCTTCTATTAATCACATCACTATGAAGCTAAAGCCAGAACAAATACTCCTATACAGAGAGTAAAGGGGATGATATGATGATGAATACCCCTGAGATCATTGTTACTGTGAAACCAAGATCCTATGACCCTAAATTCATTCACTAACTCATAGTGGCCACTCTACGATTTTCGTGGTAGGAGGTCCATCTAGTCCCAGTGCAGATCAGGTCCCAAGTCTGCTCAGCCTTATTCCTAGGTGAAGACGTGATCAGAGCTCAGTTGAATTGGGCAGGATCAACCCAGTGGTCCGATCAGGAACTTCATCATTTGCTGTTATCTCTTCTTGAAAATAATCTACAGTTCGTTACCCTTACATTCTGCACAAACATGATAAGAATGTTTGAGATATAGTAAATCTTCATTCTAATTTCTCATAATTCTTGCCTGACATAATCTAATTCATAACACAGAGTAATTTTAATATTTGGACTTTTATGCCCGGTTTCGACTATTTGGAATTCCTCTTTTCTGGAACTGCTTTCTCTTTATTTAGGATCTTGATTTATACATGCGTAAATCAATGGTCTTGTGTTGTAATGTCTTCGAAGCGATGTTACCAGACGAATACTCCTACTCACGTTCCCAAAAATTCTGTGGTGCAACCCTCAGTCACCATAGCCTATGTACATGACATTGCACCTAGGAATATTGAATACCTAGATGACGCATCAAGACAAACAAACCAGCTCGGAGGTTTTTTTTTTTTTTTTTTTTTTTTTTTTTTTTTACTCCTCAGTGAAGATCCAATAATTAATCTATTAGTGAAGATAAACTTTAATTCAGTCATTGCTTAAGATTTCTTTAATAAATATCTGTCAAAGATTTTTTATATTTCGAAGATAATATTTTTCTCAAATAAAACATTTTTCTAGAGGTGATATCCATTAAAACAGTCAGAACTGGAATTTGAGGAACAGCTTTAGTTTCTTCACTGGAAATGAATGATAACTAATTTTGCAAGTGCTGAATTTCATGATGAACTGTAATGAAGCTAGATTAATGATATACCTGGCTGACGAGGAATGTACTGTTACCATTGATTAAGAAAATGGAAAATGAAAAGGAAGTCGGGTACAGCATAAAAAACGAAGGTCCAGTTCAATACATGCCAATATTCTGTAAACTGATAAGGAGGTTAATCAAAACAGAAAAGCCTGTGGATAGGTTGACACGCAAGATTCAAAATGCGCCATCCAAATAACTTCCACAGATTCTCAAAATATCATAATAAGGTTTTCGTACAGCTGTAAAATAAATAAATGAATAAATAAACAAGGTGACTACAACTACCCCTGTATGACTTGGTTTCAAATGTAAAGAAGTTAAACATCGCCTTGAGAGCATTCATGTCCAGTACATATTAGGTCACTTATGAATTATATAAACCAGTGGTTCCCAAACTGGGGGGTCATGTAACAGAATGCAGAGTGCCAAATCTGAGGATATGAATGTATAAAACCAAAGGAGTTCAGTGGGTAGGCAGCCAGTAAAGGCAACTTGTAGGTGGGCAGCGGGCCATGGACAAGTATTCCGTCTATGAAAAGTGGGTAACGATCAGGAAAAGTTTGGGAACCACCGATACAAATGATCGATGTTACCCTGCATTGTACTGGTGGCCTCAGATCATGATACGTAGTACATAGGATATTCGTTATCAAAACCTAAGACAGTCTCAGCTAAATGGAAAAGACCGTATAGGTTTTAAAAGAATAGTTTGGTAGTTAGTCTGTTCAGAGAACTTATAATTTCTTCATTGAACGTCATTGTGCTTTGTTATATACTCATTAGAAAGCGTACTGAAGTTAAGACGATGAAAATGTTCTTACATCGTTTTCTCTTGATAAGCTAAAGACCGCGTGCGAGGTCATTTAGGATTTCGTAAACAATCAGATGCTTTAATTCCTTAAGATGTCTTCGCGTTCTTTCGGTGACTTTTGTAAATGTTTCTGAATAAGACCTCACGAAATATATCTACGAATTACTGGTTTCCGGGGAGGTACTTTATTGGAATGTAGCGACGAGCAAATTACGCGCACACTCACACACGTACATACACACACACACACACAAACAATTTAAGCCTATTCCATTAACCCTTTGCCCTCTCCTTTGCATAGCTGACCCTAAATTAAAGTTAATTATAAAACAGGTCTGGTACCAAATCGTCCCTTCAGGGTCTTAATGCTCTCTCTCTCTCTCTCTCTCTCTCTCTCTCTCTCTCCTCTCTCTGAACTGTTGTTGTATAAACTAAAGAAAAGATTAAAAGAAGCTCTAGAAAAGAAATCTTTGGAGCCTGTGGTGAAGGGAAATCCAACGTTAAATCCAATTAAACGGTGAATTCAATTTAGAACCAATCTCCAGAATTAAGGGTAATTAATTCTCTCTCCAAGAAGGAAGGCAACGTAGGAGTCATTCGTAATAGAAAATCACATGAATTTATTTCAATAGAATTAAAACACGCTCTGAACCAAGGAATTTAAGCAATTTATTCCTGAAGAAGCCTTCGGATGCAAGGATACTAAGAGATAACTGACAAAAGATATTTACGCGAAAAGGAGAGAGAGAGAGAGAGAGAGAGAGAGAGAGAGAGAGAGAGAGAGAGAGAGAGAGAGAGAGAGAGAGAGGTGGGGGGTGGGGGAGCCAAGCGATTAATAGATGTTATTCCTAGATTCAAATCAGAGGATCACTTATGACACGAATCCAACCCAAAAGTCACATACGAAGCTCCACTGACCATATATAACAAACATAATGTACTAATATCCTGCTTTTAAACAACACTCACATATGAGTCACAGTTTAAACAGTAACTTCACAGACTTCCATTAAGTATATTATTGCTCATTTTAGCGGGGAAGCGCTTTGCATATTAGTAGAAAAGAATATAAGGACGCCATGCTGCAGTCCAGGGAAATCCAAATTCCACTAGATGGGGAAAGGTGACATGGTGGTGTTTCAGAGTCATCTTTAAGGAGTAGAGACTTTTCCTCTAGAGTTCAGTGGAAATGCAGCTGAAATAGTACCAGCAAAAAAAAAAAAAAAAAAATTATGTCAAAAGCAGAGGATCAGTGTCACATGTATGCGGTGAGGTCACTGATGAGAAATTATATTAGACCCAACCCCATCACTAAATATAACAATCCACTTAATAGCAACAGATAGGGACAACAAAATCTTTGTAGGATTATAAATATGTCATCTCTCCAAGACGTTTAAATCAACCTGAACGCCAAAAATGACAGAAGATAGATGGTTCGCAATATTTTCCCAATGGGAATAAAAAAAATTCGATGGGAGAGAGAGAGAAAAAAAAAGAGAAGTAGGTAGCAACTGTGCCTTGAGTATCAAAATTCACCATCTTGAGGTATTTATATTCGAACATGTTCACAAGACATTCACGGAGATCACACAGTTTAGGTGGCGAACGTCACTTATAAGAAACGAAACAAGTTTCCGGCATATCTTTCAGTTAGGAAGCCACACCTGTGTTCCAAAAATGAAAAAATTCAACTAGATGCAATTCACTTTAGAAAATGAGACATGTTTCTATAATACTAATACTTTACTAATATTACCGTAAACTGTAATACATGCATGCAAATTGACAAAAATTGCAAAAATTAAAGCAATTACACCTAAGTTTTGTCTTCCTTATTTTTGGTAGAATTTCTTCAGTATTCATTCCTTTTCAAATCTTTGGTCGCTTTTCTCCCTCTCTCCCATACTTCTCATATCTACCCACCTCCATCCACCCTTTCTTTTCACAGGGGCGTAGCGCTGGATATACGCATGAATTAAGAGGGCTATCAATCAAGAAGTTAATAAATATATCCCAACCCTTTGCCCATTTGCATCTATATGGAAGAGAGAAGTTAATGCTACATAAGATGAGCGGATATTGACTGTCGATGGTAGAAATTCATTTGGATTCTTTTAGTCAAAAGGAGAAAGACACAGCAGAGTAAAATTCCCTAAAGATGGTTTGTTGTCCATTGGAATATGCCACCAAGAAAAGATCTAAATCAATTAGATGTCCAATAAATAGAATATGAAGATTTCGGTCATACTTAGAGGTACCAGATGTCGGGGGAGCAAAGCAAAACTGCGGTAATAATATTATTTAAGGAATTTATAAATAGGTCACAGATTATAACGTAGCTGCGAAAGGTTAATAGAAATATTAATAAAGATTTCATTTGTCTTTTGTGCCATCTGCTTTTGTTTCAGTGACAATATTTTCTTAAAACGACTAAAGAAAAATTGAGACACTGCAACGGAAAGTCTTGAACTTAGCCATAATTGGTTTCTGAGTTAGAGATCGTGGTCGGGAGTGCATTAAATGATAAGCCAGTCTACATTAACTTTTTAATTACTGTTACCGATGATTCCTGCAACTTTTCCCGAATTCATTTAGGTTTTACTTTTCAGAGAACAAAGTCTATCCCTACCTGTGAAATTAGAAAGGAAATGATTTCGCTATTTCTTTCTCTATGACATTTTTGACACAAAAATGCAATATTTTAGCCTAGTCACCCATCGCTAAAAAGAACCTCTCAGTGGTAGTTCAGGAGAATAACTTCTCATCTTCTCATATATAATATATATATATATATATATATATATATATATATATATATATATATATATATATATATATATATATACACACACACACACACACACATATATATATATATATATATATATATATATATATATATATATATATATATATATATATATGTGTGTGTGTGTGTGTGCGTATATATACGTTGTATATTAAGAAATACATGCACAAACACACCGAACACACGCCCACCCACACACATACAGACACACACACACACACAACACACAGACACACACACACACACACACACACATATATATATATATATATATATATATATAAGATATATATATATATATATATATAATATATATATATATATATATTTAAAGGCATGATGTATGCTCGGTAGCATCCTCACACCACCACTAAGTGGAACGAAGTTCTAATCTCGGGCAAGAGTGAGCGGTTGGGCAAACTATGTTAGAAACCCTTTGTGTATCTGTTAATTTACGCAGTAAATTGGTTGGTCGCAGAACAAGGAGTCAAAAAGTATAGTTGAAAAAGATTTTTATCTCAGACTTCGTAAAATAATAAGAAGCGATTAGTGGATCCCGAAGCTCATTTAGATATATTCGAAAAAAGGCAAAGAACTTTATTATGCAACCAAAAAGTAAACAATGAATGTAATCAGACATCGAATCTCACCCTCGGCGGAATCAATAAATCCGGACGTTCTGATCTAGTTACAGCTTAAAAACTAGAGCAATTTGACTGTTCTATAAATAAGAAAGCAAGAGGTAGAGACAGGATTTTACCATTGAAGAGGTTCCTATATCCTCACTCAAGACAGGGCAAACCATTGATAGATTTAGAATTCCTGTGGCGCTATGCATCGAAGGAAGAATTAGTTTTCTATGAACTGAGCACCACCCTCTCGGAAAATGGACCTTAATAATTAAAGACCTCGGCGATCATTTCCTATATTAACTTTTGGAGGTTCTTCGAACGACCCTCTTTCGGTACTTTCAAAACGTGGCAGCAGCGGCTCACTGTTAGCTCCAGAGGCCGAGTAGTTGCAGTAGATTTCTGAGAAGGTGATTCTTCTAGAGCTTCGGAAGTGTAGAAATGATGACACTTGAGAAATGACCTTCCAGCAGCAGTCCAAGGAAGGAACAGAGAGCTACGGATACGTCCGTGCGTACGTTCGCACTACCTATCTATCTCAGTGTGGGTGCGTTCGCGTGTGTGTGCAAAGTGATCTAAATTGGCAGGCGAGATAAATGAAGCGGGAGGCGATACCCGAGTGTCACTGTTATTAATGACACCCCAAACAACAATTAGTGGCACTGCCAATACGACACAAACACACAGAGGAGCCAGGCGGAAGGGGCCGAGGGAGTTGATGTGGCAGGGGACGGGAAATGGAGACTGGACGGCTGGGGGCGTGGTGGGGAGGGGGGAGAGGGGGAGCGGTGATGAAGAGCAATGAAGGACAGAATGATGGTGGGAAAGCAATATCACTCCACTTCATCTCACAGCAACCTGATAAATGATGTGGGCAATACTCCCATAAGTAATGGAGCGAGTCTCTGCTATGTAACGCATGACGTCCAATGCTGTCATTTGCCCTGAAATGGAATTTCATTTATACGGACCTGTCTTCCATGATCTAGCGAACGGGAAGAAATTAGGGGCACACCTACTTTATGGATACGTCACAGAGGAAATGAGAGAGAAACGGGGAGAGATAGACAGACAGAGGAGCAAAGTAAACAAAGAACATTGTGCAGCTTTTAATTCAATCACTTTTTAACAAATCAGACTGAAACGTATAATGCAATATATACATATATTCGTATATATATATATATATTATATATATATATATATATTAGATATCTATATATATATTATATATATACTATATAATATTATATTATATAATGGATATGCTATTATATATATAAATATATAAATATATGTAATTATTAATGTATGTATTAAATATATGTATGTCTATGATATATATATATAGATATATATGTATAATATTATATAATATGTATATATGTATGTATGTATGGTATATATATATATAATATATATACTAGATATATATATATATATATAAATAAAGGTTTTTTTGCCACGAAGGAAAAAAATTAAAAAACGAGTTGGCCGAGTACTTTCGGTCCTATTCGGACCCTTTACTGAGGCATACTGGTTTTACAAAGAACACCATAGTCAAAAGAAGGCTTAATATACAAACTGACACTACCAAATTAGCCATAAGGGCGATTTTCACTCTACAGAGAGGAGGAGGAGTCATAGGCTAGCCACACCTTGAAGGATACCCGCGGTAAACAAGTGATTCTTCCAGAAAAACAGTACTTTTTGAAAACAACACGGGAGCATATACAATTTAATATCATGAATTTTACACAAATTTTCTCAACAAAATATTATTATTAATGAAAAGACGAAAGAAAATATAAATATATATATATATATCGAGCAAGAGAAAGAGGGAGAGAAAATATCGAACCAGAGAGAGAGAGAGAGAGAGAGAGAGAGAGAGAGAGAGAGAGAGAGAGAGAATTAATAACTATATACATGTGGGACTAATTTATTAGTTGTTCATTTATTTTGAGGTCCTTCATAAAAACATCTTACAAATATATGGGTGCCAAATGGTACATTCCCAAGACTAAGATTTAGGTTGTTTTTATTAGTGATTTGTATAATTGCCGATTCCAGTAAATTTCTTGAAACATAATCATTAGATCTAGCAATTACCGAGGCATCACCCCAATTAATACAATGAGATTTTTCACTCAGATGGTTAAACAGTGCATTTGAAGTCTGGGCTGTTCTAACTGAATACATATGCTGCTTAACCCGAACACATAAATTTTTACTAGACTGACCAACATAAAACGATGGGCAATCCTTACAAGAAATTTTGTAAATGATGTTGTTATTTGTTACGGGACTATTCTTAATTAGCATATCTTTAATGGTATTGTTATAAGAGAACACTACATTAACATTAAATGATTTAAATATTGATTTTATGGTTTCAAATCCACGAAAATAAGGTAAGCTAAGTACATTTTTAGGGATTTCTTTTTCATTAATAGCAACATTATAAACTTTTTATGAGCTTTTTGATAACATAAATCAATTAAATGAGGTGGGTAGCAGAGATCGTTTCCTATCTTTTTTATGTATTCTATTTCTTGGTCCAGGTATTGTGGACTCGTGATACGCAAAGCGCGTAGGAACATAGAAGAAAAAATTGAAATTTTAATATTAAGATGGTGGCCAGAATAAAAATGTACATATGTTAAATTATTTGTGGGTTTTCTATAAATACTGAATTTGCATTGGAAAGATTCTCTATGTATTAATACATCTAGGAAAAGGATGACATTGTTATTTTCAATTTCAACAGTGAATTTTATGGATGGCACTAAATTATTCAATTTAGACAGTAAATCATTTACATCGATACTACTAGGTAAGACTACTAAGATATCATCGACATATCGGTACCATTTTAAGGGGATAAGTGTGGTATTCGGGAGGTGTTGTCTCTCAAAAAATTCCATATATAAGTTTGAAAGGAGAGGTGATAAAGGGTTACCCATGGCCATACCAAATATTTGTTGGTAATATTCTCCATTAAAAATAAATCTGCAATAACAATACCATTAAAGATATGCTAATTAAGAATAGTCCCGTAACAAATAACAACATCATTTACAAAATTTCTTGTAAGGATTGCCCATCGTTTTACGTTGGTCAGTCTAGTAAAAATTTATGTGTTCGGTTAAGCACTATGTATTCAGTTAGAACAGCCCAGACTTCAAATGCACTGTTTATCCATCTGAGTGAAAAATCTCATTGTATTAATTGGGGTGATGCCTCGGTAATTGCTAGATCTAATGATTATGTTTCAAGAAATTTACTGGAATCGGCAATTATACAAATCACTAATAAAAACAACCTAAATCTTAGTCTGGGAATGTACCATTTGGACCCATATATTTGTAAGATGTTTATGAAGGACCTCAAAATAAATGAACAACTAATAAATTAGTCCCACATGTATATAGTTATTAATTCTCTCTCTCTCTCTCTCTCTCTCTCTCTCTCTCTCTCTCTCTCTCTCTCTCTCTCTCTCTCTCTCTCTCTGGTTCGATATTTTCTCTCCCTCTTTCTCTTGCTCGATATATATATATATGTATTTATATTTTCTTTCGTCTTTTCATTAATAATAATTTTTTGTTGGGAAAATTTGTGTAAAATTCATGATATTAAATTGTATATGCTCCCGTGTTGTTTTCAAAATGTACTGTTTTTCTGGAAGAATCACTTGTTTACCGCGGGTATCCTTCAAGGTGTGGCTAGCCTATGACTCCTCCTCCTCTCTGTAGAGTGAAAATCGCCCTTATGGCTAATTTGGTAGTGTCAGTTTGTATATTAAGCCTTCTTTTGACTATGGTGTTCTTTGTAAAACCAGTATGCCTCAGTAAAGGGTCCGAATAGGACCGAAAGTACTCGGCCAACTCGTTTTTTCATTTTTTTCCTTCGTGGCAAAAAAACCTTTATTTATACATAGCATCACGTTTTATATACTTCGTGATCAAGTTATTCATATATATATATATATATATATATATATATACGTGTGTATATATATATAGTGTATATATTATATATATATATATATATATATATATATATATATATATATATATATATATATAGATAGATAGATAGATAGATAGATAGATAGATAGATAGATAGATTGATAGATAGATAGATAGATATGCATAAACATATAAATACGTGTGAGTGTGTCTATGTGAACTAGAAGACATTCGCAGTACTTCAAAAATATACTGTGTGTAAAATGTTGGGAAACTTTTGCTATTTTATCCAGTATTGCATCCGTTGAATCTTCATACACAAAAAATGAAGCATGAGAGACAGTACCATTTATACAAAGAAAATAAATGGAAAAAATAATAAATGATGAATATCATTGAAAATTGCTATTATAATGAACAATAACTGTTTGGACAAACAACTTGCTAGGAAGCTGAGAGAAAGAATTGAGAAGATTAACAAAGGTATGGAAACTAGGTTGGAAAAACATAAGAAATCTTGTAAGTTTAATAATATGACACAACATAAAATGGAATTGGACCACATATCTAATTCCAACTGGGCAACAGGGCCTACATTCAGGCAGATTATGTGAATGAATGCCTAGTGACCGTGGCCTAGGGAATTAAATTAACTTCCAATTAATTGGAAAAATTATGAAACTCCTGTTCCTAACAACGGTATGGTGAACAAATCTGGAGCCCTACAGCAGATACAAAAGTAAAAATGTTTTCTAGGAAGTAATTCGTAATAAGTGTAGAACTATTTGAAATCTTCTATATTCCTGTTGTTATTATATAAAGTTCCATGCAACACAATACTTAGCCAAGCATACATACGTAGGGCCATCTCATCATACATACGACTAATGTGCTCGGAAGACATATATACATACATGTTCCTTCATCATTTAAAACTCAAAACTGTAAAAGAGCATAGTCTGTTATATGAAGCATATATAATTATACTATCGTATATATTATAAATCATAATTTTCAGTCTCCATCAAAACTGACTAAAGGAATATTTGCGTTTTAATATTTCGAAAAGTTTAAAGGTTATTATTATTATTATATTAAAATACCCATGGTAGCATGAATCTTAAAATGGAGAAACAAATCCACAGTTAGATAATTGTACAAATAAAATTAAGCTATAGAGAGCTTTCGAGAATATGTACGAAAAGGCGAATCGTATAGGTTCCCGAGAGCTTTCTATATAACAAACATATCTGTATAGTAACATAGCTGTATATTTGTTGCTCATTTTTTTTTCAGCCAAGTCAGACAACAGTAAAGTTAATTGTCTCCCATCGCATTTTATCATTAACGGAACGACGGAAATTAAATAAAAAATTACACATACCTCAACCGAAGCGTACTTTGAAATAGCCGGACCGACCTTCCAACAGGCTGTTTGTTCTGGTTAATCGATCAATGCCTGAAGTGTTCTAGATTTCACAAGTTGTTGTTAGTAAGTTTAGATTAAACGACAAAGGAAACCCATAAGCGTGGTAAGGTGCTCAAGCGATTAAGAGACATTGTTGACCTGTAGACCAAAGTTTTCAGAGATTTCCAGAATAACGTAGTGAAGCATTTCCTCATTGTTACCCGTATGAATAAATGAGTAAAAATGGTCCGAAGTTTCTTCAGCGCAACCGAGTTTTCTGTACAGTATATAATGCTGTATGAACCGTGGCCACTAAAGCCTTCATCCTCGTGCCGGTGGTGGCCTGTTCTATAGCGCTGACAGACGCACGATTATGGCTGAATTAAACCTTAAATAAAAACAAAACCACTTAGGCTTAAGGGATGCAATTTGGTATAATTGACGATTTAAGGGTAAATGATCAACATTACCAATTTGCAGCCCTCTAGCCTCAGTAGTCTTTAAGATCTGAAGGCGGAGAGAAAAAAACGCCAACAATCATTTTATTTTACAGAAAACTAAAACTGATATTTCTGGTTCTATGGCAATGGAAAACTTCATCGAACGTTTGTCTTTTGTGTTCTTAAAGAACAGAAATAGTAAGCAAAGAGGATATTTTTTTCCGTGCTTTGAAAGTACCTCGCTAAAGATGTTTTCAAGTCGCTACAGAGTAGCTGCTCGAGAAATCAGTGTTTCTTAAAGTCTTTGAACAAACTTATTTCCAAGCGAAAATACTGCCGCGAATTTCATGAAGTTAACGCTCGAAGAAAGTTATTTTCCTCGTCCTTTTTCCAACGTTTGCCTCAGGTTTGGGGATCTCTAAAATTATGTGCATAATCGCAATACAACCAAGAAAAATGAGAGAGAGAGAGAGAGAGAGAGAGAGAGAGAGAGAGAGAGAGAGAGAGAGAGAGAGTATTAGTTACATAAGCAGACGAGGAAAATATTGGTAATTCTTAATTTTACCACAAAAATGGCACCCTACGCATCAAAATAAACATATCAGCTATGACTGGAAATCTTTGATAGGAAACAGAAGCTGCACAGTCGTAGTCGTGAGGTCGCTTAACCGGAAGAGAAAAGTTTATTCCGAAGACTGGCAGCGCCTCCTTCAGAGTCTGTGGAGGAGGAGATGAGTGAGTTCTCTTCACACATTTTTCTTTAGTAGCCTCCAATGCATATTAGCGAGGTCCTTAAAGCGTGCTTTAATGGCGGACAGCGGTCAGTGAAGGTGGCTGGGAAATGCACCTGCCAGGAAGTGTGGTAACCTCAGCCCTGTTAACTTATGTAAATACTGTCAATATGGCAACCGGAGCTGACCACTCCACGCTTCAGCGGACATTAACCCGATCCCGACACGTTTTTCTCGTTAATCCAAGCACACAGGGCTGCCTCCTCTGCGCGCAGATGTGCAGTGTATTGTGTGTGAAACAGGAGATAAAAGATTGATTAATAAAAGCAATCGTGAGAGATGTAAGGCAACGCTTCGAAACATAATCGGCAGCACCAGGCTGACTTCGAGATAAACGCTTACACAAACACGCACATTCACACTAAATACACACACAAACACACACACACGCACGCACACACACACACACACACATATATATATATATATATATATATATATATATATATATATATATATATATATATATATATGTGTGTGTGTGTGTGTGTGTGTGTGTGTGTGTGTATGTGTGTGTGTACGCGCGCGCGTGCGGCTGTTAAATGCAAATGAAAGTCTATAAAGATTGAATCTATAGAGAAGAAGTGTTTGTGTAATGTGCGTGGTATTAGAAATGAGGAGAGACGTAGAATTCATGATGAATAGGTAAAAGGAGGATCAGAGTTTTTCTGAGATTGTCTGATCATGTGGCAATGATGAAGGATGGAGGGCTGATCCATAAGGCGTCTATTCGGAAGTACTGGGTGAAATAAAAGGAGGAAAGGAAGACCTAGAAAATGTGGAACAGATGAGTGGGAAAAGTCCTGGGGAGAAGGAGCTTCAAAGTCCTGAAATTGAGAAGGTACATGGATGATAAACTTCGATGAGCATTCTGTCTATACGACTGGCGAAAGTTGTGAAACTAGCTTATCTGCTCAGGGGTCTCATCCATGGTTTGCCTGTTACAGTATGTGGCAGTGACCACTGAATCATCTTTTGTTATAAAGAAAGAGCTTTGGCCATATATATATATTATATATATATATATCATATATATAATATATAATATATATATATATGGACAAAGCCACAGCCACGAAGGAAAGGTGAAACGGTTGAAATGTTAAGTACATTCGTCATATTATTAAGACATGGTCTCATGAATTGCTGTTGTCTTGGTAATAAGGCGAAAGTATTTGGCATCTCAGGTATTTCAAATTTCCTTCGTGGCTGTAACTTTGTTCATATAATCACCTCGTTTTTACCTTTTTTCGTGATTTAAAATCAATCACAAATCCTATATATATATATATATATATATATATATATATATATATATATATATATATATCAATTATAGATAGATAGATATATCTATATACATATATATATATATATATATATATATATATATATATATATATCTATATATATATATATATATATATATAAGTCATATCACATCACCGTGATTCATATACAAATATCGAGCTACAAATGTCCTTTAATATCTAATTTGCTCTACCTCGGAATTAATATATTTTCATATAGGTTTTAACCGAAGGGGAATTAATTCGGAGATAATAGAATTGCCAGCCGACAAGCACGAACCATCGGCATCTTCAATTCCATGACTGGCAGTGAAGCCTTAGCCCACCCCGCCACCGCCTCACTGCCAGTCCTGGAATTGAAGATGTCGACGGTTCGTGCCCGTCGGCCGGCAATTCTATTATCGCCGAATAAATTCCCCTTTCGGTTAAACATATATGAAAATATATTAATTCCGAGGTAGAGCGAATTAGATTGTAAAGGACATTTGTAGCTCGATACTTATATATATATATATATATATATATATATATATATATATATATATATATATATATACATACATATATACATATATGTGTGTGTATATATATATATATATATATATATATATATTATATTATATTATATATATATAAATATATATATATATATTTTTTTTTCATTCATAATAAAGATACAAGAGAATTCGCCCCTCTCTCTCACACATCGCTTCCTTTAAGGAATTAATCCTTTAACTGCCTTATGTTCATTTGACTGCTGGTTCCTTGTGTTTACAGATTCGCCAACTGGAAGCGAAAGTCTGCCCAAGGGCATGCTGCTCCGCCAGTGGATTGGCGGCCAGCCGCCATATTTAAAAGCCCAGACCACATGGTCACCTATTATGACCTCTTGGTGAAAAGGCGCCAAGGGGCAGTTAACACCATCTACCAGGATGCTGGCGAAACCTCTCCTAGGTCATAAAAGGGGTGCATACCAAACGGACAGACTTAGAACTGCTTAGAACCTCTACGCTCCTCTGAGCTACTTCCCTTTGAGACAGGCTGTTTGATTGCCACGATCTTTGTTTTGATTTCACATACCTCTCCCTTACTGGCGCCCCTGAGGAAGACGACTCCGAACCCCTACAAAAGGCAATGTGCAAATTTCAAGGTTATTAGCAGTCAATCCCATCTCCAGTCTCCGACTTATTTTCCTTTCATACTTCTCGTGCGATTCCTGTAATGTGTTATAACTGTACAGTGTTGTAGGCCCTCAGCCAAGAGTGTTTCTCAGTAATGCGTGCACCTCCGCCCTAGATCCTCGCCACGTGTCTTATTCAATCTGTTCAACTCCCAATCGCTCTCGTTACAGACTTGCCGTGGAGCAGCTAGGGATTTTAGATTCTCCAAGGCCAGTACTATATTGGCCTTGAGATTCCTTGACCACATTTTCTTTCCTAATGTGGTTAAGAGTATAACTATAATTTAAGCTAAATCCTAGTGTTTACATATTACCCAATATGAAGTAGGCCCTCAGCAGTAATTTTGCATATGATTACTGTTCATTATCAGGGTCTTTATCAGATCAACTTCACGTTATCCTCCACAATTATGGACTCTTAAGTACAATCGTAATTATAAATCTATATGTATATATATATATATATATATATATATATATATATATATATATATATATATATTAAGGATTAGTTATTACCTACTGACCATTGTGGTATGAATAATCACAGCAGAGGCGATTGCAGTCATCAAAATGTTGTTAACAATTACAGGAGAATTTATCACTTGACTACAGCAATATCTTAAACCAGTACAGAAGAGAACATTACTTTCAAATGTTAGATCGGTTAACTATAATATTCCATGCCAAAATATTCCATAAGAATTGTAAATTAAACAAATGGTATGATGAATGGTTATAAACGTATCGTGTGAGTTGATAACATTTCAATTTTCAGAAACTGAGGTATAGGATTCTCAGATAATGAATTTAAGATTGAAGTGAGAACTGCAAAGTTAATATAAAATTGTTCATACTTTGATCTCACGAGCTGTATTTATATTTGATTTCATGATGTGCCATGAATTTGCATTGAATGAATAACCATAAAATCCTTAAACTTTGCAAACGAGTTTTTTTGTCTCGTGGTAGCTTTGCATTTGTTCTACAAGTAAAACCTCTTCATACTAAGAATGTCTATGTAAAGAAAAGTCCAAATAAATATCAGTTTTATTTAGGCCAATATTATACTGGCTTTTGAAGAATCTGAATATGAATAAACACATTTTTGTAATTCCAATACTTTTGCTTTCAATTCTTATACCGAAAACTCAAGAATTTCAAATTATTTTTCACATAACAATTCATAATCTAAGTCAGAGAAAACGCTTAAGATTTGTGTTCTTTTATATTGGTGAAAAATAAGATAGCAGTAATATTTTTTTCATTTTTTCATATTTTCGTTCCTTTAATGTAACCGACAATGTTGCATCTTAAGCAAAAAAGCGAACATATTCAATTTCCTTCACAGGAATTTTATGAATATTCTATAGATATTCATTAATTTAGTGATATAAAAGTAGGCCATTTAATGTAGCAATCCTAACAAGTTAGCGACAGACAGTTTATGTTTATTTTAAGAAAGAAAAAATATAGTAATCGTTACTTTGTCTATCTTGAGAGGCAACAATGGAGGTATAACATTCCTTTACATGATAATTCAAAATTGTTGATTTATAAAGTTTTTTCTATTATTTCATGTGTAATAACATCAATGTTGTAATGAATATATATATATATATATATATATATATATATATATATATATATATTATATATATTATATATCTATATGCCATTATAATGTGATGTGCTGTGTCTTATATGGAATGTGCAGACTGATCACTTTTCACTTCCCATGGAGACACAGTCTGAAACGATGACCTAAGAATGCTGACATCTCTTTTTGGGTGGTATGATGTCAAAGTTCCTTACTTAAGCATATCAGTGTCATGAGGCTATTGTTCAAGAGGCCTTTGAAAACTGGCTGTGACCAGTTAATTGGGGCGTTGGTGAAGTGTGTGAATTCGTGTGTACGTGTACGAACTGTCTATTCATAACGGCATGTTTAGCCAAGAACGAGGGAGACAGCTACGGGAGAAAAGGCAGAATGCTGGGATAGCTCTTCGAAAGTTATTTGTTAAAGTGTTGACGTTCCAGGCTACAATGGGTGAGTTATTATAATTTAGCCAAAGGGATGGCTTGTTTTGATATCTTGTAAAGATGTTCCATTTCATTTAATCTTTTGACTTTGTCTTTACAATTGTGTGTGTGCTCACTAGTGTGTTCTCCTGCCTTTTAAACAGACGGTTCTAGTAAGGGGACCGAGTGTCCTAGTGAGGGGACCGAGTTTCCTAGTGAGGGGACTGTATTTTGGAGGAGAGATAATTGGTGTGACTAATTACTGATTAAGACATTTAAATACCGGGGGTTATCTGAGTTAGTTGTCTGTGAGACTTGAACTGTTATCATTCCATTACTTATCTTGTAAGAACTTGAATTATTCAACTAATACTTTGCTTTGAATAAAACATATATTTTTTGTAACTCCGACTCTGATTTAGTGACCTGATGGAATGGAGAGAGAGAGAGAGAGAGAGAGAGAGAGAGAGAGAGAGAGGGAGAGAGAGAGGGCTTTTGCCAGTGATCGCTTTGAGAGAGAGAGAGAGAGAGAGAGAGAGGTTGAGAGAGAGAGAAGAGACTGAGGGTTACCAGTTCGCCTAACGCTCTGGCTTAACGCATACCAAATATTAAAGCTAGTGCGGGGTGGGCGACGCCCTTCGCTGGTAATATATCTATATGTATATATATATATATATATATATATATATATATATATATATATATATATATATATATATATATATTCATTACAACATTGATGTTATTACACATGAAATAATAAACTTTATAAATCAACAATTTTTATATAGATATATATATATATATATACAATTTATTTATATATATATATATATATATATATATATATATATATATATATATATATATATATATATATTATATACACTTACGTGTAGCAGTCGGCTTGGATGAAGGTAATTTAGAATTTTGGAATAGCAGAGCCTGAGGGGCCTATACCGAACACCACACATAATTTCATAAAGGCAATGAGGTGGAACCTTACCTTGAACAATTCTATCAATGGGAATGGAAGGTCCCCTTTCAAACCAGTCAGATTACAATAAACTAATTTAATTCACAAAATCTACAGAGAATCAAAATGGTGTGGATTGTAGAACCCATACAAGACACAAGCAAGGTGCAGTAAAATATACAATTAAAAGTCTCACACCAAACAAGACATTAATAAGGCACTGCCTTATAATATGAGATTATTAGTTTGCTTTTTTTGAAACTGGCTTGATGCACTCTCTGCATTCGAATTTGCCCATAACTTGGTACGGTAATCTTCTACAGTAAAAACTTTGGCAAGGTGCGAGGAACATGGAACACAGGACTGCAGGTTCCAGGTTTACTCTAACCATAAAATGACTTTCTCTCATATGAAATACTTATTCACGAATGAGGAGCTATACTATCATTAAATTAATTAACACAGATTCACTATGATGGGAAAGCTCTAGTTATTATTTAAGAGTAGCTTAATGTTGATTAGAACAAGTCACAAGGGATATACGTGTGCTATGTGGATTCACAAAGGCATTCTCATAAGGAGAATGGGAAATTGGAATATTGGAAAAAAAGTTAGAGAAATTTTCAGAGAGAAACAGGGCTGGTTGAATTCACAATTCCGGGAAATTACCTTTAGTAGTGTGCAAATTAGCTTGATGCTCGAAGATGTCTCAGACCAGTGTACAGGTAAGACAAAGGCTCTCAGTGGAGCAGAAGCGAACACGTCTGTTGGCTGTAAGAGGTAGGCCAGGAGTCAAGCCAAAGTCACGCAACCTGTGGTCAGGCTGGACATCTTGGTAGCACAAGGGATTTGCGTTGTCTGGAAGAAGCGAATACAACCACCAAAAGGGTCATAGTAAAATAGATCTTAGAGCTAGGCTGATTGAAGGGTCTATTTTCCCCCATGACCTTTCTGTGTGCCCTGATGGTTTTCTGTCCCCAGCAAAATCCTACGGTGGGGGATAAGATGCCTACGCTGTCTCGATTTGAAATGCCTAATGGCTGACAGGAGAGGCGAATGGAAAATACGTATACATATATGTGTATATATATATATGTATATATATATATATACATATATATATATATATATATGTGTGTGTGTGTGTACATATATATATATATATAATATATATATATATATATATATATATAATCCTGAATTGGGAGTGATGTTTCTGGAACAGATAACTTTCTCTCTGTCTACGATTAAGTAGATAATTAACTTAATCAGGTATACAAAGTAAACAAGGTGTTGGCTGAAGGCCCAAAAACAATTTAAGGGGAAGAAATCGTAAGAAAACTCCAAAGGTTAAATTAACAGGATAATGTATTTACACCTTAGATGCTACATAACTGAAATCAAGGCATCGGCAGTGACGCACGTGACCCTAGCATTAGGCCACGGACTGGAACAGTTGAAAATGATCATGGGTTCAGAGGCACACTTGATGATTAGCAGCGTTTCTTACAGGCCCAGAGCAATAAGATAAGGGGGGATCCACCTTCGCAGTAGGGAAATTGTAGACCCCTGCAATACAGATGTCGTATGAACGCGTGATAAGGGTTAACATGAATCTAAAGAATCCTCAGAGGACAAAGAATGAATGAATTATGGCTCAAACGTTACTGTACCAGGAGGGGAGGAATTGAACACAAATCATCTTTCAAAAGAACCACAGCTCTTTAACCAAGATATCTACTAAGGAAGCACAGCAGTGGGGATGGCTGCATCACTATGGAGGATCGCACAAGCACTGATAAAAGGACAGAAAATTAAATATAAGAAGATTGCCGCCACTTGTTTGCACACGTTATCTTTCTCCTACAATATATCTTCGTAAAATGTAGATGAAGGAAGTCGACTCCTTAAAGTACTGATAAAATGCAAAGCTTTCCGTGGTGGCCCACAGCCCCGTGAGTTCAAGTGTGGGTCTTGGTGGATGCTGGTACGGCCAGGGAGGGAGTCTATCAAGGTGTGACCTGAGTCACCTGACTCGAACTGGGGTGTGAGTGTGCGTTCATGGGTTTTATTTCGTCCAGAAAAGGCAAGAGACATGTGGGATGCGCGAGAGAGAGAAAAGGAAAATATCAGAGGCGTATGCTTTTAATGTTACTTTACATGGATGAAGCAAAGGGGTTTCATAATATATATATATATATATATATATATATATATATATATATATATATATATATATATATACGAGTATGGTTGTCTAATAATGGCATATCCTCTGTCTCTATCATATTAATTACAACTGCGCTCACAAATAAGAAAAGTTAAGTAAAAGTTCAGGTCCCCTTACACCATAACGGTGAGTTTTGGAATGTTTTCCTCAGATGTATTTCTCAATTGGGAAGAGTTCCCCCTTTAATCTTCAATGATAAATGACCTGTCAAGCACCTTCTCCAAGGAACCAATCTTTGCAGAGCATGGCATGACCCACACCTGCAAATTGCTTTTCAGTCATGCCCACTAATCTCTTCAAGGGTTAACAATACCTGTCCAGCAGTAGTTATTGTTTCCAGCCCTGTCACCGGTCAGTTCCTTGATCGACCTTTGACCCATTAGCGAGCCCTCAGCTTCGGTCCTGTCAGCTATGACAATTGTTACCTTCTCTCTCTCTCTTTGCAAACACGTGTACCGCCACACACCCCTCTTTCTTTTAAATCTTGAAACTGGCCCAATTGTTATTTCCAGGGTCCGAGTCTCCAACGATATCACTCCCCTGGGAATCAGAATCACGCCCTGAGGATTTAATGACCTTCGCAGTGCCATACTGTATAGGTCAAGATGCAAAAGAGCACCCGCGATGGCTGATCCTCAGTTCAATTCGAGACCTTGGTAACCAGTTATAACTTTATGCCTACCACAACTCAGGTTCGAAACCACACTCAACCAAGTCCCGGACATGGTCAACGATCCTGTCAACCTCCGCCTATAGTCTCGTTCATACAAGAAGTCTGTCTGCACTTCCACAGTGCAAATCCAGGCCACCACCTTGACCCTCCTTGCTCACTATGCTACAGACCTCCGCCTGCCCTAGCCTTGCCCTTGAGAATCTCGCTCTGTCGTAGAATATGACAGGGACCATTAATGTTCTCTTGGGTTACCACCTGGCTAGTAGCACACCGCTACCATCACGAGGTGAGCTCTTGCCAAACTCTTCCTACCTGCTGTCCTATCACTTAGCTCTCAGTGGAAGAATCCAGTTTGCCCATGCCCTATGGTGAAGCACTACAGCTGACTAATGTCCCTCAGGCCCATACAACAGTCACTCCAAGGAAACAAGGTAAGAACACCACAGTTGGTTGCTAGTATTCACCTCTTTATCTTGCACTCAATTCTTCCTTGCTGTAAAATTCCCAGTGTCCCAATTCCCAGAATTCCTTAAAGCCCATTTTAATATTCACCTCTGTAATGGTATCTTTCCATGCTTGCTATATACTCTCCGGCCGCCTCCACCATGCCCCCCTCATGTGATGTAACAAGTCGAGTAAATTGCTGCTTTGATATACGTCAGCGTGATAGTGTTATTGTTGCTATAAGCATTGCACAACCCCTAACTCATGTATCGTTAATGTACGTCTTGCAGACCCTTCTCCAGTCCTCCATAGTGTGCCCCGCATTCACATACTCCAGCAGAAACAACTCAAGTCTAACCGCCAGATCCTGGGGTGCCATACCTGCAGTGCTAAAGTGATAATAATTTGCTATAGTGTTTTACCACTGTCATTGTGGTACCTTATAAGCTATTCCAGTTTATAATTGTTAGTGTACTAATTTTAGTTATAGTATTGTTTACTTGCTAATGGGCACTAGTGTTCTGTTCTACCTTGTGATTTAAAGTAAACTTGAAATGCCATGGAGACTGATAGTGCTCCTTGTAAAATTCGTTCGTCTGAAACCCTTATTGAGAATTATCGTCCTTAATTGTTTTATCTGAGTATATTTAAAATCCTTATCTCTGAAGCCTTCTGTTATAAGACTGCTCAAGCAAGGTTCCCTTTTCCTGTTTTGTTTATATCTGCCAAACCGTCCAGTCAGATTAATTAAGCTGCAAGCATTGTTGTTGCTTTGATATTACTGTTATATGGAAGGGTGACCTCCCAGGATTGGTGGCATATAATATATATATATATATATATATATATATATATATATATATATATATATATATATATATATATACATATATGTATATACAAAGGACAGATAACAATTTAGGTATATATATATATATATATATATATATATATATATATATATATATATATATGAGTGTGAGTATGTATGTATATATAATATATATATATATATATATATATATATATATATATATATATATATATATATATACATAAAGAGAGAGAGAGAGAGATTAAAGACTAGGGAGAATGAACTGTAATATGCAAACTGTTAAATATTTGAACCTGTGTTTCTCAGCATCAAAAATCTGAACTAGCTCTCTTTGGGCTCTGACCACAGAGAGCTTTTTGAGTTAATAATAAATAGTATTTCAGTACTATAAACTAGAATAGGTCGATATCTAGAGCAAACACCTTACCTCACACTTAAATAGGCTGATCTGATTGAGAGATCCAAAATAAAATCCGAGTTAATTTTAGTTTTAACGTAAATCGTGTTCCTGCGCAGGTGTGTGCTGGTCACCTTTTTGAGTTGTATAGAGAAGGAAACGATTATTTTTCGGAAAAGTGTCACTTACTTGTTAGGTATTTATTCCACAAATTCCTTAGGGATTTATTGAAATCCCTGATATTTACTAATATTTACTGTTACACTCACGCACACATACAAACATGCAAGCACACAAACACAAACACACACACATATATATAAATATAAATATATATATATATATATATATATTTATATATATATATATATCTATATATATATATATATATAACTTGATCACGAAATATATAAAACGTGATGCTATGTATAAATAAAGGTGATGCCACGGAGGAAAATGAAAAGACGAGAATTGCCAAGATCTTTCGGTCTACACGACCCTTCACTTAAGGCACAACTGATCAGAACAGAGAAGAAACAGTACAAGTAGGTTTAGTATCCAAACTGACATTACAGGATTAGCATAAGGTCCAATACACTCTAAAGAAACGAATAAACGCCCGTGGCCAAGATTAGAGATTTTAAAGCAGCCACCCACACGTGGTCTACAGATGATTTAGTCAGAAAACAGTACATTTTGAAAAACAAGGATGCATTTACGACTTAGTAAAATCCTGAAAATTAGGTTAAGGATTTAGGCACGGTACCTTGTCAAGGCCATTTACCAAAATGTTCCAACAATGAGTCAGAAACGAACATAGGATATAAATATGGTGAGCATGAGAGAGAGAGAGAGAGAGAGAGAGAGAGAGAGAGAGAGAAATATATACTAACTATAAACATGTGGGACTAATTAATTAGTAGTTAAATCCTTTATTTTAAAGTCCTTCATAAACATTTTATAAATATATGGGTCCAAATGGTACAATCCCAGACTAAGATTTAGGTTGTTTTTTATTAGTGATTTGTATAATTGCTGATTCCAGTAAATTTCTTGAAACATAATTATTAGACCTAGTAATTACAGAGCTCTCGCCCAATTTACACAATAAGATTTTTTGCTCAGATGGATAAATAGTGCATTTGTGTTAGAACTTTGCCATTTCCTTTTTGTTTGGTTTTTGTTTTGCTTCATTATCTTTAGTTTACCCTAATTTGCCATTTATTATAGTATCCCATCAGGATTTTGAGTTTTCTTTCTCCACATTATTAAGAGTTACCTTTCCTGTTTTTTATCCTTGGTCTGTTTATTCTCAGAGTCCTGTTTTCGGTTTCCTTGAAGTATTCCGAGGTGACTTTGGAAGTCCCTGTACCCAGGTGTTAGAGTCTATAGTTCTGGCCTTCGTATCACAACTTATGGATTACACCAAGTTTACTCCCATATTCTACAAAGATTCTACCTCGTTTTATCCCTGGAGCTTATTGCAACGTTGCTGCTTCATCTTTCTGTAGCCTTGGGCCAGTATTTGCCTGGGGAACCTCTCCATGAGCAGGTATATAGTCTTTAATTTTTGTGACGTCTGGAGAGACGTGTAAAGTAGTACCTCGAGATACGAAATTAATCCGTTCCGAGGCGCCCTTCGTATCATGAGGTTTTCGTATCTTGGACCACATTCTACATGTAAAATGGCTAATCCGTTCCAAGCCCTCCAAAAACACCCCATTAAATTTCATAATAAAGCTAAATTGACCTATAAACAATGAAATACTACAACAATTTGGACCATTCAATACTTAAATTAAGACTAAAAAGGCAAAACCTGTAAATAAAGTGTATATTAGTGTACAAGAAATATTATTACTGTAACGTAAAATGTGGAAGCTTACCTTTCGAGTGAGGCTACGTACATACGTAACTATCCAAGGAAGATTGCTTCTGCCTACATAACTTTTTTCACAATGTTCCTGTGTGAGCCTTTTCGGGGGGTGTCTTCTACAAATGATTGCACTTTATGAAAAGCGGCTTTAATTTCTGCCGTTTTTTTTTGTTTTTTTTGTATGTATGTACGTACGTACACTTTAAAAAAATATACGTACGTACTGCAACGTAACTACGTAGTTTCACAATGTTCCTGTGCGAGCCTTTTCGGGGGGTGTCTTCTACAAATGATTGCACTTTATGAAAAGCTGCTTTAATTTCTGCCGTTTTTATCTTCTTTTTTTTATTTTTAACTTTTTTTTTTTACTTTTTTTACTTTACGTAGGGTTTTTTTTTTTTTTTTTTTTTTTTTTTGTTTTTTTTTTTTTTTTTTTTTTACAGAATTTCAACTTTCGTTTTTTGCACCTCATGACTCTGTTGGCCCTGGTGTCCATCAAAACCCTGTTCAACCAAATGCTCTCTCTGCAACTGATTTGGGTACTGAATGTTCGGCTGCTGACCTTCAACATAAACTGAAGTGCCTTGATTATATTACGTACACTACACACATTGACGATCCCGAAAACGAATACCGGGTGCGTACTAATGCTGGTACCGAGTGGCCGAGCCACGCCACCACGTGTACATAGTAGATGCATGATGGGAGGGATGCTGGCCAATAGGAGAGAAGGATTTCATGGCCGCGACTAGCATCAGGAACCAATGGGAGAGCAGGAGGATGGTGGCGAGTCTACTAGTATACTAAGATGGCGGCGCGCGGTGCGATTTTCAAAATTGTTATCCGGGCGAATCTCGGCTTTCAGAAACCTTTCGTATCTTGAAAACTTTTCGTATGTAGAGCCGTTAAATTTTTCGTATTGGCTTTCGTATATCGAGTTTTTCGTAAGTTGAGCCTTTCGTATCTCAAGGTACTACTGTATTTGTGACGTTTGAGAGACGTGGATCTATCTTGAGGAGGTCGGACTTTACTCTGCAGATATTTGGAGGATAGCGGGGCATACCTTCCCGTTTCTTTGACTCCCACATACGTAATACTGGATCAAGAAAGTTCCTCTTATAAGAATCTCAGTGGGGATTAAAACTCATAGTGGCCACTTAACATTTGTTAGACTATCTTAGTTTTGTTAATTGTTAGGCTTCTTTCTGGCCGTTATTTTCTCCTTTCTTTCGGAACCCTTTATTTTGGAGAATGTCTGTTTTGGTTCTTTAATTGTGTGTTTTGTTTATCATATTCATATTTGTGTGATATTTATTCATATAAGGTAATTCTAAGCCCTCATTCTGCAGTAAAGTAGACTAGGGCAGTTGACGTTTTCCTGTTATTTTACTTACTGAACAAGAATTTAAATTAATATTTATTCGGCCGACTGTACTTAAACTGTAATTTACCTTTGAAGACCACATGATGGTACAAGGGGTGCGATGTATCGATGTAGAGAGTTCAAAGGTAACTAACAGATTAGTTACAGGGGACCGGCAAAATATTACCTTCAACTCTTGTAAAGTAATTAAAATAGCATAGGAAAGTGCCAACTGCCACAGTCTACTTCGACTGAACAATCTAAGAAGTTTTGGTTCGGGGCCACTAAACGTAGACCTTGGTGGGATACGTAACCAGCAGGGAGTGTAACATATAGGTTATGATACTAACCTAACCAACCTAACCTAACCTAGAAGAAAATGTTACCTCACCGCCCTTAAAGGAAGGCAAGCTTAGAAGTGTAAGTATAACATAGGTAAGGAGTCGGTGATTGAAAGAAAAGCTCTCCCTGGTATCCTATAACATGGCGCATGCGCAGTAAGATTCGGCGTCGTAATAGCAGTAGTAATAGGTGGATTATGGCTATGTAACGACTCCAATATCGGTTTATTTATCACTTTATTTCAGCTTGTATTTCGTGTTTCAAATGTCATAAATAAGAGGAAATAACACAATAACACGGCAAAACCATCCCCAAAGTGTTTTACCCCACCCAGAACTCCGCATTCCCATCGGTCCTCCTTACTGTAGGATAGAGTTCAAAGGTAAATTACAGGTTAATTACAGCCGGCCAAAAAAATATTACTTTAAATTCTTGTTCAGGAGGTAAAATTCTATAGAAAAACGTCAACTGCCACAGTCTAGTTCGCCGCGGTATAAAGGCTTAGATCTACCTCATATAGTTTTGTATTTGGAGGTTCCAGCAATCATTTCTGTATTGTGTTTGTAAATATATTATATTTTTACTTGTGGTATTTGTATCCCTCTTGGTTAATATTTGCACTCTGTTACTTCACTTATCGTGACTTTAACTTTGTAGAACACCAGTTATAATTGATTTTATGGTGTATGAAAGATAGCCCTTTGAGGAGGGTCCTGACAATCTGAAGTCTGGGCTGTTGTAACCGAATACATGTGCTGCCTAATATGTACACATAAATTTTTACTTGACTGACCGACGTAAAAAGACGGGCAATCGTTACAAGGAATTTTGTCAATTTTATTTGTTACGGGACTATTCTTAATTAGCATATCTGTAATGGTATTGTTATAAGAGAACAAAACATTAATATTAAACTATTTAAATATGTATTTTATGATTTAAAGTCTACAAAAGTAAGGAAAGCCAAATACATTTTTAGGGTTTTCTTTTTCTTTACTAACACTAAAACTTTTTGAGCTTTTTGATAGGATAAATCAATTATGAGGTGGGTAGCAGAGATAATTTCCTATCTTTTTTATGTATTCTATTTCTTGGTCAAAATATTGTGGACTCGTAATATGCAAAGCATGTAAGAACATGGGAGAAAAATTGTAATTTTAATATTAAGATTGTGGCCAGAATAAAAATGTACATGTTAAATAATTTGAGTTTCCTATTAATACTGAATTTACATTGGAAGGATTCTCTCTCTTAATGCTTCTAGGAAAGGGGTGAAATTGTTATTTTCAATTTCAACCGTGGATTTTATAGATGGCGCTAAATTATTCAATTTAGACAATAAATCTTTTACATTGATACAAACAGGTAAGATTACGAAGATATTATCTTCATATCTGAACCATTTTAAGGGAACAAGTGTGATATTCGGGAGGTGTTGCCTTTCAAAAAATTCCCTATATAAGTTTGAAAGGAGAGGTGATAAAGGGTTACCCATGGCTATACCAAAAGTTTGTTGGTAATATTCTCCATTAAAAATAAATCTGCAATCAAATACAAAACTTAATCAATGATTTTGTGATTAACGGACATAGGTAATTCATGCAATACAAGTTCATTAAATATTCTAGCAGAGTCAATGGGGACTTTTGTAAACAAGGAACAACATCAAAACTGACAAAGATATCATTAGGGTATAATACAATGTTATCAAATTTCTCCACAAGATAAAGAGAATTCCAGATGTGTGAATTACATAGTTTAAAGTAGCGGTGATAACAATTTAGTAATATATTTAGATAGTTTATAAGCAATTGATCCTAAAGTATTAATAACTGGCCGCATAGGTTTGTTTTCCTTACGAGTTTTAACTAGGCCATAAAAGTAAGGTAATGAGGGACACTTTACAGTTAATTTACACAAGTTCTTTTATTTATCTTTGGTCCAACTGATCCTTTTGTGAGTTTTTTGTAAGTTGTTTAATCTCCTAATAAAGTATGCTTACATACTTTATTAGAAGATGAAACTACTTAAAAAAACTCAAAAATTGCTGTAGTGGTATGGAAACTTCTTAGTGGACCTTGTCTAAAATGGCTGGGCAAATGATTTGGGAACAAGATGCAGCTATTATCTTGAAAATTCTTTCAAAACAATAGAGAAAATGGGGTTAAATTCATAAATATTTATCATTACATGATTTGAGACCAAGTCTCTTAAAATAAGAGATGATTATAGAATTTCGTCATTTCCATTATTGACGTCACTTATCTTTCCATTTCAAAATTTAAGCTATTTACGAGCCAACAAATTCTTTTGACAAATCAAGAGATATGAGTTAATTTATCAGTAATATTAAATAGTTTTAATGCAAAATGAATCTCAATGAAATGAAAAGTATCAGACGTATGTGAAACGCTTTAGGCAGAATCCTTTTAGAACGATCTTACAAAATATGATGCAATCTTCACAAAGCACTGAAATTACAACATAATTCATTCTTACTAAAATTTTCAGTTAAAATTTTAACAACATAAAACGAAAAGAATATACAAACTAAAAAAATAAATCACAAAATTATGAAAAAAACTACAAAGCAAAATATAAAAAGATTAAATGTAGACAACGAAATCCTACGATAGCTAGTTGAATACCGGACAAGTTGTTCAATTCCGGTTTCATCCTCTTAATAATCAGTAACTGAAATTAAAAGATCCAGTCTGTTTGAACAAAAAGACGGTACTCTGAAATCCTTGTCAATGAAAGGATGGTCCTGTGCTACACTGTGTTCCCTTATGACAGAAAAAGGAAACCTAGTTCTAACACAAAGACCTCTGTGTTCCAAAATTGTCTAAGCCAGCAGGAACTGGATCCCACGTATCACAGACCACACTGCGAATAGGTAATGGAAATCTTAGTTTAATGATAAATAATATTACCAAGACCAGGAAGAACATTATATATGTATATGTATATGAATATGGATAGTCTCGGTGATTGGTTGGCTACTTGGAAATCTTAGTTTAATGATAAATAATATTGCCAAGACCAGGAAAAACATTATATATATGTATGCCTCAGTAAAGGGTCCGAATAGGACCGAAAGTACTCGGCTAACTCGTTTTTTTATTTTTTTCCTTCGTGGCAAAAAAACCTTTATTTATACATAGCATCACGTTTTATATACTTCGTGATCAAGTTATTCATGTATATTATGTATGATATGGATATATATGTATATATATATATGTATATATATATATGTATGTATGTATATATATATGTATGTATAGTATATATATATATATATATATATATATATATATATATAGTATATATATATATATACATATGTATATATCAATGTATGTATATATGCTATATATATAATATATATATATGTATATATATATTGTATATATATGTATATCTATGTATATATATGTATATATATGTTATATATATATATATAATATATATCTACTATAGATATATGATTATATATCTATAATATATATTATATATATCTATGTAAATATAATGTTATATATATGTATATATATATATATATATATATATATATATATATATATATGTATATATATCACATTATATTATATATAGCAAATATATACATATACAAATATACATAGTATATATATATATATATATATATATATGTACTATATATATATATATATATCATATATATATATATCATAGTATATATATAATATATATATAAATATATACATATATATATGTATAGATATAATAAATACATATTAGATATATACACTATATATATATATATATATATATATATATAATTAAGAAAAAGAAATGAATCAAACTCAATATCTGAATACTTGTTTTCCTTACTTCTACAGCTTTTATAAATTTGCTTATCTCTTTGTCTACTTTATTTGTGTACTTATTTGGTTTAATTACAGGTACTAATTTACTCATTTCTCTTCGCTCTACTGTAACCAGTTTCCCAGTTTTCTTTGAGGTGCAAGTGTAAGAGTGAGAGGAAAAGGAGGACAGACAACGTAACCAACAAGAAAGAGAGGAAAAGAAGGCAAGTGATAAAAGCGTGGAATAAGTTGTTCTGTAAGGAAGTAAATGCGCAGAGAATGGTAAATTAACACATTATTCTCAGAATAAGCAATGCAAAGAGATGCTGTCTGAAATGAATGCAGTCCACAATCGATGGAGTGAAAACTTTTATGATTTGTTGAGTGAGGATGACAGAAGAGAGGCAGCGCTGAATGATGCAAAACTGGAAGATGCCATGTTCGTTTGAGAATGATTGTGGTAGTGACTATTGAGAATGTATAAGGAGGGCAATTAAAAGAATGAAAAGAAAAGCCGCGATATTTGACTGAATGGTTGACCAGAGTGTTGAGGGTATCTCTGCATGAGGAACAGATTCTGAAGGAATGAGAGAGAGAGCTCTATGCTTATTCCATTACATAAAAGGTTAAACTTATATAGATGACTGTACGAGTGACAGGAGCTTGATGTTAGTTTAACATGGAGGGTGGATGTTAATAAGACAGATGACAGAAGGAATGACAAAGGAAGAATAATGAGGATTTAGATATAGATGAGAGTGTGGATCAAGTGTTTATAATGAAATATTTATGAGAAGTTGTGAAAAGAGGGGATGCTGTTTGTATAAAGCTTAAGCCTACGATATGCCCATGATAAAATTCACACAGGTAATATGAAGGATGTTGAGTACGTATGATATACAGCGGGGTTTCTCAACCTTTTGATGACTCCAGACCACTAATGAATTGCCCATTATCGTTCCATACCCCCTTTGCTTAGGTCCTCTTAAGTACTATTTGTTTACAATATTTGTTTACAATATAACTTAACATGCTTAGTTTAATACACACTTGAGGTATGGATAGCTAGGAATAGAACATACAAGAAAATCAAAAGCATTCTTAGTTTCATAGTTATTTATTTGCAAAATGTAAGCATGTATACATTGACACATTAAAATCAAATATATACAAATATCCTGAGATCTGGTCCCATACCACCATAAGAAAGGTTTCAAGCATGGAATGTGGAATGGTGGATTTTGTAGAAGGTATACGAATTTTATGGGGATAACAAAGAGAGACTGAAAGAGTTGGAGAGAGAAAATTTGAAAGCAGTAGCGTTCAAGAATGAGATTCTGAGAGTAAATAGAAGCCAGGAAGATGTAACAATAAGTGGCAAAATGGCAATATGGATGATGGAAGAATGAAAGTGGTTGACTTGTGAAGGTGCTTAGGAGTGCATAGGACAAATTAAGGTAGGATAATAGAAGAGGTGAACCACACAGGTAGCAGGAGGTACAAGAAAGGCTTGGAAGAGACCCGAATTTTCTATAGAGGCCAAGGCTGGAAGATCTGAAAGATTGCTGAGCCAGTTCTCCCTTATGGATGTGAGTTTGCATGTGAAAGAAGAACTGAAATGGTAAGAAATGTAGATCTTCATGAAAGAAACTTAAAAAGTTGAGCATTATTTGAAAATATGGATGTGGTCATTTTGAGAAGGATTGGTTATACTGTATACAATAAAACTGGAAGATCATAAGATGTTCAAAATAATTCATAATTATAATAATGTAAGAAGGGAAGAGAGGAATTCATAGAGAGCGCTGAAAACATAGGTAGAATTTCGGAGTGGAAGGGCCTTAATATCTGTAAATCTCTAGAATCTCTCAAATCCGTGAAAGACATAGGTGTTTAGCACTGTGTATATAAGTTTTCAGTATGCTGCTTGTGAGCCATTTGTGCTATTGTACGAAGCACTGCGCGTTGTGGAAGTTTAACATACATGTTTAATATTCAAAGTATAACTGTGGTGATGGCCGTTGTAATGTTATTCCCCGCGGAAACCCAACCTTTTTGGTCTAGGTAAACAGCTTAATATATATATATATATATATATATATATATATATATATATATATATATATATATACTATATATATATATATATATATATATATATATATATATACATATATATATATATATATATATATATATATATATATATATATATATATATAATGTGTGTACGTGTTTGTACGAACATTTGTGTATATGTGTATGTATACACACACACACACACACACACACACACATATATATTATATATATATATATATATATATATATATATATATATATATATATATATACATATATATATCTATATATATATATATATATATATATATATATATATATATATATATATAATATACATAACAACTTGTCCAGGTACACCATGAAGTCATCAGAGAAGAAATAAATTATCCTGTAATAAGTTTAAATGTGAAAAGTTACATAAGTGGTCTGAAATGGATTTAAGCCGGAGGCAGATTAAGGGCCAATCCACAGGGGTTCTCTTAAAACTGTTCCTTACTTGAAGCCTTAAGATCGTTTTTGGATCGTCCAATACCGCAGGTTTTA
>NC_087207.1:63743074-63750574 GCF_015104395.2 Macrobrachium nipponense
GATAACTGCTCTTACTTTAGCTAGGGATCGAACTTGTGCGCCAACCCAAAAAAAGCATCTGTTCGAATTCTGGTCAGCAAAGGAGAATTCTCATACAGTATATACTATAAGTACTTTTTGGCACATGTTATCGTTTCCAAAATAAAGTAAAATCGATATTATTTTCGTAATTGTGAGTATATATATAATATATATATATATATATATATATATATATATATATATATATATATATATGCAGAAGCCAGGTACTATGTCGTACCTCTAATTGATAAGAGAAGGGAAGAACACGTTGCTGCTTGCAGAAGGGGAAGTTCATACAGTGCAATTGCGCAACATACATGGGAGAAAAACCACGCTATAAATTTTAAAGGTACAAAGGTTGTTTTTGCATGTAACGACCGGACTTTGAGACGAGTAGTAGAAGGGGCGTTAATTTCATTAAACGAGACCTTTGCAGGAAAATACTGGCATTACAGAAAATACAGCTATTTGTGAGGAGATGTAGGAAAGGGAAAATTTCAAACTTTAGAAATATATGTGCCAATATCGATTGCTGCTTCCTCTCCTGTTTACTCCACTCAGGTCATTTCTCCAACTAACCACCCAACCACCATAGAACAAGCAGTTGACAATAGAAACATTCCCCCACGAAGATCAAGACGAATTCTGGAAAGAACGAGGGCTCAACCGCCTGATTATTCATAATTTGAACTAGCTTGTTTCCTAACCGTGGTTTTTCAAATGCTTGTGCTCTTTCTTGTCAGTTCCTTGAGGTGACATATCACACTTTAGTGAACAAGACCACAGTTGATGGTCGAAAGCTTTAATCCTATACAAGTAATATATATTTTAAACTACAAGAGGAATTTACTTCATTGTTGATTGTATCCCCATATATATATATATATATATATATATATATATATATATATATATATATATATATATATAAATGTCATTCCATTGTTTTTTGAAAGATTTCCCCGTTTCTCCAAAGTATAACTATTTTGGCAGCGCCCTTCCTGGTAACATTTCCTTCCTCATCCTTTCCTTCCTGTTCTCCACTCCGAATTAATCTAAAATTGACCAGACGGTGAACGCAAAAGGAATCTTTGTGCAAGCGAGCCCTTCCCTCGGAGTCTTCCCGCCACCCACCACGGTCGCCTGTCGGAGATATTCCTCTGCACATGTTGATCTCATACATACCCAAAGGGAGCCTTGCTCTAAGATAAAAGGTGACGCATATGATGCTCCTTCCTTTTATGGCGGCGTCGGAATTTGATGCGAAACGGTAGTCAAAGCCGTCTTTTTAGCGTCTAAGTTATTTTCTCCTTATACCTGAGACTTTTGGACAACGTCGCCGTTTAGGGGCGGATGTCAATATGAGCAGAACGGACACTTTTACACGAGTGGTCGTTATAGGGCGGTTTGGCATGTGGGAGGTGTGTTGAGGTTTCTTATACGCCTAACAAGCATCAGCTACTGGTGTTGAGCACCCCCGCCTCGCACCTCAACCCCCCAAAAGAGGCGCATCCCATTAACGCCCTTGAAGGTCCTGGCTGAAACGGCCATAGTCCTCTGAGTCCTTCTGGTGCACTTGGGTCCATACTGACATTCATGCTGGAACCCGAGGCGTTGCTGCTGCTGCTGCTGCCGCTGCTCATGTTGACGTCCGCATAAACATACGCACACACAAACACAAACACAGCCATACAGGCAGAGCTCCTTCAGACAAAGGCAACACAATAGTTGTTTTCCTCCGCACTGCAAGCAAGCAAGTATTCGCAAGGACTATGTTCACGAAATAGCGTAATGGAACACAAGCACGCTAGCAACCCTTATTGACATTAACCGGATGACTCAGTGGCACGCTACTTGTCCAAGTGTTCATGTCTCACGTTCATTTCTAAGTTATTCCAAAGTCTACGAACGTTGCTGATGGTCATTCCATCAGGAACGATCGGGAATGAGAAATCCTCTGTTTTGGCTTATACAATGATTTAGTGGCGCGGAGCTCAGACTGAATGCTAGTAATGAATTAGCTTTCGAGCTACAGAAAAAGAGAGGAAATGAGAGCCTAACAACGACCAAACGATACCACATGTTTTTGTGTGAGAGAAAAAGTATCCAGCAATAAATAAAATAATGAGAAACAGCAATGAAGAATGTTAAGTATTTCTAGGGAAGCTACCGCACTCATAACATACCGTGATCGGAGTCGTAGACCAAAATCAATCTTAGGCTACGTGCAGTCGCTACTGTTATTGTTACTATTATTGTTGTGCAAATTATAAAGTAATGGTTTAATTTCCCTATGTCTACATCCGCAGTATTAACGTAACGTACTGGAAAAGTATTTAATTATTAGAAAAGATACAATTAAGGGACCTTGGATTGAATCTATGTATTTTTGCGTGAGTTACCGTTTCATTCATTATGGGCAAAAGAGTATTTGGATAAATTCAAACTTAGTATGAATATTCGATGAGGATTTGTCTATATTTCCAAGAATTACAGTTACAAGATCACTCCAATACTGAACGCGCACTGCTACTGCACAATGAGTTATTCATTTCTCTTACAAGTTCCACATACTTACAAATCTGTCACAGTGCGATAAAGGCGATAAACACGAGTGGGAATATCGAAGAGACGCGTTGTTCATTTCTTTTTACTAATCGTAGTATGTCCACTGTTAACAAACAAAAATACACGTGAGATCGAATTGACTCAGGAGTGATAATTAATAAATGTGTGTGGGGGGAGAGAGGCGAGGGGGATAGGGGAGCGACCTGGAGTCAGTTTCTGACGTAACGTCTTGAAGACAAATTCTCGTTATGATTAAAATCTTGGAAATACAAACATACTGGTGTCACTTATTTCGCGTCATGCGACTTGTAGACGGAGAAAATTTGAACTAGATCTTATTTTCTCTCTTTCTCGCACGAAGCAGTTATTGCTATGGTTTTTGTGGCCTAATTATTTGTTTTATGTTCTTGAAGAACATAAAACAAGTGTTTATGGAATTTAAATAAAGGTCTCATATGAGTAAAATGCAAATGCTGAGATATATAAGTAATTTTTGTGATCCATAAATTGTGATGTAGAGCGTTAGGGATAACATTCCTGGATGAGAGGAATTTGCTAAACTACTTTTAAGAGGTAAGCATGCGTTTTGACAGAAAAACTCATAACCGATGAAATCAGGTATATGGTTGACTTAAATGACCAATATAGTAGTTTTATGAGTAAACAACCGTTTAAGAATAACTGGATAATTGGATTGCTAAGACACAACAAATATAAATATTTTAGGAAAAGAGGAACGATATAATGTGAATACCCAAACACACGTATATATATATATATATATATATATATATATATATATATATATATATATATATATATATATATATAGTATGTATGTATATGACCTGATCTCGGTCATTTGTGGGTTCGGGATATGAAGGAAAAAACAGGATAGAGATAAGTTTTCATGCATGCAATGTAGGAAATGCAAAAATAATAATCGAGGGAACGATATATATATATATATATATATATATATATATATATATATATATATATATATATATATATATATATATATACATAAAGGCATACGGCAGGGTCCACAAAATACATAAAAAAGGCCATAGGTTTTTTACCTAAGACGTTTAGTACACATGTCTATATGCATGGATGCATGTATGTATGTATGTGTGTATGGATATAGTAAGTACCACGTTTAGCTCAAGGGGAAAATGGCTCTTCTTATCATCATTAACGACGGCGATGCTCATAAGTGTGACATGAAACGGGTTGTGGTCTTCATTTGTTTGTTAGTTTCCTTTGACGTCTTACTTTCTCCTTTGTCGCAGCTCCCCGTTTCTCTGGAAGCTTGTATTTTAGACATGTGGCATAATAATATTTGTACATTGAGAATGGAGTCAGGTTATAATAATCTGCTCATTCAGAATACAAAACTAATACACTTCAACCAAATATTCAACAATACTACACCTCATTTCCTGTACTCTTAATTAAGGGAACACTGTTTTGCCGATATGTGCATCAAAAGCTGCTTTGCACGTACTCTTTGTATTGGGGCTATTAATAATGAACATTTGAGTTTGATTAATACTCAGTAGAAACTGCTTTACCGGAGAAAAGTTTCACTGAAGCAGACGAAAATGAATCTGATTAGTGATCATTTTATGTTAAATAACCGAAAAACTATAATGACAAAAAGCACATATATATTTTACATAGTAAAATCTTTTACTTCTCCCTCTTCCATTAGTTTTTGATATACTGAGTCCCTCCTAAGGAATAAAAGAAATACACTAGAATAGTCATTCATACCAATTTCCAACTTCATTATATTCACATGTAAATGATTCAATAAGTTGACGTTCAAGAAAATGTATTTACGTAATAAAACTTTCGTTATCATCACAGAGTTATTTCATCTAAACACATTCCTGAAGGTTGACGGTGACATCTCAGATGTCAAAGCAACTCCCGAAGCAGCGGGGCCCAAGTCCCGCATAATTTCCATAAAGAACATGAATTTGTCAGTCTTCGTTGATCCCATGGAATCGACCATAGTGGCCAATTAAGATTACCACATCATCAGAATCTGACGTCTTTACAATAATAGAGGTGCATGGAGAATATGCACCACACATCTGGAGTCAGCTTCTTCCTGTTTGAATTCACCATCCATTTCTTCGCCAGGGCCAATATGGCGCACCGTGTATTTGTCAATATCATTTATGCAAACATCTCCCACGCCAGTCTCCTTGCATCACAGTTTCTGTAAGAAAGCGAAACAGCTCGGTCGTTTTCTTACTGTTCCTAGGGATCAGAGTCTTGGGAGAAACTTTTAACCTTGACCCCTGACCTCTGTCACTGCGAATTTGTTTCTTGACTGAATGTTTCCAGTCGTAATTCCATTAGAATGAGTTTGAGCATTTGGTTTAAACCATAATCGTGGAAGATATGAATTCCACGAGTAGTGAAAGAATGAATAAGGGCCCCTCCATCATGAATGACTGCATCATACCGATGCAAAGAATTGGAGTGGCTTTCATCATCACATACTTCATTAAGGATGCAGTCCACAATGGCTGACTTATTTGAGTGGTACATTTTTTCCTCGCTGTAGGCCAGTGAAGGGGGAAAGCAATGTGCTTCATGCGCAAAAATGGTTTCAAGTTCTCCTCCTCGTTTGTCTGAGGCAATATGCACTCTGCTGAAGAGGGATGCACTAGATCTGAAGAACTGCAGTTTCTTTGACTGAAGTTTGTTTTGATTTTGAAGACGAGAAAACTGCTCTTTTTTATGAGATGCTCCACTGGTACGGTCCTCTCGACAATTACTTTTTGAACAAAGTGGATTTGGTGCCTCTCTGACTAAGGCGGTCAAGACGCTCCCTTCGGATCTCCCTTCTACAGTTCTTATGCCACTTTGCTTGATTTTGAACTAACTCTTCGACAGTTGGGTCAGTTGTTAAGTTCAGCGGATGCCCAGCATCCGTAAAAGTACCAACAATTGCTACAAAATTTGCCTAGGTCTCATGTTTGTCGACCTAACCTTTGTTTCCTGAGGGACCGACCAATTCCTCCTTTGATACCTGTTGACATCATATAGTACATTCGACCAGTCCATTATGCGACGTTAGACAATATGAACTGTAGAGAAATAAAAAATCACTGCAATATTATATATATATATTATATATATATATATATATATATATCTATGTCTATATATATGTATATATTTATATATTATATGTCCTATATATGTGTATATATGATATATATATACTATATATATATATATGTATATATATATATACTTATATTTATTTAGATATATAGTATATTATATATTATGTATAATATATATATATATATATATATATATATATATATGTATATATTATTAATATATATATATTATTCTAGATATATATATATATATATATATATATATATATATATAATGAAAGTTAATATGAAGAGAAAAAGCTTGATAGGAAAATGATATATGAAATTTCCAATTTGATCTACGGACCCCGGGTTGGGAGCCACTTGCTTACATTATTGGGCACAAAATAAAATACCTTTTCTTCTCCTTATTCTGAGACATTTGCGCCCAAAATCAGCGCTCTACTCCCAAAAATTGTGGAATTACGAAGTCTACCCCATACCGGAAAGGCTCCCCAACCCCCCTAATGGAATTTGACCTTGGGCCCTCACCTACATATGACCCAAATGGTCTTAAGAATCATCCCATATCAACGGCCAAACTTTGACAAGATGCTAAATCTCAATGAAAATACTTTCCTATGTAACATGTATGAAGATTTGCTGATCATAAATTGTTATCGCACTGTTTCCTTTTTATTTGAGCGGGTTTTCATAATTCTCTGAAGTATTTTCTTGTAGAAAATTATGATAATTAACAGCCAAGAGTGTCTTATTTATGTTAAGCAAAATTCATAAATAAGATCATAAATCAGCTGGTTTCCCTGCGAATCCAGGCCCATAATGGAAAAATGAAGTGAAAGAGCCTGGTGGAATGATGACATGAAAGTTTCAGTTAGGCAAAATTATATTGTATGAGGTGTGGTTCTAAAACGGAGATGCAGTACTGAGTAGGGGTAAAAAAGAAGAGAAAACTGGTAGTCAATGACCAAGTGATGAGAGATAATATGACGTAGTAAATATCTAGGGAAAAATAAAGTGATGAGAGAAACAAAAACAGATACTGACTGTATGAAGAGAACAAATCTCGACGCCGATGGAGATGGCTGAAAAGATCTTGAACACAGAGCATGATAGAGTGGCAGATTTGATTGATGTAACGCGGAAGGAGTCAACGTAGATTCATCAATGCTTTTTATGTTGTTTTTGAGAACTGTAACGATAGCAGTCAAATGACTGAAGAATGGAAAGGCACCAGGACTATAAGCGAGAGGCTGTGGTATTGCGAAGGAAGAGATTTTGAATGGCTGCCCAACCTCTGTCAGATTCTGGATGTGGGAAGGTTCGAAAGGAATTAGCGCGAAGATTAGTGGTCATTTGTAAAACTGGAAGGATGGCAGAGGTAATTGCAGGAATAATAGTTACATCATTTGATATAGGTGGGATTGGGTGGGTCTCGATGAAAGAAAGCACCACGATTTATAACCACGTCAAATGAATGGATCAAGAGTTTGCCATGAAGTTGTTGTAAAAGAAGTTTGACATGAAAACAAAAAAGTTGTATGCTGAGCATACAGACTTAGACAAAGGAAATGATACATCTGATAATTACAAGTTTTTATGAACAAAGTGAAGGTTTATTTAGGTAGGAAGATATAAGAAATTCCTCAATGGTTGTTTAATTAACATTCCTATAAATGGATAACTGTGGATAACCAGAAAAAAAAGTTAGGTTGATAGGTGAAGGTTTGTGGGGTGAGAAAAGAGAGTATGAAAT
>NC_087207.1:63755574-63775574 GCF_015104395.2 Macrobrachium nipponense
GCATTCCATGCAGACAGTCAACCTAACAGTGTAGACAAAAACAGCGTGGCCACTTCTTCTTTGCTACCATTTTTCTATGAATCAGCCCATTCAGAAGCCATGATTCAGCACTCATTGGATGTAGTTAAAACAGCAGTTGATACCCTCAACCCTAAGCAAGCTCCTGTCATCACAATGGATCAACCTTTGTATGCAATAGCAAATAAAATTCAATGAGTATTGCCAACAAACTATGGCGAGGAGCACTTTGTTGTCTTATTTGGGGGACTCCACATGGAAATGGCATCACTCAAAGTCTTAAGTTATATTCGGGATGGTAGTGGACGGACGGGCGCTCTTGTGGAGGCAAGAGTCACCTCACCTGGAACAGCTGATTCCTTCCTGAAAGTCACCCATGTTACTTGCACTCGCCTGCTCATCAAGTTACAATTGCAAGTCTCAGTTTTCTCCTTCACAAGGCATACACTCAATACAGTAGCATTATAAATCAAAATTGCAAAGTGTCTTTCGGAAACTGGTGCAAGAGAGGAACTGAAGCAAGTCCTCAGTTCCAATTTTGGGGCTTGGTACTACAACTAGAAAGGATGATGATGCTCTTTAGCCTGTCTGTTCGTGAAGCAGACTTCCTGCTATACACTGAAGCCCTTACCATGCTTGTTCCTTGGTTCTTTGACTTGAATCACACCAACTATGCAAGGTGGATTCCAGTACACTTGAAAGACATAATGGCACTGAAAGAATGCCATCCAAATGTGTATAATGAGTTTTTGTTTGGAAACTTCAGTAAAAAAGACAGCATGCCCACTCTCTGCTATTGCCGTAGATCAGGCACATAAACAAAACAATGCAGCAATGAAAGGTGAGAGTGGAGTAGTAGGGGTCACTGGGAATCCATCAGCTCTGGGATGGTGAATGGTATGTGGCCCAGAGATGGCACGGATAATACTAGGTTTTGAATCCTCTATGTACTTTAACAAGAAGACAAATTTGTGGCACAATAAACAGAACATGCATAACCATCAGGCATTATATAGAGATTTCAAATCACTAACAGATGTTATTGAAACTATGGGTAATCCCTTTTGTAACAGTAGTAATAATTTACTTACATTAGATAGCTGCGACATTGCTGATCAGGCTGTCATTGACACAGCGAGGAAGGTAGAACAGTTGGGTAAGGATCAGTAAACCACCTTTGTGGAGGAACGGCTTGTGTCACAAACAAAGCACATTTTTGACCTGATCAATAAGAATAATTTTCCCCTTTTTAAGCAGTGTCGCTCTAGAAAAATATAAGGAAGAACAATTGCAAGTGTCCTCCCTGAAAAATGACTTTTCTGTTCTCAAGACTGTATGTTGCTTGTCAGATACAGGATGGTGATTTAGACAAAATTTTTCAGCATGCAAATCAAGCATATCCACCATCCATTTCAAAATTGGTAAACTGAGACTTGGGACAAAATCTGACCTGATAGAGTGCTTGGAGCGTATGACAGCTTCACATGATGCAGTTACTATGCCTGATGTAGAGGTTATCATCTTTGATGGTGCAGCTGTGATTAACATGCTGACACCTGGCTCAGCCAAAAACTTTTCAGAGTTTGCAACTGATGTCTTCTTTCCATACCTTGCCTCAGATTTGCAAACTTTTAAGAGAGATGATGTCATTTGGAATACCTATAAACAACAAAGCCTAAAATCATACACCAGAAGCAAGAAGGGAAAGGGCAACAGGAGAAGTGTGGAGCCAACCAGTAAAATTCTTGGAAACTGGCAAGCATTCTTGCAAATTGATGAGAACAAAGAAGAACTGCTTGCATTCCTTGCTACCCAAGCAATTCTGTTACAAACTGAGTGCCAGATTATCAGCACACATAACGAAGATGTCCTCTGTAAATTGCCACAAGATGTAACCAACTTAACTCCATGTACCCATGAGGAGGCTGACTCCTGAATTATGCTTCATGTGTTTGAGGCTGTGAAAGGGGATACAGCAAAATCCAGAATGTCAGTGGACGCTGACGTTTTAGTTCTGGCCATCATAGCAGCTCAAAGGCTTGAAATTTCTGAGTTATATGTTGCTTTTGGTACAAGAAAGAATTTTCGACATTTAGATGCCCATGAGATAACAAGTGCCTTTGGTTGTGACTGATCCTGTGCCTTACCCCTGTTCCACGCTTTTACTGGCTGTGATACAGTGTCTTCTTTCAATGGGAGGGGAAAGAGAAAGAAAACCTGCTGGGAAACCTGGAAAGTATTTCAAAATGGGGCTGCAGCATTCTCTTCCTTATCGACTACCCCAGACCCCATTGACAAGTGGTTTGAATCACTGGAATGCTTTGTTGTATTACTGTATGACCACACCAGCAGTCTTATTCAAGTGAATTAGGCCAGAAAAGAATGATTTACAATGGGAAGAGAACTTGAACAAATCCCACCTACCCAAGCAGCCCTTCTGCAGCATGTTAAGAGGGCTGTGTACTAGGTAAACTAATGTTTGATCCTGCACCAACACTACCATGACCAAGTGAATGGGGGTGGAAGCGAAGTTCCACAGGCAACTGGGAACCAGTCTGGACAACACTGCCGCAGGTAACTGATGCCTGTCGAAAACTCCTTCGATGTGGGTGCAAAAACGATTGTGGTGGACACTGCAAATACAACAAAGCTGCTCTCAAGTGCACTTTTCTCTGCAAGTGTGATGGACAGTGTGGTCAGGAGTAACTTACAAATATAAAGAGATGTCACTGACCTTTAGCGAAAAGAAAAAAATAGCAGCTACTGACGTATATATAATGCAAACAAACGTTTTCCTATTACAACAGTGAACATAATCAAGTGAATATTTTGTATGCAATAGGTTTCGTAACATAGAAGTGAACATGATTCACCTTTAATGAAAATCTTACTGAATTTGAAAACGAAAAAAGTTCTTGTTTCTTATGTAAATTGTAGCTATTGAAGTGTATATAAGGCAAACAAAAGGTTTCTTGGATATAATGAAGTGAATGTAGTGTACGCAATAGGTTTTCATAACAAAGAAGTGAACATGATTTACGTTTAATTAATGATCATATCTTACTGAATTTTAAAATAAGAGTATGTAGTGCAAAATTTTCCTGTTACAACAGGTGATATGATGAAGTGAATGTAGTGCATTTACTCGATTTCCATACTATAGAAGTGAACATGATTTACCTTTACTGAAGATCAAATTGCTAGAGAGCTGCCATCTTGAAAAATTGCCTCCACATTTTATGAGGGGGGATTCTGGCCCTATAGCCAACTATCATCCTAAAAGCATGCCTCTGATGTGTGCCAAAGCTTATGGTTTTATGATTAAAAGCACAATTATTACACATACCTGCTGTACTATTAGAAGCTTTGATTTTTTTGAAAGAGTATCGTTACAATTTCGGAGGACTCCCAAAATGGAGTGATAAACCTAATATAACTAACCTTGGCCTAGTACATTTGTCTTGTTTAGGCCATATTGACCAGAGGTTGAAAACTTTATATCCTCCTCTTTAAATGGCCAAATAAATTCGTTTTCCAGATCTTTTCTATCCATATTTTTCCTCTTTGGCAACCTTTAACGTATCCCAGGCCATCGCTTTCACATTTAGCCTGTAGAAAATAGCCATCCTCGTAACATGAATATTTGATAGCTGTTTATCGTTGATCTCCGAGGGCATTTTCCTTGTCTTATAAAACCATGAAGGCTTCAAAAGGTGGGCCTAGCGCAGTTCCTTTGAGGTCAAGTTCCACTCTTTTACTTCCCTCGAATTTATCTTGTGTTCTCTCAATAGATAATGACTTTAGGTGGCCTGGTCCAGTTCCTCTGTATTTCTATATGTCTAACTACTAGCAGAGATATCTTTTGTTATTATGGTTATATGCATTCGCATAACATCTTGCAACTCCAATGTTGTTGTTCAGTTGTTGCGCAGTATTAATAAAATCCTTGGCAATTAACTCTGTTATGGGAAACAATGATGTATTGATGGAAAGAAGATGTTAGCTTCAAAGGACACTGCTGCACACCGCTGTTGGAAATGTAACCTGAAGATGTTCACATCACTAAGCCAGTGATTCTGTAATAAACATAGATTGGGTTGAACAGTACCAATAAGAATATATTAACTCCCTGGGGATTCCTGGTAAGCTTCTTTACCACATAAAATATTGCTTAATCTAAACTGGACATACAAAATTGTGTTAGAAGCTATAAATGTACTTTTAATGATAATTATTAGGTGTAGAAATTTGGTACGGCCATGGGAAATTCTTTGTCTCCAACACTCAGCAAATATTTAACTAACCTCTTGCGAAGAGGTGTTTTGGGTACGACATATGGGTAACATTTTCTGTTCAGGGTCTGTAGGAAGGTATGTAAACAACTTTTTGAATAGATTAAATAAACGGGTAGCCTCCATAAAATTTACCCAAGAAAAAGAAGAAGACGGCAAATTACCGTTTTTAGATGTTATGGTGCACAGATCATATAGAAATTTCACATTTTCGGTCTACAAGGAGCCTACAAATATTCAGTTCTATTCTCATCATCTGAAGAAAACTAAGGCTGCTGTTTTTTCTCCTATATCTCTGAGACCACTGTGAGTTAGTAGCCCTGAGTTTTTAGATGGAGAACTTGACGAAATGCTTTAAATTGTAGGCAATCTGAGGTATCCAGACAGTTTTCTTGTAAACAGCTTTTATAGAAGTCGAAAAACGTGTTATAGACTAATGGAAACGCAGGAGTTTGAAAACAAAAACCTTCAAGCGCCTCCGTTTTATACTTGTTTTAACAAATCCCGGAACAGGTCAAGCCGCTGGGTATTAATGTTGTTTTTAAAAGACTAGGGACTTTTAAGAACATATTATTTAGAAATTCTCAGAGAAGTAGAGTGATGTATACATAAGATTCCCTGTAGAGAATGTAATGAAGTATACGTGAGACGAAGGGGGAAGACGTTGGCTCCTCGACTTAAGCAGCATAAATATAGCTTAAAAACAGTTAACTCGTCCGGTGTACGATTTGTACTTATAGAAAACTCTAATCACGATATTAACTGGATAGAATCCAAGGAAATTATATTTTGCAAAGATCTAGTGAAAACAAATTTAATAGAATTATGTCTAAAAAAAGACTGTGATACCTTATTAAATATTAACTTGTGTATATATAAAGTGGATGAAATTTTAATGAAGGGCAATTTAAAAGAAGCAGGTCATTAGGTATTACCATAATCTGGCCAATGTTAGCATTATCATGCCTAGAAGTCTTCTTGTGACTCAGTCCTTATCACCTCAGTACTCGTAGTACCTGGTCCCAAATGGGGAGTAGAAATGTACGAAGCGTGCAGTCCAAGTAATTATTTTACCATTACTCCTCGCTAGATGCATTTATATATATAGCATATATATATATATATCTGTGTGTGTGTGTGTGTGTGTATAATTATCTCTCTCTAAAGGTTTCTAATGACTACCGCCATCTCTGTCTAAATGAAACCGTGAACGATGAGCTTGACAAAATATGCAGTATCGTTTTTTCCTCACCCGAGACCGGACTCTGGCCTTTCCTCTATAAAACAAACGTGGCATCTTCTACAACACTATGAGCTATGAGAGAGAGAGAGAGAGAGAGAGAGAGAGAGAGAGAGAGAGAGAGAGAGAGAAATCTGAGCATTAAGTATTCAATAAACGGTTGACCGTCATGTTTTTTTTTTTATCTACAGCTTCTCTGAATTTTTTTCGTCAGTTCCATATTTTATTCTAAGGTGAAAATCTGTATTCGTATTTCTCGTAACTATACATTTAAAATTAGTATGAATATCAGTATTTAGTCCAATTTGAAAGTTAAAATGATGCCGCCACAGGGAGAAAGGAACTGGTTTTAATCAATCCGAGAGAAACAATAACATCTCAGGTGATGAATTCGAGCGAGGTTTGTGCTTTGGAAGATGCGGGTAGCGATCAGCTTCATTCTGCGGAATGATGCCGCTGCATCTTTTAGATGCAGTGGACGCGAGATCAGAATGCCAATGAGGATGAGCCTCCAATGTTTGGATCGGATACAAAATGCCGCAAAAGCCTCCTTCTTCTCACCACACCTCTCCATCCACCGGCCCGTCCCATCCACAGCACCTTGGGTTGTTTGTCTGGCATCTGTCATGCTGTTTCTGCTACCCACATCTGCCCCCTCTTATTAAAAATGAATTTGTGATCATGTTCCACCTGCGATGAGCGATCATTTTTCGCCGGGGATGAGAAGGCCGTGAACGAGGCGCTGGGCAGAAGAGACGCATTGTTCGGGAAAGTGGACAGCCTTAATGAGAGGTTGATTTAAGTAGTAGGTGTAGTGAGGTATTCGTGGCCGCGTGTTTGTTCCTTGCCTTTGAATTTTATGCAAGAGTATTGTGCCCAAGTTAGGCAGGTATAGCGACTCTCGGCGTGCTCGTAAACGGTGGGCGCGCCCCACGTAAGTCAGTCTCGGTCACGCCCCCCACACGCCCACTCCAACCCGGCGCCAGCTACTGTCTTGACGTGGAATAGACTGAGCTCGGGATAAGGGAGGCGAGGAAGAGAATAATCCCTCTTGAACTGTGTTATTCTCCACTTAAGGATCGATATCAGTTCTTGTACCTATATATACTACTACGTTTCTCTTGGAACAAAATCAGGGAGACAGACAAACTTCTTCTTATTTTCTTCTTTCGCTTCTTCACCTGAGTAACCCTTCTGACCTTCAGCCGCTACCGTTTTATTAGTTCTTTGATTTACCGCCGGCAGGTACTCAGCATCCTTCATCAAAATGAAGGAAGGAGCCTCTCATATCCTTCAGGGATAGCGTGGCCAGCCAGCTCTTTGTAGCTCGGGTTTCTGGAACTTAGGAAAGTGTATTTGTGAGAGAGATTAATTGACAGAGAGAGAGAGAGAGAGAGAGAGAGAGAGAGAGAGAGAGAGAGAGAGAGAATCTGTAAAACTGACTTAAGAAAAGGCTGTCTTATGAATGATAAATCCAGAGGCAATGTTTTTGAAAAAAAAAAAAAAAAAGAAATTGCAGCAGAGTTGGTGAAAGAGAGAAAAAGATAAAATCCGATGTAAATTATTTTGCCACATTTGTTTCCGACATCAGTTGTCTTTCATTTTCCAGACCCTTATGAATCGGATGAGTTGCAAAGGTAGGGAAAACTGCAAAGTGTTTGAATGTTGACCTAAATCATTGTAGGCCAGTATGCTACCTTGGCATCTTTTTCATTGAAAACTATTGATTTTTTCAATTTCATTTCAAGAAAAGACTCTTGATCACACTGTGCGCTTTAGCTAGATTGCGCATATATGTGTATATATATATAGATATATATATATATATATATAATATTATATATAAATGTTATATATGGTATTTTTTTTTTTTTTTATATATATATTATAATATATATATATATATTATATAATATATATACATATATATATATATATATATATATATATATTATATATATATAGTTATATGTATTATCTAAAAGGAGAATCCTTTTTTATGATTTAGAGCAACTATAAAAAGACTATAAAACCAGACGGACGATGAACTGAATTAAAACCATCTAATTAGAAATTAGGTGTCTCTCTCTCTCTCTCTCTCTCTCTCTCTCTCTCTCTCTCTCTCTCTCTCTCTCTCTCTCTCTCTCTGCGTAAATATATTCATACATTTAAATATAAATGAAATATATGTTTGTATATATATATGTATATATGTGTGTGTATGTATATATATACATAGATACAGACACACACATACACATATATATATGCCTGTGTGTGTGTATTATAAAAACTCAGACGACAGATTCCTCTAGATTTTCATTAAAAAAAATTACAATGAGCTGTCTCGTCCATGAAATATTTACAATTAGATGCTTTTCTATCTTGTCTTTGAAACGTAATTCTTTCCTTTTTGGTTAGTTAAACGTTTAACATTTTCAGGAAAGAGAACTTTATATCATAAAGTTACATGACACAGAAGGAGAGAGAGAGAGAGAGAGAGAGAGAGAGAGAGAGAGAGAGAGAGAGAGAATGCATCTCCAAGAGGATCAAGAATTTCGGCCTTACTTCGTCATCCCTCTATGATCATAAATATGGAAATCCTTCTCAAGAGATCCAGCTTTCGGGCGAAAAGGAAGTCATCCAGCATCCTGGCCGCTGAAGGATGTGACGATTGCCGTTTACGGCAGAACAGGATCTACAGCCTTCAGTGCAGCAGTGTCTAGCTCATTCCCGCTTTCTTGCATGCATGCTTGCGCACAAGATTTCGTTTTGTGGTGATGATAATGACCTTTATTCATTCATGACTAGTATTTGGAAGCTAGAGGGATGATTTAAGAATTACAGATTTAAGGGAAATTTCCGATGTAATCTTCTTCAACCCCCCGCCCCCGCTCTCGCTTCTTTCTATCTATCTCTTTATCCTTTCTCCCTAGTCTTGTTTTATATTACAAAAGATCATGGATTTTATATATATATATATATATATATATATATATATATATATATATATATATATGAGTCTTATCACATCACATTAAGCTACATATGTCCTTTAATATCTCATTCACTCTTACCTCGGAATTAATATATTTTCTCGTGGTAGGCCTTGTGGGTAAGGAGCTTCACTGTACGTCCTAAATTCTTGGTTCCGTGGTTTGCGCCCATGAGCCGACGAATTTCTTATCAACTAGAAAATTCCCCCTCGGTTAACATATATGAAAATATATTAATTCCGAGGTAGAGCGAATTAAGCTTTATTAAAGGATATTTGTAGCTTAATGCTGTGTATATATTATATATATTAGAATAATATATATATAATATATATATATATATTATATATAATTAATATATATCATATAATTATAATATTGATTCAGGATTTTAAGCCAGAACCAAGTAAAAGAAATATCCCTCTACAAATAATTGCACACATTTTCGAGTTACCCCTCTGAACTGAAAGCCTCTGTTCTCCCTAAATCATCTCTACTCCCATTGACTGCCTAGATTTACTCTCCGCAGGTGTCCTGAATGAGGGAGGGGCCTATCCAGGCCGAGATTTTCAAAGGGTGGGGCCACAGCAGCTCTTTCTCAGAACTTTCTCAGATCCTGCAAATTCCACTTCACCTCTTTTGCTCCCCTGCTTCCTCTGGGGGATTCCACAAGTGTTCTTATACTGTCCATTATGTACAAATACTATTAGATGTAATTTCTAGTGCAGTCAGTGAATTGTTTTTTCCTCTTGTCTGTATTTCATTTCATTCTCCCAAGGCGACCTTCCCCCCTTCTTTGTTCAGCTTCTCACTCCCCAATTTTGGTTCATTGCTGTGATTAATTCCCCTTGCGATGCTAGTAATGATATTAAACATCCCCCTAGTTAATAGTATTCCTACCTGTATAAGCTCCCAGTCATTTTATGCCCTTTTGAGTGAGCTTTAATATGTAATGTTAAGAGCAAGTATTGTGTAACATTTCCCACATGTCCCTCGCCTTAGTACTGATGCTAGATTGCAATCTCTCTGCAGACAAATGCCGTGCCTGATTGTGGGAGATTTATTGGGAACCCTTGAAATAACACTTGTATTTAAATAACCCGCTTTGCACGAATTATATCTCTGGGTCATCTCCCAGCCATGTGTTTCCAGTGGACCTGCAATCAACCAGCTCATTAATTTCTGGACTACATGTAATTCAAATGTAAATATATAATTCTTTAAAACTAAAGGCCAAAGTTTGTGTAAATTCCTTCTTTCAGTAATATTGGCCTTTAGCTGTAGATTTTTGGTTGTTATAAACATCGTCCCACCTCACAAGGCCATTTTAGGGGTTCCAGAAGGTCACATCCCCACATTGTAAACTGAAGGACGAGCAGTTTTTAATAAAAATGGAGACCTTGTGCTAGAATCATGTGAAAATTAATTTTCATTTTCCAGTCTCAGCGATCGTTAAACTGGCATCATGAAGAGAAATGAATCTGAATTCCTTTTAATATTTTTGAGCAAGCGCAAAACAAGGTTTGCCAAAACTCCACAACAGGTAAAGAGTAAATTCTTTATTTATTTTCTAGTTATTTGTGTAGAACTAGGTATTCTAGTTAGGGGTCAATAAAATCTGACTGCCATTGAGAATATATTAGAAGATATTAGAACCACATGCATGCCAATAGCCTTGAGAGAGAAATTTAATCTTAGCTCCTTTTTTATGTGCTATTGCATGAAGCATATAGGTATTTAGGGAGTAAATACAAAACGAAAATAAGTGCCATATTTCGTGAGTTGCAAGTGTAAATAATCGAATCTCGTGTCATAAAGAGATTTTGTCACTAGACTTTTAATGAAAAATCAACGCACTGTTCATTGTGCCTGAGTGCATTATCCTATTTCTCTTGCTTGCAGGTCTATACAGGATAGAGAGAATTAAAAATCCTTGTACATGAGGAGTGTCCCTGGAGAAACCTCTGGCTGCGTGTCCAATCGAGTCCTATCCATTGCCCTGTTTATGAACAAAAGAAAAGAAGAGTAAATAAGTTAAATGAAAAAAAAAGCAAAATGTTAGCATAAATTCATTTAACGTTAGAATTAATGACAAAAAAAATCAACGTTCAGTGCTTTTATTCTGTAGAGAGAAATAATAAGGGCAAGTAACTATTGCCTCCCACACAGGGCAACTGCTAAGAGCACGTGTTGGTTTCCAAGCCTTTCCCTAAATTTCCCTAATGCGGCCTTGGAAAGGCCAGGTGCAAATCCAAAATCCTCACAATTCCCTTCCCCTCTGTCTTTGCCCATGTGAAGGCCAAATTCTCCAGGGATTGAAATTGGCATGTAGAATTTGGTAGGTCTTAGGGTTGCGATGGAAAATAGAGTTGAAAAATGGGTATGATAACAGGAGTTCTGTGGAGTCGGTAATTACGCAGCTGTGAGAGATTTTTTATTCTGGTTCTTCCTCTTTCCTTTAGTGTTTACGACGCTAGTGTAAAATACAAATTCTGAGCATTGCTAGCGTTGAAAGGGTAAGACAGACCAAGGATTTGTGTTGGTAAAACAGGAATTTTTTTTATCCTTCCTTTGACTTCGTCCTTGAGACGATTAAAAAACCCATATATCCATTTTTGTTTTAACAATTGCATTTACCAAAACTTTTCACGTTAAGTTTTCCATGAATACGTGGCAAAATTCCGTTTTTTTAATATGTACAACCCAGTTTAACTGGCATTTACAGATCCCATTGCAACCCAGTACTCGCGTTGAGGTTTCCCTGTTTTCGAAATTCATTGCTAAATCCATTATCGGCATTGAGTCTTCCGCTGCACTACACGTCAGTTAACTGTGAATTACAAAGATTTTTATGGCGAGTCTCATTGGTGTGAGTTTACGGTATTTACTGTATTTACGGGGATTTTATAGCCATCTTGCTTAGTATCATCGCTGAGTTTTCCGCCCGTACATAGTATTAATATACATGACCATTACAGCTTAGTTGTGCTGGTATTGACCAGGATCTAACTTGATTTACAATTTGTTTTACTATTATTTCCCCGTTACCTGAGTGAATTTTCTGCAGCGGAGTGGATTTCATTCAATCTATTTAGACTACCTTTTCTACACTAATTGCGTGAAGCTTTTACAATTTGTTTCACTATTATTTCAACATAACCCCGTTTTCTGCACTGGAATGGAATCATTCAGTCTATTTAGACTACCATTCCTACGCTAATTGCGTGAGGCATTTACAGTTTTGTTTTGCTGTTATTTCCCACATCACTTGCGTGAGGTTTCCGCACTAGGTGGAGGACATTTTCAGCCTTTTGGCTGTCATCTCGTCTGCTTTTGCAGTTATATTATTCCAGCCATAGGGATCCTTGTTATTTCCCTGGTATAGCACTGAGTAGTCTGCATACCCCTGGCGACATTTGCAGTTTTGCAACTGCTTTCCATCCTATTATTCTCTGGCTAGACTAATAGCATTTTACCACTGAGAAGATGGCCAGTAACACAGCACTGGAAGAGGTCAGGGCCTTCAATAAAGCCGGAAGAGCCATGGAGCTGGAGGGTGCGAAACTGATAAATTGGGTGAACAATAAAATGAAAGAAGCTGAAGAGAGAGCATACCAAGCAGCCGAAAGGGAGAAGGAGAGAGAAGCACAAGAGAAAAGAGGAGCAGCTGAGAACGAAAGACAAGAGAGAAGAGAAGCAGCTGAAAGAGACATCAACTGTTTATGGCAGTCCAGAGTGCCACTCTGGCACTCACGAGTGCCATGCCCCCTGCACCCCCTCCTTCACACTCTCACCTCCACAGCATGGTCAGCCTCATTAGGACTTGGGACGATAGCCAACCCGACACCTGGCTCAATCATGTCAAGTAAGTGTTCAAGAACTTCAATCCAACCCCTCAGGAAGTGGTCCTCTTCCTTGGCAAGCATCTCGCTGGCAAAGAGTGGACTGCATTCGAGGCCCTCACCCTGAATGAGCGACAAGATATCTCCCTTGTCCGAGAGGCAATCCTTGGGGCTTACGAGTTAACCCCAGACCGGTGGAGGCAGAAGTGGAGGACCATGCTCAAGGAGGCTAACCAAACATGGACAGAGTGGGTAGCCGGGAAGACACTGTCACTCCATAGGTGGACAAAGGCCTCCAACGCAACATCTGCTGATGAGGTCTTAGAACTCTTTCAATTAGAGGACTTCCTGTCCTATGCTCCCTCTGATCTTGTCACCCATTTGGTGGACAAGACTCCTGAAACTATTTTGGAGTGTTGTAAATGGCTGGATGCCTATGACACCCTCCATCCACTGCAGATTTGATTGAAGAAGAAAATTCACCCTGCTCTTCCTCTCACTCCTGCTGCCACCTCTCAGCCTACCCAGCGCCCCAGTAATCCTCCACGGGCTTTGCAATCAGCATACCACATAGCAGTGCCTCACAAAGGTGGATCCTCCTCAGCCAGCTGCTGCTACTCCTCAGAATGGAATTCCCGATCCTCATAATAATAAGTATAACACCCATTGTAACAGAAACAACAGGCCCTGGCCTGATTTTAGCAAGAGTTTCTGTGATTCATGCAAAGTGCATGGGCACACTGCTGCCTAGGCAGGATGCCCCAAGAAAGCTCCTGTTTTTGCCATTGCTATGGCAGTGTCGTATCCTTCAGCTCTAGAGCCTCCTGCTCAGGACCCCATATTTGTTGCTGGCCCCCCCCTCCCAGAGGTTGCTATCCTGCCTACCAGGTCTGAGCTTTCGACGAAACTGGTGTGCAGGTGTCCATCATTCAAAAGGATAAAATTCCTTATGGAGCTCAGGTTGATAGGCACCAATTCATCACGATAGAGAGCCTCAACCATGTGAAGATGTTCTTGCCTATTGTCCGGCTGAGAGTCACATGATCTCACTGCTCTAACATATGTACCATGGCAGTAGCAACCTATATACCAGGAGGTTATGTCATCCTGCTAGGACAAGATTTTAAGTCTCCTCCTATCTTTGTACCATATCAGGGCCTCCGCCCTTACATAGCTACAGACCCATTCCACAGGCCTCCAAGAACTAGCTCTGCATGGCCAGTGCTACTTGAAGGTGCCAGGCAGTGCCAGGCTCCATCCCTCATGAACGTTGAGCCATGTTCAAATCCTCTCACTAAGCCAGGAATGGCCCCAGTGCCAATGCCAAGGCAAGACGCGAGTCTCCCTCCTGGAGCTCTAAATCCCTGTCGCTTACCCATGCCGGCAGTCGAGGAAGAGCCATTTCCAATAGGCACCCTCCAGGACATCCACGACCATAGCGAACACTCCACCAATGGTGCGGCCTCACAAACCACCCTGGAGTCGGCCATCACAACTTCTAATCCCATCCTGAATACCGTTACCTCCTCCACTCCCCCTCCGTCAGCAGCTAACTGGTCCCGGAGTAATGACTCTGAGGAATCCTATTTAACCGAAGAACTCAGGAAACCTTCTGGCATCTTCAAAGTGCTTGAGTCTTTTAAGGCCCCCCACGGCATCGCCAAACTGACCTCTCAGAAACCTTATGAGAGTCAATAGTCTCTCCACACTAGTACCTGGCACAGTGCCACCGTCTTATAGAGAATTCTGACCTTTTCCATCCAAAGGAGAGTGCCAAATTCTGCTACTTTTACTTCCTTCTTATCCTTTTTTGCACTGTCTATGTCTTCCCTTCCATAGTTTCCTCTTGTCTTCATCATCGCCTTTAGGCATTTATTTCCATTGTATGCTCCGCTTAGGCAGAGCCCCATCCGCCAGCTATTCTGGCCTTATAAATTAGTACTTCGTTTTGAACTACTATCATAAAAGTGCCACAATTGGCACAGTGCCCTATTCTAGGCACTCAGCATTCCATGTGACTAGGAAAAATTTTAGCCAGCAAAATTTGCTATAACTTTAGATATATTTTAAAGCCCTGGCTCATTTATACAGCGTTTGATTTTGTCTTAGATTAATTTTCTTTCCTAGTCTATATTTTGTGAAATTGTCAATGTCTCTGGTGAGGCTTAGATTTTGTGTAATTTTTTTCCTCTCTACAGAGAATTACTTTATTAATTCTATCCCTGTTAATTTACACTAATGCTCCCTATGATGATATTAATACTAGGGCCAAATAATAGCTTATGTTGACTTGAACAATAAGCTGACAGTATTATATATGATATAATTAAGTATATTATTAACCCTATAGACTAAGTTAATTTATATAACCATTGTTTGCTGTTCATTTCAACAGTCATTACTAGTGTGACGTTATGTTTAAGAGTAATAAAATTTGGCTTTGTTTCTCTTTGTTGTGCTATAGCAAATTGTTAGTTATTAATTTCTTTAGCCATGTCACACTATTCCTTACTTTTCAAGAATTAGATTATTTTACGTTCTCCGCATGTCAAGTAAACATTCATGAATATCATCATCCGCAAAGTCTATTTATTTTATAAGTTTACTCAAGGGAGTATGCAATGCTCAGTGATTTATATTTATATTGCCATTATATATATCTATATATATATATATATATATATAGATATATATATATATAATATATATATATATAATATATATATTATAATATATATATATATATATATATATAATGGCAATTTTAAAAGCTTCCATTGCATCGTATATTTTCTCTAAGATCATTTTTATTCTTATTTGGAGAAGTATAATATTCCTATTTTTCAGTCACTTTTAGCAAATGAACATCAAGCAGATTTTTACCACCTTTCTCTGTTTCAATGTTTTATATGATATGCTGAAATGCAGACTGTACAAATTAACATTTTGACATAAACCCATGAATCGTATTACTAATAAAATTAAATAATATGAATTCATGAGGGTAAATCATCCTTAAGGTTTCGTAGTAGGAAAAATAATTTAAGAACGTTCATACAGCGCACATAGCCACGTCACCTGTGTCCTGTTATGATCTTTTGTATTCGTTATGGGCCTATGTACTTTTCCGATGGGTTATTGCGTTATGTTGCTTGAAAATAAAAGCGAAACTGAATGCTGGCTTTAAGTACAAGCTTCAGTTTTTTGTGCTTAGTATTCGTTCTTTGGCTCTCATTTCTATATTTCTGTAGTTGTTTTTCGTCTATTAAGAATATCAGTTGCATTCTCTCTTAAGCTCTACTGAGATTCAGTATTTATCAGAAGTTTCATGGTTTTTCTCATAAAACTTCCATTTTAGTATTTTGTGAATGATGAAAGTCAAAAAACAAACCTGTCTAAATATGGAGGGTGTCAGTTCTCAAAGAGAATTCCGTCTTCAGTGCAAAGCTTATATTGTAACTAGACGATTAGAATAAAAACAATGAATGCTTTATTATATATGGAATACACTGGGGAAATCCTTAATTAACGTTCAGCAGAAACCAGTTTCTAAAGACATAGGGGTTTATGAAATCCCCTTTTGGGATTGTGATAAGTCATATAGATTCACAAGAAAGTTTCTCTCAGAAAGATTAACTGAACATAAACGATCAGTTAGATATGGACAATATAGTTTGGCAATTTTCCATAATGTAAATAACATGAACCATACCATGGATTCGAAGTCATCCCAAATTTTATACAAGAGCAGGTGTCGATACAGATATCTGATGGTAGAATCTTCACTGAAAAAACAGCAAGCTAATAGGATCAACCTTTTCAGTGGAGCCTGGGAATCTGACCATATAGACAATATCATCCTTAAGGCAATGATGAAGCGGATTAAGACAATTAACAGGACCAACATCAGCCTAGCGGTGACTCCAGGCATCACCTAACGGCACATCTCCCACTATAGTTTTTCCAATGTAACTCCTTCTGTCATTCACTACTTAGCTTTAAACCAGAGTGTTTTGATGGGCATTTTATACTTGAGATAGATATACTAGATATAGGTTTAGATACAGATTCACATTCGTCCTTTAACTAGTGAATGGAGGTTGAATGTGCTTAATGTAACTAGCCAGAGTAGACTCATATGATTCAAATCATATTGCAGTATACATACAGTGTAGACAATCTCCCTTTCTGGATATTAGAGTCTTTCAGTGTAATACTGCCCTTCAGTTATCTATCTTGCACAGGCTGGTTCTTTTGGCAGTGCTTCCAGAATTATAAATAAACCTTTTCAACAATCAATCGACCTCTCGGCCTCACTACATCAAGACACCTTGGACCATCATTTTACTTAGACTAATCCTTTTACCACTTTATTATTTCATACATTTACATTTCTCATCCTTTCAGTTTTCTTCAGTCCACATTTACTAATCAGACAATTAAACTCGACATTTTTATATTCAACATCCACACTCCATCAACAATCTTTTCACTGATTACGTCTTTGGCTTTCATTGTCATCATATCTCTTCCCGTCCTGATCTTTTGTAGACTCCTTGGTACCTCTCTTGCTGTATATATTTTGATACTACTCTCCTTTCCCTTCCACTACAGTTGTTGCCCATACGATTAACTGCTTCCATCATTCACCACCTTCTACATGAAAATTTATTGCCCCATGCTCCTGCTCGAATTCTGTTTCAGTTTCCCTTCAGTAGTTTCTCTTAACTACTGACAGTCAGCTGTTTTATTTGTAAGCGCCAGTCACTCCGCACTTCCTTAATCTCGCTTTCTTATCTTTCAGCTGTAGATTTATATCTCTTGTATTTTTGTTTGACTTCTATCAAATAAACCACTTTTATGCTAAACCTGTCATTTTCCGGTCTGCATATTCTATTCCACGCTTCCTTTCACCGCAGAATGCTCCAGTCAATTTTAGTAAATTATTTTCTAAAATGGTGTATCCTTAAAACTTTCTATATAGCGTCTGCATGAACTTAATCACTGGTGACCATCAACTTTAAGATAAATTTAAAGTATTACTATCTCACACTTGACCTTTAAGAAAGACTGTTTAGTCGATGAAATAATTCACATGCTACTGGAACATTGACACCTGCAAAATCCTTTATATGAAGTTATTCCCTAAAGCAAAAAGCTAAACTTTTTGCCCGATAAGCCCATCCATAGTAATGCACATGTTTATTATTTTAGTAATCAATTAACTTTTTTAATTTAATCTTGAAACAATACATGTTCCGTGCGTAAATAAAAAAAAAATCGAGATCCCTTCACAATTTCTTTAAACAAATATATTTAAATTCCCAAATGGCCAACTGCTGATATAAAGACTTTCTTCATCAAATATATGATGAGCTTTTACGAGTATTGTTGTAATGGAGGTTGCCTTCAAACTTCTTATTGAAAAATGTGAATAAGTCCTTATGAAGACGCTTACTTGCTTTAAACACTTCGCAAATAAACAAGATTGACAAAGGACTGGTTACCAAGGAACTCAGTCAAAGTGTTCTATCCTTACGATATATGTCAATTTTCACGTTAATTTATAGAGTTTTCCTTTAATGGAAGTCAATAACAGATTACCTTAACAACCAATTCACAATCTTTAAAACTAGGTTTGCCTCTTGTGTCATTTTATGAAATGATAAATCAATTCATTAAGTGATATTTTTTCGTTGTCCTTCAAATGGGATTTTTACCTTTAAACTGGATGGTGGCTACGTGTCAACCACAGCCGGTAAATATAGTCTGCCCTTTCCTCTATGTATGTGAATATCTACTGATAAGATATGCAAGAGTGTATCGCTCGATATATTAGCAACTTTTAATTACACAGCGAACATTTGATTCGTTCGGATAAGTAGCAGAGATTTTTTTATAGAATTTTCGCAGTGCAGAAAACTCCTTGATGGAAAATTGCATACATTTACGACAAGCACTAAGTCTCAAACCGTAAGATTTATTTCAGCTCTGAATACTAATGAATTCCTTTCGTACTATCGTACTTATGGGTTCTCTGTGCGCTTTACAGATATAATACCTTACCAGGTTTAAAGTTGCTTTGTTATTGCTTAGGTCATTCTCGAAACTGGAAAGACAGCAGGATGATAGAGTGGGAATGACATTTCTAAACTGCCGCTTTGGCGTCTGAATCTCTTGACAAGAAATGAATACAGTCCAGATCCAGCAGAAACCACCAGACGTCTCGTTTTCTGTTGTCTCCGTGAGTATCGAGTTAAGTTCTGTGGCAGTTCAGTATGGTTAGATTGCCACTTGTCAGATATGTTTTCATGATGACTGATATTTCAAGGACAAGAAACTTATTCCATTCAGACGAAGCAAAACTGGACATTTCCCTAGAGTTAGGCTCTTCTTTCCTCGCCCTTTTCATGAAAAGGAAAGAATAAGAATGAAACGAGTTTATACCGAGTCGTCAGAATTCCATAAAGCGGTTCTGATATGACGTCTGATTTTAGTCATTAACTTGGACTTGATCAAAATTACTACATCCTTGGTACCTGATGTAATCTGCTTTATTCCTGAAATGTCGATCATAAATTACTCATGTATTATACGATTACGAATTTTGTAAAAACCTTTTCCACGAACTGTATATCTTAATTTAGTTTCATCCTAATCACAGAATCTCCATTAGAGTTGATGCGTGAAATACTCTTCGATCTGTAAAGGCCTGCCGCTTCTCACTAGGCTCCCAATATGACGAACTAATTCTGTTCATTTCGCCTGACCTCGTACTTTGTGCGTTATTGAAAAGGCCAAGATCGCATAAAAAACGAAGACTAAAACAAGAAACTCTGACGGTAAAGAAAATAATTTAGTCGTAGAAGTTGTTTTCATGCGATTCATTTCAGTTATATTCAAATTTCGCAGACAACAACAGCAGAGACACAAAACGCAATCGTCTTTTTTATGTATCTTTCCATTTCCTTTCCACCCCGTGCGGTAGTTACGTCATAACCCCATAGGAGCTTCACATCTTATCTTGCGGTTTACCGTTTTATTTGCTCATTGATGAACACCTGAATCATTGTAAATCTCACTATACAATCCATATATCCCTTTAGAAGTAAGATTTATGCTCAATATATTATCCTTTTGCTCCCTCAGCCTTAAGACTTACGAAATCCCTCAAATACTAAGTTTTCCTCCTTATATTGCAGTTAGAGATTCTATTACACACTTAAATGAGCAGGTTATTGTTTTACCTTACCATGAAAAAGCCGTGGGCTATAATATTGCTAAGGAGATGGAGTTCATTCCATAACATCCACAACAGTTGCCGATAGTCCCATCAACACTTTTCATCACCTCTATTAACTATTACTTTTCCCTGCACTTTCTTTTGTGGGGACACCTTCGAGCCTGACTCCCTGCGTTCCAATTAATTATTGTTTCAGCACCTGAAACCATGAGCAAATTGCACTTTGAGATTTTGAGGTCATAACCTTTATTTAAAATCTTGTTAGCGGGTGCTCTCCCACTAAACCTTCGATTCTTTCCGGTTAACTAAGAATCAAAGTGCCTCTTAATTTTAAAGGCAGCTATTTGTTTTATTGAGGTAACATGAAGT
>NC_087207.1:63780574-63803074 GCF_015104395.2 Macrobrachium nipponense
TGCTCTAAATTAAGTGGGGTCATGCACCAGTGATCAGGAAACTAAAACTTTGGTGTAATTAAGACAAAGCAATATCAACAAATGAGGATTCAAGGTAAACTTGGGGTGTCCACTCAAAATATATAATTCACTAAAGGTATCAAAAGATGAAATGTATACAGGAGCTATCAATAGAGCTCCATATCACCATCAAAGTTACTGCACTAAATGACAATCATCAAATAAGAGTGCCACACTGCTGCGAGCTATGTAGCCATGCCTTACTAGGCTAACACATGAATCATAAAAATGGGAAAAGGATCCTTAGATAGTACAAGGTGGAGTACTATAGGCAATGCAATGTTCACACTGGGAATCTGGAAATCTTGACCATATATGGCACAGGCAATTTGTAAGAAGATGGCATCATTGACCTACAGTTGATTTCACACAACTGACACTCTCAACACGGATCTACAATGCATGGGGATGTTGTAACACATAAGGGAATTATGGGTGAGAATTAAATTGGATTACGTAAACAAAAGTAAAAAGTGTGAAACAAAACACAGATCTTTAACAAGGAGATGAATCAATCACTGAACTTTTAACACTGAAGTTGGAACACAAATAAGACTAATACTGGTATTTCAATACTCATAAAACAAATACACCATAGTCAAATCACGAGAATCTCTGAGTGAGAATTCGAAAAGGGAATGAATATAAGAACTGGAGGACAGGTGGAAAATTCAAGTAAAAGACCAAAATAGGTCTGTGGACAAGACTTGAGTAGTCTCCCATAGCAGGGAACAACAATGGAAGCATGTCATGAATTTTCCCCTACCATATAGAGTGATAGGATGAAAGGCAGAAGGCAGTTCTGGGTTACAGCGTCATCGGCGCTCGAGGTCCAAGGCGGTTAGTAATAAGGACAACCTTCAGAGTGACAGCATCACAGATATGTCTAGTGGGGACTCGAGCAGAGTCCCTATGCAGCAGGATATACGACAGAGAGACATCATAGAATACACTAGCCAAGTATGTCCTGTTGGAGCCTGTATTTATACAACATCGGCACTGATGGTGGTCATGTTTTTGTTGTCACATCTTAACCGGGTCACCTATGCTATCCTCGGGATATGCGGATATTCCTGGCAGGTACCTGCAAGGTCATTGAAAACTGGCCCGTAAGAGGTTCGAGGAAAAGAGGTAAAAATGGTGAGATAATTAGATTAGAGAGTCAGGGTCAAGATGGGCAGAGATACATGTGTGGGAAAGCTCAAGGAAACAACTAGTGGTAGGTTTGCAGGTGGCAGGTCAAGGAAACAGCCAGAGGTAGGTTTGCAGGTGGCAGGTCAGGGAGAGTTGTTCCTCTACCAGTTCTCAGGAAAACTGACTGGGGACTACTTTGCCAAGACTTGGAGGGTGTGAAATCCAATAATCCTTTAGGGAGGTTTGCACAGCATTGGTGTTTGAACTCAAAGGGCTCTTCTCCCAAAGTCCTGATAGGACATTAAAATGACATTGTTGCAGGTGGTTTAATTACCTGCTCATTTGAATCCTGGTCTTCCATAACAGATAAGGGAGTGGCGTGGAAGAAACGTCAGTTAACTTCACACAAACATCTTGTAGTTCTTTAGCATTTTACTTTATTTCGTATCTGATTATTAATAGAGAAAAAGTATAAAACAAACAGTCAAAAGGACGTTTGTAACACCCCCCCACCAAAGAAAAACATTACGCTTCCCTTTTGGGTATGAATGGCTACAACCTTTTTACAGATTGATAAACATACATTTCAAAAATGACTTAAACTGAAATTCTGTCTATGTGCAAAGGTTACTCTTGACAATTCAACTTTTAGGCAGTAAAATGTTACTTATAGTAAACACAAAATCATGAATAACACAAGATCAAAATGATTAAGATTTCATTCTCATGTGTTTTAGCTAAGTAATTCATAACATAGAAATCCCTTCATTAATGAACATGACTGCTCCAACACCACTGGCATCCACAGCCATGTAAAAATGTTTTCCATTGTCTGGGGGTATCGAGTACTGGTTGGTTTGTCAATACAGCTCTGAGAGTATCATAGGCACCCTGGCATTCTTGTGTGCATTCGAAAGTCTTATTACCCTTACCATTAAAGAGGTTCGTGATAAGTGACGCTGCATCAGAGAAATTTGGGATATATCCTTTACATTTCTGTACCATTGCTATGAACCTTTGTGCTTCTTTTTTTTGTTCAAGGGTAAGGTTTGACCTCTATAAATCTCATGTTTGTATACTTTAGCATTATCTTGCCATTTCTGACAATGTGTCCTAGGTAGGTGATCTCAGCAGACCCATACTGGCACTTCTTCAGGTTTATCACAAGGTTTGCATGTTGAAGTGCTTTGAGGACTTTTGTGATGATACTTAAAGCCAGTTTACACTATGACGTTTGCGGCACCTCGTGAGTCACCTCTACCAGCATATGCTTGCCCACCTTGGCGACGCTTCATGCTGCATAGCGCGTCTTGCTTCTACACTATGTGATTGCTGCGACCAGCAGCAGTATCTTCCTGAGAGCCATGATGAGCAGTGATGAGGAGAATTTGCCTGTGCTGCCGTTGTAACGGATAACGCTGATAAGCATCTATGAGAAAACGAACTTCCTCTTGTTTCCATTCCATGTTACTAGTGAGTAGTCGTCGCTGGAGTGAGTCTGAGTGGCGCCTGCAGGCTTCAGCCATCAAGCTCAGTTTGATGCGTTAGGTGGTGCCCCATGTGTCTTGGTGAGCACTCAAGTGGGCAGGGCTAACAATAATGTGGGAGGAGTTGGTGATGAGTCTGAGGCGTTCAGCGCGCACTGAAGCCTAGTGTAAACGGGCCTTTAGATGTTCCTCCTATGCCTGTGCATAGACTTGTATGTCATCCAAGTAGATGACACAGTTCTTGATGCCAGCAAGGACTTGGCTTATTGATTGCTGAAAACAGCAAGGCACATTCTTTAAAGCAAAGGAAAAACCCTTATATTGGTAAAAACCATCTTGTGTCATAAATGCGGTCAGTGGGTGCGACTCCACTGAAAGAGGCACTTATCAATGATCGTTCTCCAGGTCGATCTTACTTAAGAAGGGGCACACCCTAAGCTATCTAGGTACATGTAAAGACACGGAAAGGGGTATTGCTCAGGTTTCATGACTTTGTTCTGTTTCCTGAAGTCGATGCACGATTGATCCCTTCATCCTTCTTTGAATACCAGTACTACCAGAAATGACAAGGCCCTGTAACTTCCTTCAGTCAGTCCTAGTTCCAATTGCAGATTAACCTGTTTATTAATCCTTTCCGCTATTGGTTGCGAGTTCTTCTCCAGGGCGATAAGATACTCGAGGACTGTGGTACAACCCAAGGTGTTCTGGAAAATAGGTTCATGCTACAGCAGTGGGGTTAATGTACTGGAGGTTTGCTAATACCTGTGAGTTAATGTCCAGTGGTTGGGGGGCTGTGACCATTTCTATCACAGCAGGCTGAGATGGTGAGGGATCCTCCTCCTTCTCCTCCTCCCTCATCTTATAAGGTTTCAGCAAGTTTGTGGGAGCCCATAAACTATGCTTCTAATGGTATTGAAGCCACAGTCCTAAGAATAACGATTTCATCTCCAATGGCAAAGCTTCTCGCTTTTGTTTTGGAGTCAAACTAGATTTTGACCCTTTCTTGTACTGGATCGTGATCTGAAAACCATTCTATTGAAAGAGCTATAGCAAAGCTTTGACTGCATTCTTGAAGGTCTCACTCTGGAATGGAAAGGCTTTAGTGTAAAAGGTTAATCTACCTATAATTGTTAGGCAATGTTTCCGATTCTACTGAAGACTATATGCAAAGCCTTTGACGCATTCCTGGAGTCCCCCCCAGAACCCCTCCCCCCCCCCCCCCCCCCCTCCCCCCCCAAAAAAAAAAAAAAAAAATCCCAAACAAAAACACTCTGGACAGGAATGGCTTTAGTGTAACAGGTTAATCTATCTATAATTGTTAGGCAATGTTTCCGGCCTTAGTTCGGTGTGCTCTTGAGGAGTGAAATAGTCAATGATGATGTCCCTGAAAGGGACACCCACCGAAGGAATGTTCTGTAATTTGGCTCGGGGTACGACTTCATTCGCATTCCCCACTATCTGGCAGGTAGGACATGATGAAACATAGGTTTTCACTGCCTTTCTTAACCCAACCCAGTAAAATTTGTCGGCAAGTGCCTTAGTGGTCCGGCTGACACGGAAATGCCCTCCAATCCCTTCATGGTCTAATTTCATCACTCAATGACCACTATTCATTTGTGAATTATGTTGGCAGGCCCCATGGCTTCTCAGGAAATCAAGAAAAGTACTCCATTTTCCACCAGGTATTGATCCCTTGAATGGTCGGATATGGTTGCTAGACTTTGTGGGGACTCAGCCTGGGTAGTCTGTAAACCAGGATCTTCAGCGCGCACAGCAAAGGGATGGTCTCGGTCTAGGTCCTGGTCTTTGGTATCCACTCCTGTCATCAGAAGTGTAGGAGCCAAAGGCAGTGATTCATGGGGTAGGTCCACAGAAGGTGGTTCCAGGAACCAAGGGATATCTCCCAAGCCAATCTTCTCAACAGGTTCATCCCTGTGAGAGTTTCTCTGTATAGATTCCCCAGGTGTTGCGGTCATGCAGCGCAGAGGGACCTTAGAGTCTCTCCATTGCAGGAAATCCTACCCCATCGACAGGATGTCTCTGGTAGTGAGGTTCTCAGTTACTCCAAACCGATGTTCAATTCTTTTCAGAGGGTTGCCCAATGACTGACTGTTGAACCAACAGAAAGAAATGCACTCATCCACCAGAATAGAGCCTTCAGGAGGCACGTGACTTCTCAATATGAGACTTACAACTGATCCTGTGCCGACAATGTTGATGAGCACATGGGCCAGTCCTGAGCCGTTAAAGGGGCTACAGCCCCATTGTCCAACCCTATCCATTTGGTGGACTCAAGTGTACTGGCTACAGTCTGAATAGTTTTGGCTTGGGAATATTATGAGCATTCCACATAGCATATAGGTGCATGCCTAGCTTTTTTGCAATCCATACGAATTTCCTTACCATAGTCCCTTTTGAACCATGACCCAGTCTGGGTAACAATAAGGTGCTGTTGGGAACCGAAAGTAGCAGTAGCAGTCGGAGTAATCATGCTAGATGTGCTTGGATTCAGTTTTTGGTTACTTCCAGGATTGGTCAGGCAATGATCAGCTTTGTGTCCCACTTTCTTGAACAGATGGCAGAGGAAAGGATTCAGACAAACTCCATTTCTTGGCTAGGCCATAGATGATGTATAACCTAGAGGACTATGTTTTTTGTGTAAGGAATTTGGATGTGAGTGATGAGTCTCCCACTCATTGGCCAGCCGGCAGCACTCAGCGATGGTTGTAGGGTGTCGCTCATGCAGATAGGTAACGGTGAGGGCACTGGGGGTGTAATAGAGAAAATCCTTAGCTTCATATGCACAATGAAAGCATAGTGTTCTGGCCAAGAAGGACTCCATTCATTGGTTGAAATTCTTATCCTTATGGCAGACCCTGCCATCAGATCTGTCTATCATTCTTTGGTAAGCTACACCACCTCTGACTCCACTTCATAGGGGTAATTTTGAAAGCTTTGGTAATTGCTCACCTTACGACTGTGAGGTCTCCTAGCTCCTCAGCGGACAAGCACCAAAGAACGATATACCTTTTCCCTTGCATATGCCTATTCAAAATAAGCACTAATTCATTGGGAGTAGGGTTTTAATTCTTAGGCTGCCCATTCACTAGCGACTGAATCCGTGAGATTAGATCAAAGTGGGAGGAGTTTCAGCATATCGTTGTGTGAGTGTTCATATTGATCCTCGAATCTGATTGTATGGTATAATTGCTATAATCAATTGTTCGTTCAGCTCTAAAGGAGGTCATTCACAGACAGAGGTAATTTGCTCCAACTGGGTGAGTCAACCTCCTCACTGCCAATATCAGAAGCCTCATTGTTTTGTTCTTTCGAGTGGAAAATAGAAGTGGAAAAAGAAAATGTCTGACATTTTGGTGGACAAAGTTTTTTGGGGAGAATTTATTGAGATTTATAAGTGTCATCCATGCCTATGGAATGTAAAAAGCAAAATGTATTCTGATAGGAAAGCTAAAAACAAGGCTTACGAAGTTCTGATAGAAAAACTTAAAGAAAAGTGTCCAGAAGCCAATAAAGACATGGTGACTAAAAAACTCAACAATATGCGCACGCACTGTTTTTCGAAAGAAACTAAAAAAGGTAGAAGCCTCCAAGAAATCTGGCACAGGAACTGATGAGGTATATGAACCGTCTCTATGGTACTATGATCTTTTATCATTTATAAAAGATTCAGAAACACCACGTCCTTCTGTTTCTAATGTGCAAGAGGTAAGGGAAACTGATATACATGCATTATTGTATTTAATGAAAAGAACATATTAACAGAAACCATGTAATATATAAATCATATAAATGAAACTGAACCTTTTAAGACATTGCAAATATAAGATATGCATAAAGTTATTTTGAAATATTTAATATTTAACATTCATAACCCAGAAAACAGCAATCATTATAATGTTTAGACACCATAAATATTTTAAACCCTCTCTGATTGCCAGTGTACTGCACCTTCACCATTGAAATAATTCAAAAACATTTCTCGAACTTTCTTTGCATCTAGAGCGTCATGTCCATTTCCGTCAGGTAATAATGGTGCATGATAATCAGAGGGCAAATCCACTGACACATCTGGAATTTTAGCATGACCCTGAACATAATTGTGCAACAAACAGCATGACATTACAACCTTTTCTATGCTTTCTAATTTTAAATTAATTGGAGCTGAAAATATTTAAAAAATTGCTTTCAGTCTTCCGAATGCACACTCTACTATTCGGCAAGCGCTGCAAAGCTATAGTTGAATATCCTTTTGTGTTCATTAAGATCGTTTTGAGGGTAAGGTTTTATGAAATTTTCTTTCATTGAAAAAGCTTCATCTCCTTTGAAAACAAAAGGTAAAGGTTCTGACGAGGATAATGGAGGGTCAGCATCGGGTATTGAAAGACTACCTTTGGCTAATTTTTCACCAAATTTTGTGTTTTCAATAACACCCCCATCAGATATTCTGACATCCGTTCCAAAATCACACATGATAAATTCGCCTTTTGCATTGACGACTGCCAATAATACTAGGCTATGATACCCTTTATAAGGATAAAAATAGGAGCCTCCATCTTTTGGTGGAGTGATGGCAACATGTGTTCCGTCGACAGCTCCTAAACGATTCGGAAATTGCCACAACTCCTGGAAATCATCGCCAATTGCAATCCATTCCTGGTGTGTATCTGGAAACTAGAAATCTAAATATTTTGTAATAAAAAGCAACCCATAAAATTATCCTCCTCCTACTCCTCCTCCTCCTCCTCGTCATTTTACTACTATTACTGGTGGTGGTGGTAGTAGCTACATTTCCTTAAACCAAAATTCACATATCATTTCAAGTCTAAAACTATGATAATCCTACATTTTATTAAAACAGTGTAGTAATGGGTAAATTTGTACTTCTTGGCCTCGAGAGAAATTCCATAAAAGAATTTTATTTTCCAGTAGTATTTGATGTAGTTTGAAAGAATATACAATTGATTTCAACTGCAAATGCTTCTTTAACCTTTTCCTCTGCCCCAACAATCTTGGAGGTTTTGGGTGTGGGAAGGAAAAGATGGGAGTTTTTGCATGAAAAATCCATGACTTCTCCATGCATAAAACCACAATTTTGTCTTCTCCCTTGTAAAATTCTCAGTATCCAACTTGCAAACAACCCCCCCCCCTCCCCCCCCCCCCCCCCCCCCCAAATGTTCAAGTACAGGAAAATAGTAAAAATAATAATGGTATTTTCTTTCAAATCACATCAAATACTTCTAAAAAATATATTTCTGCTATGAAATTTCTGGTATTTCTGTACTTGCTGTTGTTACTTTTCTTGGATGATGGGCTGCACCCCCATAACCCATGAACATAAGCGGGAAGATTAGCTTCCCAGACCCCCTAAGGAAACCTCTGGTCACTAAACATTAAAAGGAAAGGACACTAGCTAAGCTAGGCTAAGCTAACCTGACCAACTTAACCTAGGAGGCCAGCAGGCGGCATTTCAAAGTCCCCCCCCCCCCCCACCCCCCCCCCCCACCCCCCCCACCCCCTGCCCCCGGGCCCCCTGCTTGTCTGGATATGATCTATAACAACACAGGTATAAAGGGCTAGTTCACCAAAGGCAAAGTAGGGTATTAATTCCTAATAACTGAATAAAGTATGATATTTCAATATTACTGGCAATGATTATTATCGATATCACATCACATCACATCATACATCATAATATATAAATAGTATTGTAGCAGTAATTGGATTTCCGGACAAAAACCCTTGACGACCCTCAGTCAAATGTCAAGCAACGTAAAAAGCCAAGAAATGAGAGAGCAACTGAAAGTGATCAAGTGATGCATCTTTTGGGTGAAAAATTGAAAAACACCCGTTCAAAGGATGAACTGGATACAGTTGGAAAAAATATTGCCAACAAATTAAGAAATATGCCCCAAGATACAAGAATATTGGCAGAAAAATTTATAAACGATGTACTTTTCGACGTAGAGATGAGAACATTGAATCGAATTTGCCGATTTGTAATTTCTCATGACAATATCTAATCTATCCTATTGCTGAGAATTGGTTTGATATGTAAATTTGCAAGGTTAGTGATTATCCAAGGTATGCAAATAATGTTTAGGTTAATATGTATCTTAATAGAACACGATGACAGGTATCATTTATATATAATGATATAAAATAGTACAGTGAAATTTGACTTTCAACATATGAACCATGGTATGTTTGTTTAATAAAGTTAAAAAAATTTGTTTACCTTCATATATTCCCCCTTTAGTGAAGTCCATATGGGTTGACAGGCTTCTGGAATGATTTGACCTAAGCGTTGAGGAGATACTGCCACACTAAATTTGAGATCTTCATATGATCGCCCTGTTGCTAAATATCGTAGTGTAGCAGAAAGTCTTTCATTGGTTGTTATTGCCTTCCTCGTGCACGTGTCTTGCTTCTGTATATAAGGTGTTACTCTGTTAAGTAATTCATAATAAGTGTCCATATCTATTAGCAGATAATTGTACCAATCATCAGTGTGCAATTTCAACTCCTCCAGTAAATTCGAATGAGAAAAAAGATCTCTTTTGTCTAGCCATCGTTTGGTCCAAAATCTTTTTTTGTGTCTGCTCTTTTCCTTGGGTCTCACATATTTACAAGCCAAAAAAGCTATGGTATAAAGGTCATTATCATGGAGCGGTTCCGCCATAGGTGTTTACTGCTCTACTGCTGAGATTTAAATGAAATTTTTTTGAAGATTTGATCGTAGTGTGAGTGCTCACCTGTACAATTTCCAAGCCCGGCCCACTACAATCTGATTTCTCAATCAACTCGCTAGTGAATGGGCAGCCTTAAAGACACATTCAATGTGATCTAACAAGTTCTCTGGCTCCTCATGCAACCAGGATCAAATAAGGCAGTTCACCCCTTGCAACACAGATGGGGGAAGAACAAAAGTGGGATTTTTGGCACATAAGTTTACTGGTCTTCTCTCTCTGCCTTTTCTTGGTCCTCCTTCTCTTTGCTCTCCTGTTGGGCCCTAGCTACCTAAGCATCAACCCAGGTCGTAAAGGAGTCTCCATGGAGGTTTCTTTCCAGCCCAAGTTCCTGGAAGGCCCTAAAGTCCTAAGCATAGGTCGACATTGCGGATGTACTAAGGAACGGTTAGTAATGGAAATGTGACGTGATGGCACTGGTGTGGGGACTGTACTTGTAAGAGGGGTTCTAATGTGCTTCAGCTCGTAAAGGGGAGTGACAACAGAGGTGGCACTCGTAGGTAAGATTCTGAAGAATGCAGAGTGAGGAGTGTCAACGATGGTGGCACTCATGATGGTAAGCTTTGTTTTGCAACTGTCTAACAGACAGACAGAATGGTACCTAAGTGCGGTACTCCCAGATTACAAAGTTCTGTACGAGGCACTCATTGGCACTCATCAGGTCACAATCAGGGGAAGTCAGGCACCAGCCTACTTCAGAGGTTTCATTGCTCGGTCAAGTATGTGCGTAAAAAGGTGTTCCGCCGGGAATGTAACAGTGTTCACAAACACTCAACAGTGGGCCATCAAGGATGTAACAGAATGGGGGTGGGGGGGTGGGAGGGTCCTGAAGGATGTCAAAGCAATGGATCCTTCAACACGGAGGACTCGTTGCAAAAGCACAAGTTGTTACATAAAATGGGAAGTCGCACAAGACTCAGAAAAATAGTGATAAAAAAAAGGTATAAACCTTCATACATGTGTGAACTAAAATAAAAGGGAAATTGAAAAGCTTTCACTTGAGAATGAAGTGAACTGTTCACTTGAGACCCAGTCTCGTAAATAACATTACCCTCACACTCGGTAAAGCTACAGTTAAGCGGTTTGTGGCAATTCGATCTGAAGGCTCTGTAGTATGTGGTGGACAGCTTCTCGTGAGGCGCAAATCTCAAGCACTCGTGGATCAAAAATAAAAAGGTAAAATACTAAAATAGAAGTACTTACTTGTTGTGTGATGTAGTCACGGATGCCAAGCCATAGGTTTTGCCTTAAAAGTGTGTGAAACAATAAGGGAACTCAGATTAGCAAGTTGTATCTGATCTGATTGGGATCCTAGCAAGGTCATCACTGTTACGGGAGAAGCCATGGGTGGACAATGAGATCGGAGTGATGGCTCTAAACTATACCTTTGGAAACGGCATCTGACCAAGGGAGACCACGCTCCAGTGATCAGGAAAGTAGTACTTTAGTGAAATTAAAACAAATCAATATCAACAAATGAGTAGTTAAGGTCAACTTAGGGTGTACACTTAAAACATATAATTCACTAAAGGTATCAGAAGATAAAATATATACAGGAGCTATCAATAGAGCTCTGTGGCACTATCAAAGTTACTGTACTAAATGACAATCATCAAAGAAAAGCGCCACACTACAGCAAGCTATGTATCCATGCCTTACTAGACTAACACACTTCATAAAAATGTAATAGGATCCTAAGAGAGTAAAAGATGGAGCACTACAGGCAAAGCAATGTTCCCACTGGGAGTCTGGAAATCTTGACCAGATATGGCACAGGCAATTTAAAAGAAGATGACACCATTGACCTACAGTTGTTTTCACACAACATATCTGCAATGGGTTGTTGTAATATACATTGGAATTACATCACATACAGTCTCCCATCCCACCATAGAGAGTTAAGATGAAAGGGGGATGGGTGCTCCTTGGTTACAGAGTCATCAGTGCTCAAGGTCCAAAATGGTTAGTGACAGGGACAACCTTCAGAGTAACAGCATCACAGAGACGTCTAGTGGGGACTCAAGCAGGATCTTATTCAACAGGATATGCAGTAGATAGACGTCGTAAACTACTCTAGCAAAATGCCTCGTCGAGCCTGTAATTTATATCACTTCGGCATCAACAGGGGTTGTGTTTTCAAGGTCCCATCTTAATGGTGTCATATATTGTTCTCTTCTCAGGGCACATGGAAAATCCTGGCAGGTATCTGAAAGGTCGTTGAAAACCGGCTAATAAGAAGTTCAAGGGAAAGACATAACAATTATGAGATAGTTAGATTTGAGAGTCAGGGACAAGAGGGGTGGTGGTGAAGTGTGGGACAGGTCAAGGAAATGACCCGTGGTAGTGTTTGCCGGTGGCAGGTCTGGGAGAGTTGTCCCTCTACTGGGTCTCAGAAAAATTGACTGGAGACTGCTTTGCCAAGGCTTGGAGTGTGAAGTTTCAGAGGAGCTTCCCTTGATGTGCTAGAGGAGGTATTAACTTCCCCTCCAATGAGGATTATTGGATTTGGCCAGGTGCCTTAATTACTTTGGGACATTCGCATAGCGTCGGTGCTTGAACTCAAAGGACTCTTCTTCCAAAGTCCTCAGAAGACATTAAAATGACTTTGTAGCCGGTGGCTTAATTGCCTGCTCATTTGACACTTGGGCGGTCATAAGGGATAAGGGAATGGCGTGGGAAAAACGTCAGTTAATTTCACACAAACATCATGCAGTTCTTTAGAATTTTACATTATTTCATATCTAATTATTCATAAGGAAAAATCATAAAACAAACGTTATATATATATATATATGTGTATATATATATATATATATATATATATATATATTATACTATATATATATATATATTATATATATATATATATATATATATATTATATATAAATTTAAATAAATATATATATATATAAATATATATATATATACATAATACATATGTGTGTGTGTGTGTGTGTGTGTGCGTGTGTGTTTGTCGTGTGTGTGTGTGTGTGTGTGTGTGTGTGTGTGAGTGTGTGTAATAAGATTAATGCCCAAAATTATTCTCAGTTTATGAAATAGGACTAGTGCACATTTAACCTTTACCTGTTAGGGTGACCTTGAGCTTGACCTCGACCTTACCCGACTGATCGCCTTCGTTAATCTCATTTAGTTCAAAGTTTAAGACCAAAGTCTTACCTTTTAGCTTTCCAATTGTGAACTTTTTCTTGACGGTTACCGCACTCTGAACGTCAGCATAAGCATCAGTGGTTTATGCATATCAAAAAGTTTCCATCTCTTCCAGTTCGAAAGCTATGTGCAACTGTTAGAGTTATATTAGAAATAGCCCTCTAAGTACGAAGTTCACCTTGTTGTTGACCTCACTGTGCATATCGAACTCACTACATCGTTTAGTTCAAAAGTTATTATGGTTAAGTTTCATATTTTTATTCACCTTGTCCCTCAGCTAACCAAATATGACGTCTCTAACTCCCATGCTTCAAAAGTTGTTGGTAACGTGAAAATCCTACTTATCTTTCAACACTAAATATGACGCTGACCTGGATCTTGAACTTACTCTGCACATGATTTCATTACTACATGATTTCATTACAGGATAATGCATGATATGTAAGACGTCTCTTTCTTGTATACTTTGAGTCTCACCTCTAAAAACATATGCTTCATCAAATCCAATGTTGCCATGGTTTAAAAATTAAAAGCATCAATAAACTGCCTGGAATCTTTCTTAATGAAGCCATATTAGGCTTAATGAAATCATACTGGATTCCTCGTGGAAAGTTATTTTCCGTTTAGAAAGTCTATTGCTTCCAATAGACTGAGCTACAGTTTATTTCTTTTGAAATTATTTTCTGATTTTTAGCATTTCTAGTAGCCGTTCATTAAATAGTTGGAACACATTCTATCAAGATGGAAATCATCTACAGTAACCGATGAATTCTTCATCCCGCCCTCACGGTACAATGCCTGATTTACCCCCGAAATAAGCGTTTATTTGTCTGTACATACACATGCGCAAACTCAGCATCTGTTTCCCATCTTATTTAAAAAAAAAAGTTTCGAAATAAAAATGATTTAAAACGAGAATAGAAGGAGTTAAACCATCTATGCAAAGCGAAGCATTTTTCGGAAATGTTTTTATAGCAAATGCCTGATTGCTCAATAACAAATCTTGTGTAGTTCGCATTGGGAGTGTAAATTGTTTTAAACATAGGAAGACATAATCATTTCGCTATTTTTATGCAAAGGTATAAAATTCTACCTTCATTGCCATCAGGATTTCATGCTTTCACGAACAGCAAAGACAGTCAAACAATCATTAAATCGAAATTCTGGCAGAGAAAGTGACATCTCTCCAAACTGTAAAGCACATCGGTTGAATCCTTGTGAAAAGTTTCGTTTGTGCTCCACATTTTTATTGACTAGGTGCAGACCTGTTAAGACAGCCCCACTTCGAGAGGTTCCACAGGAACATCCCAGCCCTCTTCCTTCACGGCTGGAGACTATTGAGCGGCTGTTAAATAGGAGAGGGTTTTCTGGGAGGGTGGCTTCTCACATGTCCAGTTACTTGAGGGAATCCTCCTCTAACATCTACCAGGCAAAGTGGGAAGGTTTTTTTTGGGGCCTGGTGTGGAAAGCGGAACCTGGAGCCTCTCCGAGCGAAGATCCCAGACATCGCAGAATTCTTGACTTACCTGAGGTTGGACAAGGGCCTGTCAATTCCGGCAGTCAAAGGAGCCAGGTCCGCATTGAGCCAGGTCTGCTCCCTGAAAGGGCTGGATCTGGGGAACTCGAAGCCTCTGTCCTTGCTCATAAGGAGCTTTGAGCAGAAGTGTCCTCCCAGCGCTGGCTTGGTTCCCCGCTGGGATGTTGCAATAGTTTTAGACTCCCTGAGGAAGCCCCCGTTCGAGCCGCTCAAGGACATCCTGGATAGGGAGCTGACCCTCAAGACAGTGTTTCTGCTAAGCCCTGGCTCCACGAAGAGGGTGGGGGGGGAGCTCCACGGCTTGTCGTATGTAGTGACCCACACGAGGGGATGGAAGGAACTCTCATTCAGGTTTGTCCCCTCCTTCGTGGCTAAGAATCAGAACCCCTCGGGCTCGGATCTCAGGTTCGTGGAGTTTTCCATCCCTGCCCTCCCGAAATCGGACCAGCCTAAGGATCTCCTCCTTTGTCCGGTGAGGGCAGTTCGGAAGTACATGGAAAGAACAGCCCGATTCAGGCCGGAGGTAAAGAACCTCTTCGTCACCACGGGAAGGGTGAAGAAGGCAGCCTCGAAAAACACCATCTCCTTTTGGCTGAGAGAAACCATCTGGAGAGCCTACGAGAAGGGGGGCCTTTCCCCTCCAGAGGGAGCCAGGCCCCATGACATCAGGGGAATTGGGGTGTCCCTTTCATTCTCAAAGAACATGGCAGTGGACCAGGTCCTGAGGGCAGGAGTCTGGAATAGGCAGTCGACATTCACAGCCCACTATCTAAAAGACTGCACGAGAAGGTCGCTCGATGCCTTTGAGATTGGCCCCGTGGTGGCAGGCCAGCAACAGTTCTAGGTCCCCTCTCCAATCTTCTTGGAGTGGACGGGCCGGTGTGTATTGAGTGTATGTGAGTTTGTGTTTTTGGTTTTTCCTCAAATCCCCCTAATCCTTATCCTTGTTATCCCTGGGCCTTTGGTTTGAGCGAGGAATCCAGGATACTCAGGTAAGATACGCAGGAGTGCGTATGGTTCTCAGTACAAACCACAGTTTTACATGTCAAGGTTTGGTTATACCCGCACCAGGCTTGCTTTGCACCCCTCCGAACCAACCACCCACGATAACGGGGCTGGGTTGAGTTCTAAGGGGAGCAGTCGCCCCTCCTCTGACCTATCACCTTTGGGGGCCGTTCCCTCCCCTAACCTTCGCCCTCCTCCTAAAGAGTAAGTCTCCTATGGAATGGTTCGAGGGAAGTATCTCGCATCGGAACAAATCACAAATTCTTGGTAATTTGTATTTTTCCTAGCGATACTTACCTCGAACCATGGAAGTAAACTCCCTCCTTTCCAGCCCCGCTGAAGCTTAGGGGTGACACCTCGGAGTTGAGTAAGAAGGACTGATTATAGGTCATTAGGATGCGTGGTCTTTGACCCCTGGGGCATAGGCCTGACCTGGGTGCGGCATATAACCAGAATTTTCTGGTCGGACCCGGATCGACATCCCACTTCATATAACAGATCCTTGCATCTGCATTTTGTGTAAGTTGTTTGTTATATGGTGCATATATGATACAGCTTGTCCATTTCTCTTGCAATAAAAGGGGTGGGGGGGCCTTTTAACCTTATGCCAAAGGATCTTAATTGCAGAAGCTCCCACACTCATCTTTTAAAGCCATCTTCGTGGTGTAATGTCTACTTTGGTGGTCTGGGAGTCGGAAATTCACATCCAAGTAAGTGGAGTTGTTCGGTAAATGACGCTATGATATTCTACCAGAGATGTTTTCGTTACTGTAGGTGGACATATCTTAGAGGAGACTATAATCTTCCTTTTGCAGTGAGATTTATCAGAAGCTAATAATAGGTAGACCTATAAGGTAAAAACTTCTCTTGATAGTTGCAAGAAGTGAAATATCTGTGTGTGTGTGCGATAATCTTACTTGATTTCCATGTGTTTTTTCGCTCAGTTAGCAAAACCCTCCTTTATGTACCGAGTGCGTTCACTGCATGAGAAAAACATAAAAGAGTTTAAAGGCAGTTGGTGTGAGTCTATCTCTCTCTCTCTCTCTCTCTCTCTCTCTTTGCGTATGTGTATGTGTGTGTGTGTGTAAAAAAGTAATGGAAGATTAAATTATGATAAACATCCGTGCAATAATGACTCAGTCAGCTCTGGTTGAGGTTTAACGGTTTATTCAATTCTGCACTAATAGCGAGAGATGGCTGTGAGTTACGAACATTTATGAAACATCTGTTTTCTTTGTTCGTTATTTTCTCTCCTTCTACTACGTCTTATGTTAACATTTCTAAAGGTTCATTATCTATCTATCTATTTATAATACAAACATGAGTACCGATATCGATCTGCCGTCGGTATGGAGGGCTAATTATTTGGGTTCGTTTCTTGAAAAATCTTGGAATTAAGGACGTTGTAGTTACTCGACTGTTGCTGGCAAGAGCCATAATGGAGACGGCCATAGAACTAGCAACCTCAACCGAAAATCTTGGCGAGAACCCAATGGTTAACGCCTTGTGCAGCTTTTATTCTAATGGTTAAGTTATACTTATATACTACACACACACACACACACCACACACACTTGTTTACTGCGGGTATCCTTCAAGGTGTGGCTAGCCTATGACTCCTCCTCCTCTCTGTAGAGTGAAAATCGCCCTTATGGCTAATCTGGTAGTGTCAGTTTGTATATTAAGCCTTCTTTTGACTATGATGTTCTTTGTAAAATCAGTATGCCTCAGTAAAGGGTCCGAATAGGACCGAAAGTACTCGGCTAACTCGCTTTTTCATTTTTTTCCTTCGTGGCAAAAAAAAACCTTTATTTATACATAGCATCACGTTTTATATACTTCGTGATCAAGTTATTCATATATATATATATATATATATATATATATATATATATATATATATATATATATATATATACAACGTACCAGACGGCTCAGAGAGCGTTAGCACGCGCTACGTATATATAGTACGTACAAAACGGTTGAAGGGTTAAAACAAGTGTTAACGAGTATATATATATATATATATATATATATATATATATATATATATATATATATATATATATATATATATATATATATATATATATATATATATATATTTGTATATATATATATATATATATATATATATATATATATATATATATGTATCTATACACATATCATATCATATGGTCTGCGTACAATCACATATATACTTTAGAATGAAGTTCCTACCCAAATTCCCTTAACCAACCAGCCAACCAAAGTTCACACCCAACTGGCAACTAAGCATTAACTTCTTACTTAGGTGAAATGAGGCACAATGTGGTTAACAGAACGAGCATAAATGGGGCCCGTGTTGTTAGTAGTAAATGAACCTCTGTTCCTCTCGCTGATTCTAGCTAGCAGCAAAACTGCACACACACACACATACGTATATGCATGTATGTGTGTGTGTAATCTTCTGTTTCTATATATACATCACAAGCGTCTTCATTCTGTCCCAAAGAATTAAAAAATCCAATAGGAAGAAGACAAAGAGTAAAAAGAAAGATGGAAGAAAATCGGAACTTAGAGGAGCATAACGAAGTCGGGTCACATCAGACTACCAAGTGACCCTGGACCGAAATGCACCCTATCTGAACTTACGACAACGTGTCGCCCACCAGATGAAACACTGCAGCACTCGGAACAACATACCTGGAAAGGAGAGAGGCGTTTAAGAGAGGCATTGAATCATTCTGAAGCTTCTAAGGTTCTTTTTTTATTATATACGGTAGTGGCCATCAACAATTCATGTATAAAATAACTAGAAATTAAATGGGTGATAAGATCATTATTATTTTCGTTGCTTCTGTTCATCATATATGCCGTTCGCTATTCAGAATATCAGGAGATGAAAGTACAAATGCACAGAAAGATTAACAACGCCTTACTCAGCCGTGTGCGTATCTGTATTGTATAAGAGAGAGACCTTACAGACCTTACATCTTGTTCGGGTTGCCCCAGGTCCCTCAGTGTGAGGCACCACTAATGTCTACCAGAGAGTTAATAGTGCATCTTCCGGTATATTTTGCATCTTCCAATCTTGGATGGTCTGGGATGCAGCTTAGATATTGGTCGAACTTATTCTTAAACACATCTACACTCACTCCTGATATATTCCTCAGATGAGCTGGCAACGCATTAAATAGACGCTGCATTGTCGATGCTGGTGCGTAGTATATTAGGTCCCCTATATGCATATAGCTTTCCTTCTCTGTCTCCATAATTTATTGATTCAAATTTATCAGTTAAATACCATCCTATTTACCTCTGCCCAATCATATACTTTGTTAAGGTCTCTTTGTAGCGCGTTCTTATCTTCATCACAATTAATTTCTCTACTTATTCTTGTGTCATCGGCGAAACTACTCACTACCGAGTCCTTAACATTATTGTCTATGTCTGCAATCATAATAACAAACAGTAATGCAGCTATCACCGTACCTTGTGGCACACCGGATATTACCTTAGCTTCATCCAGTTTCTCATCGTTTGCAATAACTATCTGTTTTCTGTTGTGCAAAAATTCTTTTAATCATCTTCCTACTTTATCCACTATATTGTTTTATAATTTTTTCACTAATAAACCACATCTGTTTCATTTCCGTTTTTCATATTTTTGTATATGTTCTCACGGTGGACTAACAGTTGGGTTTGTGTACTTTTCCCGGGTACAAAACCTTGTTGTCGTATATTAAACAAATTATTTTTTATTAAATGTTTCATAATATTTTTCTTCATTACCCTTTCATATACTTTCATAATATGTGATGTTAGACTCACAGGCCTATAATAGTCTTGATCCACTTTTGAAAGTAGGGGTAATATATGCTAATTTGTGCTCATCATAAATCTTACCTGTATCTACACTTTGTCTTAATAATATTGCAAGTGGCTTTGCGATAGCAGGGACACCATCAGGCCCAGCTGCAGCTCCATTTTTAATATCATTAATAGCCTGCACAATATCAGCTTCATTAATATCTATGTCTACTTAATATTCACTATTTTCATCCCTTGCTTCTGTATCATTATCTTCATTATCAATTCTAGGGGTGAATTCTCTCTTATATCTTTCTGCCAATATGTTGCATATTTCCTTTTTTTCATTCGTTAATCTCCCTTCAATGCTTAGAGGGCCTATTTCTATTCTTCTTTTATTCATCTTTTTTGCATACGAGTAAAATAGTTTGGGGTTTTGCTTGATATTTATTTGATTGTATAATCTTTTGTTCTGCATTTTCTATCTTTCCATGCATTTTTTTCTTTTGCAAGACCTTTTTTCCACTGATTTTCTGGAACAAGATCCTTCTTACTCTTGGCAAGCATGAATGATGTTTACTTTTCTTCTTCATTATATATTTATCCACTATTTTATCTAATATTTTATATAATATCTCCGTATTTACCTTTATATCATCACTTACGAAAATGTAATACCAATCTTTGTTTAATTCTTCATTTATTTCTGACCATTTTATATTTTTACTGTATAAATTGTATTTTCCATATCCTTCCCACTTTTTCATTTCTTGCTTATCTCTGTTTTCACTTGCTTTGGGATGGACTGTTAATTCTATGACATTATGGTCTGAAATACTCGCATTATAAACTATTATTTCTTTAACATAATTCACCTCGTCACAAATTCTAGGTCTAAAGTATATTCCTTTCTTGTTGGCAGGTGATTTATTTGTTGAATGTTGTATTCTAGTAGCATATCTAATAGCTTTTCGAATTGCCTCTTATCTTCTGCACTACTATTACTCTCTTTTTTATATGTATAAATACAACCACAATCTCCTATTCGTTCTTTCCAGTCTACGAAAGGAAAGTTAAAGTCTCCGGATAGGAGAATAGTCCAGTCCTTGTGATTTCTACATATATCATCCAATTTTTCTATTATTGTGTCAAACTCTTTAATATTAGAGGGTCTATATACTACCATGTTTATTAATTTTTCAGATTCAAATTCTACCGCTATTAGCTCACATTCTGAGTTACCATATTTCTCATATATATATATAGATATATATATATATATATATATATATATATATATATATATATATATATATAGATATATATATATAGATATAGTATATATATATATATATATATATATCTATATATATATATATATATATATATATATATATATATATCATATCTATATATATATCTATATATATATATATATATATATATATATATATATATATATATATATATATATATATATATATATATATTTATTACTCTAATACGGTAGTACAATATTAAGATAAAAGGCCCAAAAACACTAATTATACGTTGCAACAATAAGTTTCAGACACTTGCCTGTGTCCCTGTTCACTGGTAAAATATTTTTCCATTGAAAAGGGGCACAGACGAAAACATCTGAAATGTATTGTTGCAACGTATAATTAGTGTTTTATGGGCCTTTTATCATATATACAAAAATATATATTTGTGTGTATGTATTTATATGTATATACTATACGTATATGTACATATAAGTCAAATCACATTTCCGTGATTTATATACATATATCGAGCTACAATGTCCTTTAATATCTAATTCGCTCTACCTCGGAATTAATATATTTTCATATATGCTTAACCGAAGGGGAATTTTTTCTCGATAATAGACTTGCCTGGACCAGGGCGCGAACCCATGGATCCTTTCAAATCCAGGAACGTCAGTGAAGCTTTTACCTACTACACCACCTCTCGCTCCAGAAAAAATTCCCCTTCGGTTAAGCATATATGAAAATATATTAATTCCGAGGTAGAGCGAATTAGATATTAGATATATATATATATATGTGTGTGTGTGTGTGTGTGTGTGTGTGTGTGTATGTGTGGGTGTGTGTACTAAAGAATTTTACGCTTCTCATCAAAAAAAACTTATAAAAAAATTTCTTTTAATTCCTAATTTAAATTTTGTAAAATCTATTTTGTTTCATAATCATCTGTGACTGAAATATTAAAATGTCCAGCTCTCTTTTTAGTTACTTTCCCGACGAAGTCATTATTTGTTGATTCATTATTAAAGTCATCTCCATTTGCATGGTTTCTGAAGCCGTCGAAGTCTTCAGAAGCCTTCAATTACTCCAAGTCCTTCCGAAGGCTCCGTGACGAATCTCCCAAAGCAAGAAAAATGGCTTTGGAGCCAAAATGAGGATCTGGGGAATTCCCTGAATTCTAGTGGCGTTTTCTAATTCCAACGTTTTGATCGGGTGGAAAGAAAGGTAACCATGTTGGCACTTGGTAAATTTAACTTTGTGAAAAACTTATTGGCTCTGATCCCTGCCGGATCAGTGGTACCTTTTACAAATGGAAATTGGATCCGAAACCTCGGATTATCTATTGGTAAACACGCAGTAGCTCTTGTTCTGGGAGCACTTTTTGGCCGCGTACATCAGTACATTGAAGGCCAGAAGGCTCCCCAGATTGGTCAAGATGCTACCGCACGGAAGAACGACGGCGACCTTTATTGCGCTACTGAAATGATCTCGCTTTTGAAGGAAGAATGGAAGGACGCAAAGGAGGAGTACTTTTTCCTCCTAGATGAATTTGAAGAGATGAACTTTAACGAAGCTGCTGGAATGAGAAGGAATCAAAATTTGCTCGAAGTTTTCATGGAAGAAAAGTATAACGTCGAAAAGCTTGGTAAAAATCGCGACTGTGCTGAAGAAGAAAATAAACTTCTGAAGAAGAAAATAGAAGATTTGGAGGACGAATTAATCCAGAAAGCCAAGGAAGTTGAAACTGCAAACGAACAGCTCGCACGGAAGGAAGGAGAATGTCAAAACCATCGAGAAAAACTGGAAGAACTCCAGAAACAAGCCGTGGACAATGATTTCTATTGTGGATACCTTGAAGAGAAGGTGAAGACCCACGAAGCCGAAAGAAAGAGGCTGCTCCAGGCGACGACACATCTCGAGGAGAGATTGCAAGCCTCACAGCGAGAAGTGTCTGCTCTAAAAAAGAAATCATGACCTACAGAACAATCACAGTAATCAGACTAAAAAGAATCTAGGCGATCAGAAGAAGGTCCATATCCAGGAAACCACACATCAGTCGCTTCAACAGCAGGATGAAAAAATGAATGAGACATTAGAGGAACAAGAACGACTAGTATCCGTGATAAGCAATTCTATGACAAATGAAAAGAATAAGAATAATGCTTTGGCTGAAGAAGCAAGTGAATGTTTCCTCAGAATATTGGATATGGACGACGATCACGACGACTGCAGGCTAAGACTGGGAATATGCCTCTTGTTGCTTGGCAGACACAAGGA